>NC_140938.1:18448315-18698315 GCF_014529385.1 Adiantum capillus-veneris
TAGTGTCCATCATCTTTGGCATTGACTTCCATTGTGAGGGAAATGCCCTAACATTTGATTTTGTTTTGTATTCTCCTATGTTTTCAATGTTTCAGTTTACTCTCCATGGATGCTTCTATTCCAGTGTCACCATACAAAGATTGTATATCTCCTAGGTAAAGTGCATGATCTATGTTGATTTTAGTGATAGGTGTAGTATAAGACTTGCACTAGTATCCTTCGTATTTCTTATCATTTCCCATGAGGCTTGTGGCCAAGGCTCTTCCACCCCAGTAATTGGTATCATCACTTGTGACTTTCGGTCATCTATGGTATTCACCACTACCCTATTTTTCAATGGTGTTTCTATTTTAGGCTTCATTTTATCCTTTTTTTCATTATTCTTATGCTCAATTTTTTTGTCTCTTTGTGGATTAGTATTTCTTACGTCAAGATGTCTTATTTCTCTGGCTCCAATAGAGCTTCAGTTGTCTCTAGCCTTTTGAACATTTGAAGTCTTTGTTTCTTAATTTTGGGTTTGGATATGTCTATCATCTCTGTTCTAATGTCTAATTGGTATTTAGTCTAGACTCGTAAGCTTTTAATATATCCTCTAAAGGTTCTATAACTTTATCAACCAGGATTGAACCTCTCGATGATGTCTTGGATGACACCACCCCTTCTGTTTTTTCCCAGTTTTCCTTTTCTTGTTTTAGTTGCTCTCTAGTTTGTTATAACTCAATTTCTAAGGCGGCTCTTTCAGTCTCTTTGCTTTCATTTTATCTCAATTAGTTTGTCATGATTTCCTTTGAGTCCTCAGTGATATGCTCACAAATTCCATTTGAACATGCAATTTATGATTCTCCTAGTCAGATTTTTTTTTGGCAGCTTTTTGAGCTTAAGCTCTAGTCACCACATTCTCTAGAATTGTAGGCTTGGTTTTAGGTCTACTCAAATAAGGTAGAATCCCAATAATATTCATCGTCTCTTTTCTTTGTTATCAGGATTTTTTTGACACTCTTAAAGAACATGATTGATTGCACATTCCTCACAATACCCAAAAATCTTTACACGTTCACCATTGTGTGGAGTCCAAATCCTTTTTCATCATATCATATTCACATTCAAGCATTGACCTGCCTATTGGGATGCTTATGGAGCCCCCATTAGTAGGATAACCCCTAGGTATATAGTTTTGGTTGGCTATGAGCATGAGTTTGTTCTCATCCGTCATATAATGATTTTTTGTTGGTTGTGTAACATATGATGGTTGTGCAAGCATCATTTGTACTAATCCAAGAAGGATGACCTTTGTCAACATACACATTACTCTCAAGTCCACTCTCAAATGATTCAATTGGCTCTTCATAGTATGAAGTTTGTGGTAGCATTCTTTGACTTGCAAGAGTTTCTACAGGGTTCACTACTGAGACAGAGAAATTGCATGCAATAGATGGAGTGATAATGCTACTACAGGTGAGAAAACACAGAGTGCATGTGGTTTTAAATAGTATTTTGATTATCTAAAGGTGGTTTGTGGTGACTTAAAGGCTATCATGTGCATTAGATGGCTAAGTATGCCAAAAAGAGCTTGAGACATAATCGCTCAAAGAGAGAGAGAGAGAGAGAGAGAGAGAGAGAGAGAGAGTAAAAAAAGGGGGGGGGGAGAGAGAGAGAGAGAGAGGGAATGTTTGTGCCGAGCCTGATCCTATAAGTGAGAGAGAGAGAGAGAGAGAGAGAGAGAGAGAGAGAGAGATTGAATTATCATCCACGGAGGTCAAATATGACCTATGGGATCGGACACAAAAACAATACATTGTCAAGATACATCTCAGTTAAGGACTAAGGGTCCATCGAGGGGTGAACAAGATAAAATGAACAAAGCCTAAGGAGAGGTAGATGAGGAGGGAGCTGGTTTGGGAGTTTGAAGCTCCTGGATAATAGCTTTGCCTCCTCGATAAACTGCCCATTTTCTTGCAGTGTGCACCTCTCGACTCTTTTGTAGTTCTGCCTTCTTCTGCTTCAGTTGGGCGGGAGTAAGGTCTTCTGCGAACTAGATTTTACTATCTTTAAGAAGCCTTGATTGCTCGAGGAGTTTGATTCGGTCCGCCTTGGTCTTGAAAGTGATGATTGCATGGTTTGTACGGTGTTCGTGTGTAAGGGAGTTGATTGTGACTGGATCCTATTGTATCATGTGGGTTGTGGATTGGATGCGGGCAAAGAGCTATACTATCTTGCCGTTGTTGTTCGAGTAGCATGACACCACACTTTGTGGAGGATGATGACTTGTTGCACTTGATTCTTGACCGTATTGGTGTGTGTGTGTGTGTGTGTGTGTGTGAGAGAGAGAGAGAGAGAGAGAGAGAGAGAGAGAGAGGGAAAGAGGAGAGAGAAGAGAGAGAGAGAGAGGGAAAGAGGGAGTTATTTTTTAACTAAAGTGTGCTCAACATTTTCAAAACTTAGAGACAGAAGGAGAGGAAAATAATAAAGGTATAATATAAATATATATATATATATATATATATAGAGAGAGAGAGAGAGAGAGAGAGAGAATCTCTCCCCTTCTTCAAGAGATTCTCCTTGGTATTTGGGAATAGTCTATTAGTTGGTGGACTAGTCCCATGTTACAGAATTAACACTATCATATATTCAAATGTTAAACCTTCTTTTCATGGGACTGATTGTAGAACTAGACAAGCCCATATCTATTAAACTTTATAGTAATTAATACAGATGAATCTACAAATGTTACATCCTAGGAAGTTTATAAACAAGACTTTAGAGATACCATACAACCACAATCCAGAGTCATCGGTACACATAAATTTTCAGATTCTTCATTCATAAGAGAACAAAGTGGAATGTGGATACCAAATGTTTGTCTTTATTGAAATACAAAAGAACACAAAACCCCACAAATCTTGAATAATGTAGTTGTATGCAAACTACATATTTTGTCTTTCATTGCAGATCTTCTCCATGTTGGTTGCTACCCTGCACATAAACCAGCTATTTATGAGATGGTTGTTTTTGGTGACCTAGATAGCTCAATATGTGCGCTCAGTTGTTGAATCCATTTCTTGTTCATTAAACGTGTTTATTAAAGATTGAATATCAAAACTTATGCCTGGGAACTTACCTTTGATAAAAATTATATGATTAACAATTTGATACAGGTTGTGTGAACCTATTAGATGTGCACATAAAACACAATCATTATAGATCATTATAGGCAATAATCATACTTGAAGCATTATAAATGAGAGGGAGAACCTGTGATACATAGACGTTGTATGCCATATTTTTAGGACGATTGCTAGCTGCTTGTATAAATGATACTTGATGCCCGCGTACAGTATCCTTCTTCCAAGATGTTTTCGTATTGTATTCACCGATAAAGGGTCTTTGCAAGCTTATTTTAGTGTTTAAATACGTGGAACCACCTCTGTATGTGTTGGTTTCACAGAAATGATATCCGATGGTTGATAAATTGTAAAGGGGTCCTCAGGGGACAAGGGTTTGTTGTGGTTCATGCATTGTGTGATATACGGATTCTTGATAAACATAAGATCATCCATATATCAGTTAGAGTGGATGAAAGCCAAGCGCATATCTCTTTCTTTGACTCTTGACAATTTCCTAGTGTATTCAAGTTCAAATCAAGCTAGGTATAAGCTACATCACAACAGAGAACATGAGTATCCCATAGGAATACCTTTAGTTTTCCGGTATATAGTTGATCCTAGTTTTGAGCAGCAATTGCCGAGAACAAAGGTGCTAATGGTCTCAAAGAATTCAAAGGTCCATTTTACTTCTAATTTTGTATGACTACAAGCTTGTATAGGTGAGAATTCTAGGGATCCAATCCCCTCTTTAGCGTGAAGTCTAATGATTTGTTTACATTAAAAAAATGGGAGTCTAGGCTGATTTACCCAAATCACATATAAAACTATGTTTCTGGATGAATTCTATCTCATCCATGATGTCTTTTTCCATGAACGAGGGGATCTGATTATGTCTATAGTTTGGGAAGGTGTCACGAAATTCTTTTTTTTTTTTTTCTTCAATTAAATGCAAGTGAAAGGGTGTACAATTTATGTCGAGCATATGGCAAAGTTTCTCCCACCCATGTTTTAATGCTAACTTGACCAAATGTAAGTGTATTGGGACCATGGGAATATGGTCGAGATCTTTGTATATAATATCCCTAAGTATGCAATGCCTTATAAACGTAGATTGAGTAGTTAAAACATGCTCATCACAAGTGCCAAAATCCCTCAAAAAGTTACTAAATCTTTTTTGGGTATTGCATACCAAGGTTTCTGTGAGATCAAAAGGTTTTGCAAAGGTGGCAAATGGTTTACACAAATATTGTCCTATGCTATTCGTGTATTTGTAGCCAAACTAATTCAAAATTGAACTAGGTTTTTTTAGAAACCCAGATATTTCAACAATTGGTTAAAGAAAGAATGTCGGTATATGAAATCCATAAAATTTTTGCAAAAAGTTAAATGAATATGTAAGGTCTCTGCCACCCTTGGAGAGGGGATTCCCACGTAAAGGAATACACATCAAGCCATTCTAGTCATAAACAAAAAGTTACTAAGTTTGGTTGTTTTTTCACCTCTGATGAGCTAGTGATAAATACGTTATTGCAAGATTTTCAAAATAAAATTTTTACTTTTTGTCATTTTCGTTTAAAAGTAAAAATCTTGAGGTGCTTCCACCCACCTAGACGTGACCGTCTCGTCAAAATCTACCCCGTCCTGAATTTCCATAAAAATAGCTACCTGCTCCAAAAACTGCTAAATTAGCTAGTGTGTGCATCCGACACCTTAGATTGTCATCCTCAAGATTGTCTTTTAATAGCAACTTTCAAAATTAAATTCAGATAAGCCAAGCTCACTCTAGACAATTAATTGTCATCTTAGTGTTGATAAATTAATTCCTAGGTCTAAGGTATGCATGTGCATGGGCATGTATGTGCATGTGTATGTATGTCCATAAATGACCCATATCCATGGACTCATCTCTTATAGAATAATTGATTATGAGCATGGGGGCACTACATGAGGTGTATCACCCAAAAGGGTAAAGAGGGACACCTCTAATGGCTAAGTAGAGCTTGTGACACCTCCACTCATTATTTTAGCAAGAGGGGCAATCTAGGGAGGTATGGGGCTGATTCGGCAACAAGGACCTCCAAACTCTATATAAAGGGCATACACACTCAATTTTAAACACACTTGAACACAAATTGGAGATAGGGAGACTCTACTGCTGTGGCTACTCTTTGGTGAAGCTTCAACAAGGCTTTGATGAATAAATAACTTCAAAGCACATTTGGGTAATTTCAATCTATTAATCAATCAAGTTATTACCAATCCTTTCTCTCAATTGGAACCCTTTCCGATTGCTACCATTGTTAACCCTCACGGCTCACGGACACCCCATCACCTACGACGGACGTGTATTAATGATTTAGAGTCAGTACCGGGCTTGTCGGACCAATAGGGAAAGGTAGAGTGATCGCCGATGAGAGGCGCACTTTAACTTGGACATTCAAGGGATTAGTTGGTTAAGCATGGGCGCCCAAGTGTGAATGGGGTGAGCTCCTATAAAAGCCAACTAAACCTAATTTTTACTCATTCTTTCATTTGTGCAATTGAAGAGTGCTCTTGCTCCATCTCCATCTTCTTCTTCTTCACCTCCTTGTGTGTGTGTGTGTGAGAGAGAGAGAGAGGGAGAGTGTGTGTGCGATCGAGCATTACGAAGGCACGACGGCGGCGAAGCGGTTGAGCGCGGCACGACTGCAGCTTCTTCTCATCGCGCAGCGAGGAATCCACCACGAAGGCGAGCGTAGAGCGTGAGTGACACACCCTTTGTTTTCTTGAGCTTGCTAGTTTAGTCTTGTGTGTGCTTGGAGCCGTTTGTGGCTCGCATACGGTGTATTGGCAAGTCCCTTGCTTCGACAGTGCGGCAAGGAGCGCACATTTTTGGCGCCGCTGCCGGGGATATGCCTTACACTAAGCTCGGTTAGCACTTTACGCTTCCTTGTGGTGCAATTTGTATCATAGGAAAGGCAGGGAAGGGGTGTGTGGAGATTTCTGTTTTTTGCGTTTTCTGCATTTGCTGTCAAGTTTCAATTTCTGCTATTGTCTGCGTTTTTCAATTTCTGCAATTTCAAGTTCGGCGTGATCAATTTTCTGTCAAGTTCTGGCAATTTTGCGTTTTTTTCTGCAATTTCTGCGTTTTTCTGTATTTTCTGCATTTTCAGCAATTTCTGTGCATTTTCTGCATTTTCTGCAATTTCTGCGTTTTTCTGTCAGTTTTCTGCAATTTCTGCTTTTTTTTTTGCGTTTTTGCTTTGCATTTTTTTAATTGCTGCGTTTTTCTTCTTCATTTTCTGCATTAAAAAAAAAAAAAACAAAAAAAAATTTTTTTTGGGAAAAAAGTTTGTAAGAAAAAAAAAAAAAATTCGAGAAAAAAAAAATAAAAAAAAAAATAAAAAAATTCGGAAATAAAAAACGCGAGAGTGAGTGGGCGGCGAAATTTTTCGAAAATAAAAAACACGACTCTTAAAACGTACGGGTTGGTTTGTATAAAAGGTAGATCGGGATCGGATTTTTCGGAAATAAAAAACGCGAGTGAGTGGGCGGCGAAATTTTTCGAAAATAAAAAACACGACTCTTAAAACGTACGGGTTGGTTTGTATAAAAGGTAGATCGGGATCGGGATCATTTCCCAGGCCCAGGCCCAGGCCCAGGCCCAGGCCCAGGCCCAGGCCCAGCCCAGGCCCAGGCCCAGGCCTCGGCCTCAGTCCTCAGTCTTATGATATATACTAGACTCACTCTTATATATATACCCTACTCCCTCAAGAGAGAATGAGAGCATGTGGGACAAGTCCTCCACTCTCCTCCTTTCTCTTCCCACTTGCACCCTTAGACTTTCTAGTTTGGGCCTAGTTCCCTACTGGAAATTGACAGTTTTAGGGATTCCGAGGGCATAGAGTGACCAAACGGAGGGCTGTAAAGCACGGCACGACCCTCTGACCGATACGCTCGTTTCGAGCTATCACACGGCCCATTCCACGACACGCTCAAAAAAATCTAGCAAAAAAACAAACAAAAAACACGCTAAAAACTAGTCACAAGGCCTCCTAAAGCAGCTTTTTGACACCTTAGGGTATCAAAAGCACATGCACTTACGCTCTGGGCGGTGCTAGAACACGAGCATATTGAGGGTGCCTCTGTTCATACGGACACCCCATTACCCATCCACGATAAGCTCTTGACCCTCAGCGGGACACAAGGTAGCACCACCCAAGACCCTAAAATAGCCGCTAGTGATTCCTCCTCCGACTCAGAAATCATGGAAGCATACCCTAACCAAAACACTGTGAGAGAAGGCCATGCACCTCCCGAAGCTCCACAGCCTAGTACTAGTATGTTTAGCCGTTGATGGAAACATTAGGTAGAGCTACTCGCTCGGAACCAATGCAAATGAAGCACACGAAGAGGATGGGTTGGACTCTGACACACCTCTACGATACCCCATTGAGTTAAATAGTGCCTATGGAAAAGTGCTATATAACGCCTTATTGGACACGGGTGCTAAATACAATCTGCTATCCTATGGGGTGTGGTGTCAGTTAGGAAGCCACCTCTATCTGAGAGTATTATCCAAGTCAAGGGTGTCAACAAGAAAAAAACTACGGTTTTTGGAATCTGGCACACTTCTGTCAGTTATGACAATGGGGTGGTAGCTCAAGACTTTTTGGTCATGCCTACTGGAACTATGGAGGGTAATATAAACCTAGGCCGCACGTGATGATAGCCACCAAATGCACTATTGATTGGGGGACTGGGGTGTTTACAACGCAAAAACCAACTCTTGGCCCTACCACTCAAGCCATAGTCCCTGAGATATTGCCCAAGGAAATAAAACCCAAGACATTGCATGTCCAGGAGGTTGAACCATACGTCCCCATAGCCCAACTCTCTAGAGCTTCAACTAATGTAGTTGAAAGAAAGCTTGAGACACACAAGAACCATCCTAATATAATAGAGAAAACATACAAGTGGGTCCCTAAAACCTCTGTAGTGAGCATGGTTGATGCAAAAAAAACGGAAACCTAGTAAGAAACGTACCACTCGCTCCCAAAAAGTAAGAAATGTTGCGATGGATCCCTAAACGACTATTGGAAGCCCAAGGCTACTATCAAGGAAATGATCAAATCTGGGTGCCAAAACGTAGATTGTGCTCTTACCTATCACCTGACCCAAGTGAGCCCAATCCCGTAGCTCCAAAACGAATCAATGATCATGGAAAGAAAAAAATCACAGAATGCTACACACCCGCTCCCGAGCTAGTTTGGGTACCAAAGAAAGAACGATTTGTTCCACCTAGCTCAGGAAGGGGGGAGTCCCATGAAGATTCTAGCTCATCATGTAATACATCCATAGAGGTAAAAGCTTCTACGCAGCCTCCATCTATAGTAGTGGACCTCCATGAAGCTACAAAAGAATCCACACCTCCCAGTGTTCAAGAATCACCTGATGAACCACTTCAAGTTCGATCCTGGGAGAGTACCTTACCACCCTTACAACTTGACGAGGCACCTAGGGTAATAGCAAACTACTGGCAAAAATCCTCACCTATTACCAACTGGAACAATTGGTTTCAAAGGGTGACAAGCTCATTTCAAACGGTATGATCTACCCAAGGAAGGGGGGAGTGTTTGCTGACAGTCATCATTCACTTGTTTCCCTCTCAACCTTTTTCCCTGACCTCTTAATCTCCAATCTTAGGGAATGTATATATATAGCTTTATACTCACAAAAAAAAAGAAAAAAAAAGAGCAAGAGCAATTAGCAAACGAGTATGCACATTAAAGTCAAAACATTGACTCAGACCTACACATGTCACATCTGGTACAGTGAAACAGAAACCTATGCCATAAAACACCTTTGATCCTCATCACTTGAGTGATGGAGGTAGGTAAGATTAGTACGATAGGAGTGTTTCTGTTTTAGAGTTGAGTGATTAGCGAAGTTCTCTTTTTCCCACTGATGTGCCTCCTAGAGGTATTGTTTTTGTTTCATAGTGTGTACAGGAGCGTGTTGCTATTGATAGGATTTGGATCTTCATGGAACCTTCAAATCAAGCGCGACCATCAACACAAACAGTGTTTCTTGTCCATTAGCATTGCCCTTATCTTTTGCATCTATGTTTGTCTGCTTTGATTGTGATTGTAGCATAATATTCAGTGCATTTGCTTAGTATCCAACATTTAATTCAATGCAATCTTTTGTCATAATCACTTGTTTAGGTGTAAAAATCAAGCAGTCCGACTAAGCTAGTTTGACCAAGCTAGGTATTAGAAATCTTCTCTTAATACCATGGGGAATGCCTTCCTAATAAGCAATGGTTACTTAGGTTCTTAATCCGATTTAGGCAGCATTGTATGAAATGTACTAGGGCTTTCTAGTGGGCTTGAACCTATTGACCTTTAGCTTAAGTATTATAAAGGGAGTTTACTAATGTGATGAGCCTGGGGAGGGTAACAGTGTTATATGACCCCCCAAAGTTACAAAATTAAAATGATGAAAATGAACAAACAAAAAATCAAAGTGCCACAATGTAAAATTTTAAGCTGGAAGAGAAATCTCAGCTTGATTTGGTACTTCACTCACATGTATTGCCTATGGTACTAGAGCCCTAGAGGTTCCCAGTGTGGGCGCTTTTCCTTGAAAAGCAAAACCCAAGGCATACAAAATAAGCACACACATCATAATTGAATCAATGTGAAAAGACCTTGGGGGTCAAAGAAAAAGTAATCAGTCAGGCGATGATTTCATGAGAAATTCCTTTTATGGTAGCTTAACTACAAGGTTTTCTAGATATAGCCTCTAGTCAGCCCTTGAACATGAATACTTGGCTCTCGCGATTAAACAACTTAATTGACCACAGAAAATTAAGAAGCTTACCCATGGTATTAATATTCGATCTCTAGTGCCTTTCGACCGTCATATTAGCGACCCCAGACTTTGTTTAATTTTTTACCTTTACATCTGTTTATGCATTTGATTACATTGCAATTTAATGTTCATTGCTAACAAATTGTTTGAAATTCTTTTACCAATCAATGTTCTACCTAAAACTGCATATGCTTTTTAAGAGAATGCAATTACTGTGCCAATGTTGTTTGATTTTGCAGTGACTGAAGAAGGCTAAGGACATTCATCTCAAATGCTCTTCCACCTCGACGAACCAGCTTCAACTCAATAGCTTCCGAGGACGGAATCTACATCAGGAGGGGGGCATGTTAACCCTCACGGCTCACGACACCCCATCACCTACGACGGACGTGTATTATGTATGATTTAGAGTCAGGTACCGGGCTTGTCGGACCAATAGGGAAAGTAGAGTGATCGCCGATGAGAGGCGCACTTTAACTTGGACATTCAAGGATTAGTTGGTTAAGCATGGGCGCCCAAGTGTGAATGGGGTGAGCTCCTATAAAAGCCAACTAAACCTAATTTTTACTCATTCTCTCATTTGTGCAATTGAAGAGTGCTCTTGCTCCATCTCCATCTTCTTCTTCTTCACCTCCTTGTGTGTGTGTGTGAGAGAGAGAGAGAGAGGGAGAGTGTGTGTGCGATCGAGCATTACGAAGGCACGACGGCGGCGAAGCGGTTGAGCGCGGCACGACTGCAGCTTCTTCTTCATCGCGGCGAGGAATCCACCACGAAGGCGAGCGTAGAGCGGTGAGTGACACACCCTTTGTTTTCTTGAGCTTGCTAGTTTAGTCTTGTTGTGTGCTTGGAGCCGTTTGTGGCTCGCATACGGTGTATTGGCAAGTCCCTTGCTTCGACAGTGCGGCAAGGAGCGCACAACCATATTACTATTCAATTGGAATCCTTCCCAATAACTAACACATTATCATTCAATTCAAATCCTTTCTAATTTCTACTCTATTAACAAATACTATATACTCTTATTTACATGTCGTCAATTAGAACGAAAAATCATTATACCTATTTTATGGTAATTTCTTTACATTACAAAGTAATGAAGGTCTCACTACTCGATTACATAATCAATTATGTTGATTGCATGCACAATTCTTCATCAATGTAACCTAGATGCTTGCATGAATTATCTAATCATATTCAAGAATTTTGTCCAACTAAAATGATGGATTGTTCTTGCAAGTAGATATAAGTGATTAATCATGAGATTAATGTATGGGTTATAACGCATGTTTACCATAAGATTATGGCAGGATTAAGCAAGCATATGTTTTGATTTGATGTGTAGAATAACCATATGTGTTTTGGAATTAAAACACTTATAATCATTTACCCTACTTCCATTGGATTTTTATACTTTAGCTTATAACTTCTCAAGTTAAGCTAAGTATCTAATAGTGGGGATGGCACCCAAGAGAACTCGCTATGGTGGATCACACGATCATGAAGCCGGAACCATTGATGGTAAAAGTTAAAGGAAAGGCCCCAATGAATAAGGATGTGCCACTTATCCCACAAAATGATGTTATTGCTCATGAACAGGTAAGAAACTTCTTTTTTGTTCAATGCATCATGAGTAATTAGGAAGGAGAAAACCACCTTAAAAAATGTATTAGTCCCAATTCAAAACCGCATCAATTGAACTTGTTAATTCTTTGAGTTGTATTAATATGGAAGGATTGTTTGAAGATATATTGTCTGAAGTAGCAAAGAAATGTTTGCCTAGTAGAAGAACTCTTGAATCTTCTTCATTCAAAAATCCTATACTGATATAGTCAAAACTCACTTTGATATCCAAGGAGGAGAGTTTAGCGGAGTGAACGCTAAGGCAGTACATATGATTGAACACATCTTGTAGGTTGGTTCCTAGAATGCAAGATAATACTTGTGGAATGGTGCCCAGGTTGCAAGTTAGTCACTGCTTGTTTGTACCCAGGTTGCAGAGGACAATTTAGTTGTATGGGCAACTAAAGACATCGGGAGCAATAAATTCTGGCCAAGAGGAGTGAACTCTTGGGGTTTGGATATTTAAATGAAGAAGAGTGGTATGTTGTTTTTCTTCTAGGAAGATTATCTTGGTGCTGATTTGATAATGGTTGAAGGGATGTCTTAACGACCTTGTGATGGAAATCATAAAAAGGAACTTTGTGATAAACAACCATGTTGTAGTAATTAGAAAACAAGCAAAACAAAGTGTGAGTGTGGGGGCGGAAAGTGGGGACTAGCTTAGGTTTCCAATCAAGGATGGATGGTCTCATTTAGTCGAGAAACTCTCCGCTCCTCATTGATGGAAGAAGCGAAACTAGAGATTCATTGTGCCAAGAGTTGAGAAGTCCCAATTGTACGTGCCTCTGAAAATTATGGGAAAAAAGGTATTTGGGGTTTCTCTCTTTTGGAAGGTGAGAATTAGGAACGTTAGATTTTTGTGTTAGTTCATGATTTCCCAGCGAGGCATTGCTAGGAACCCTTTTCAATGGCTCGGCCTCAAGTTACTTGGTGACGAGAGTCTATCCATTAGAAATCTTGTCTATTTGACTATGCTTTTCTGAATCGATTAGGGCCTAGCAACCTATTAGGTACCGTCCTTTTGTGAAATGGATATGGTAACGGGGTGGGACCTCACATGTGGTATTAGAGCCTAGGTTAGGAAACGGGAAAAAATCATTATTGTTTGAAATTTTGGAAAAATGAATTGGAGACTTAAGTTTGAGAACTTACTAGCATCAATGTTTTAGGAATATCCCGACGTTGAGTATCACAAGTTCGAAACCTTTGAGATAATGTATTTATAGGCTTGTCGCTCTTCAAATTTTGCTTTTTGATGCAACATGATGAAGATTTTGATGAAGTCTTTCTCTCCTCCATCAACAAGAATCCGAAGGGGATGGGAACTTGCGAGTTATCCAACTTTACTATTTTGTTGATACTACTAGGGATGACTACACTGTCATCTCTGAAGATGGGCTTGACATGACCTTAAATGAATGTGTTTTTCAATCAAGTGGTGAAAGTGATCCCTACTTATAGGATCAAATTAAACCCATTTTTGTCCCTACTATCTTTCCTCAAAATAAGAGTCTTGTATTCTATGAATCCCATAAAGATGTGTATAAATCTACTACACAAACGAAATAGTGGATTATAAAAACTTATCCACAAATACCTATCAACTATACCACTATGTCCCAGGAAATCCATCTCTAAGAATCATATAGCATTTTAGCAGAGAGAGAGCTAACCTTTGTATACATCTTAATAGAATAAAAAGATGCTCACCTAGCTTCTTGATGAGATCTCAACTTTATACATATCTTGATATAAAGAAAGCTATGACATCTTGAATTTAATAAGTTATCCGCTTTTCAAATTTTGTCTTAAGCTGTGGAAGTTTAATGCACTTGGTATTGTGCTAAGTTTAATCAAACCATCGACAAGCGTACTATTGCGTAGGTACCAACAAATGCTTTATACACGATCGTACAGGCCCAACCACCCACATTCAAAGACGATGGAACCCATGTCGAGCGTGATGCTGAAGCCTGGATTGAGGCAATGGAAGACTATTTCAAAGTTGCACGGACCCAACCTGTAGACCAAACTATGCTTGCAATGTTTTGTCTTACTAGCAATGCAAAAATATGGTGGAAACAACATTGCAATGGCTTGGTTGTTTCAAGATCTTCTCAGTCTGGGAGGATATTAAAGAAGTGGTTACAACATGATATCTTCCACCCACTCATCGAGATGCCAAAATGTATGAGTTCTTTGCTCTAAAACAACTCCCTTACTGGTGGCAGAGTACTACTCCAAATTTGTAACCTTGCAAAGATATGCCCCAAAAAATTCCGTTGAGAAACAGGTAGCACAGTTCTGTCAAGGATTGAATCATCCCTTGGATACCTGTCTTGAAGCAGTGAGACCCACATCACTTCAAGATGCTCTCTTAAGGGCAACACCTCTGGCTAAAGAGATGGCTAAAAATTAGGGAAGAGGAAACTTTAGAAACCAAAGGGCCAGGCCAAACAATTGGAGCCCCAAACCTGCTAATCAAGCTTATCAACCTCGCCCTGTAATAGAAGCAACTACAATAGCTCAACCGCAACATCCAAATGTTCGTTGCTTTGAGTGTAATGCGTTGGTGAACGTCGCCTTCCAAGTCTTCTAAATAACGTTCAATTAACCCAATGGTCCCCTAACTAACCTAGACGTGCACTATTTGCCATAATTGTGCGGCTTTCAAGTTTCTTTTAGCAATTTTCTGATTATGTGTTCGTATTTCACTTACTTTACTATGCTTCGTAGTCCAAATATATCTGCCCTCCCAGTTTCGTAGTCCAACTCTCTAATATGCAAGATTTCTCATGTATGCATCTCTAGATATGCTATTTATGGTTAAATTTTGAATTCTCATATACATTTTTTAATGGAGTTTTTTAACCAAGATTTATCAACACGCAATCATTTCGACATTTACTTGATCACTAGAATTCAAAACTACACTTCAGAACTCACAAAACAAATCAATCACTTACTGGACTTCAGATTATTGAACATTGCAACTAGAATCACTGAATATATTTGCAAACTCTTCAATGAAAAGCACCAGAATAATCTCGTAAAATGTAAATTTCTATTGAAATGCCAAAAACTGTCAATGATCTAATTTCCCTTCCCAAATGCCATCAATCATGCAACAATATGCAGCATTTCATTTCCAAGTATGATTTTAATGTAGATACATCTTCAAATGATCCAATTTATTCTCAATTATGGAACATAATATTATTTTTAAGTTTTTAATGCTTCTATCTAATATGTTTTTAAAGATTTTAACATTTTGTTAATGTCTGTAAGTATTAAAAAAAACTAATTTTTAATGTTTATTTCATTGAATGAACTTGACTAACCACTGTTCTCTTCAATTTCTTCTGAACACTTTCATGCCTAGAATCCCGTTCAGCTTCGTCTCTTTCTTCTTTGCTCATTCAAAAATCAGTATTTCGCTCTTTTCTCTCTCAAATACCTCTCAGGTAATGATATGCATAGTATTCTCTCTCTCTCTCTCTCTCTCTCTCTCTCTCTCTCTCTCTCTCTTCTCTCTCTCTCTCTCTCTCTCTCTCTCTCTCTCTCTCTCTCTCTCTCTCTCTCTCTCAACTTCTTGCGACCCTCACACACTATGGCGCTCAATAAAGGAATACTCTCTCTCTCTCTCTTTTCTTACTAGCCACACATAGTATGTCTGTAATACAACTCTCTCTATACTACCCATAAACATACACACTCAAGCTCTCACTCACTTGCTATGCAGGTTTTCTCTCTCTATCTTACTCTCTAGTAGCGCTACAATCATGAACGAAATCTCTCTCTCTTTCTTGCAACTACTTCGGCCCTACTCTCCTCTCTGGCAACCTGTGGTGCCTCTAATTGACACACACACACACAGAGCAGGTAATCAGCGTTTTCTTATCTCTCTCTAATCCACACAGGACACACACACACTTAGCGCTATAGAGAATTCCCCTTCTCTCACTAGCATTAACAGAACATCTTCTCTCTCTCTCTAACTAACACTCACACATACAGCGCTATTGCTCATGACTATCCCTGCTCTCGACTCCTTGCGGCCTCTCACTATGGCAACCATCTCTCTCTAGCGCTATACAGAGATAGCTTCTCTCTCTCTCTAATAGCACTATAACAGGAAACTAATCCCTCAATCTCTCTCTGTTCAATATCGTTACATATAGGTGACTATTAGTTTCTTCCTCTATCTTGAATCCTACACAGAGATACGCTCACATGGGCCTAATCTCTCTCTGCAAACAATCAGCGCTATAGAGAATTCATTTTCTCTCTCTCTACTACAGACATGGGCTCTCTCTCTCTCTCTTTCTCTAACACTCTCTCCATATCTCTCATTTCTCTCAACCGACCCCCCCTTTGGCGCACCTCTCAGCATGGCTCTGTTCGTATTCTCATCACTCTCACAGCTCCTCTTGCTTGGCGACCAAAATGGTGCCCCTTTCGGCAGCAATCTCTTACTCAAAGCCTGCTCACACTGCCTCACCTTTCTCTCTCTAAAATGCTCCCTACAGGCAGCCTGCTCGCCACCTCCACTCGCATGGCCTGGTCTCTACGGATTCTATCATGGCATGCTTCAAAGCCTCATCATCATGGCCTCCTCTACCAATCGACCCTTCCCGCTTTGGTCTGCCTCCTCACCACCTTTTCCCTTGGCGGCTCTGGCCTACCCTCGCTCTACCAACCTCCACACCTCGCAGCCCTGGAGGCTCTCCCTGCTCCATGCAATCAACACACAGACATGCAAGGGTAGCCCTCTTGGGCTCCCTTCTCCCCACTCACCTGGCGACAATCCCCCCTCTCGTCTTCTGGCTTCCTCGCCTCCTGGCAGTTCCCCTCTCGTGACGGCTTCGACCTGGCTCAATAGCCATAAAAAACCTTTATTGTAAATTTTTTATAAATACCTATAAGCCCTTATTCCCACTACACACAAAAAGTCACTCTCGAAATCCTGTCCAGCAACCTCGACTCGGCTCTCATCGACTCTCTCTCGACCTCTTCTCAGAAAACCCCATGGATTTGCACTACAGGAAACCCTCTCTACATCTTCTTAATGATTCGAAAAATTATTTCGCAATGCAGTCATCAAGTGAGAAATCTATCCGACTTCGAATCACGCCCATCCTATGACTTCAATTTAACAGATTATTTTTACCGTAGATATTTTATGCGAACGAGTCAGAACTTCCACCTCTACCATGTCAATAGGCCATAGCTATTTCCCAAGCACCTGTGTTGATAACGTAATGGTACTTAGCTAGAAAAGCAACTACCTACTTAAGATCGTACACCCACTTTCCTCGCAAAATACTTCAATTAAGATGCATCTCACTCATCAAACAACAATCAACATCTGCAGGCATTAATTAACATTTTTGTGATGATATGCAATTCAATATGCCTAAATGCACTTAACATGCCCATGCAGACCCCAAATTAATGTCAAAAGTTTACAATTTTGGTGTAGATTGATGGGTCTACAGTTGGGTCATTACAGGATCACTGTCCTAGAAGAAATGTAGCAACAATTGCAAATGCTATTCCTATAGCTCCAAATGGTAGAGGCCAACCTATTCGTCAAGGAGGGAGAACATAGGAAGAGGTCTTGGAAGAGGAGCGTTGGCTCAAACTCATGCATTATTATGGAAGAGCCAACGGTAGGAGACCAAGCTGAAGAGAGAGCAACTTTACATGCCGCTATTGACAACCCTAATGCTCTCCATCAATATGTAGTCATTCAAGCACAAGGATCTTATTAAGGTGAACAAATCTAATTCTTAATTGATTGTGGAAGCACACACTTATTTCTCTCTCCTAAATGCATGAGGAAACTAAAACTAGAATAGTATCTTGCTCAAAGGCTAATTGTAGAACTAGCGAATGGAAAGGAAGTCCTAACTTAGCATACATCATGACAAGTAGAATTTGAACTAGGGGAAAACTCTACTTCTGCTCACTTTCGTACTTTACCTCTAGGAATATACGACGGGATATTGGGAATGGTTTGGTTGAAGCAAAACCAAGCTCATATTCACTATGCACAAGGTAGCTTTACCTTTACATATAAATTAGGGAATGAAGTTCTAGTTCAAGGGAGGAATGGGAAACCTAAAGCTCACTTAGTCAAAGCTAGTAGACTTCGTAAGGGTTTACAAAAGGGTCAACAAATCTATGCAATTAAATTTAACAAGGAAAGACACAGATTCAAACTTTCAACCTGAATGGTTGAGGGGTATTCAAATGTGCTCCCTTAGGATCTTACAAGTCTTGCACCACCTGGAGAAGTTGATCACGAAATTACGACTATCCCTGGTTGTGAACCCGCTTCAAAGAGACCATATAAAATGTCACACGCTGAAGCAATTGAACTCAAAGGGCAACTAGGCAGCTTATTGAGCAAGGATTTATCAAACCAAGTACTTCTCCTTGGGGTGCTCCAATCCTTTTCCAAAAGAAGAAGGATGGGTCTTTATTAAGACTTTGCATAGACTACCACGGGCTTAATCAAGTTACTGTTAAGAACAAGTACCACATTCCTAGGATTGATGAGATATTGGATAGGCTACACGGGGCTACAATCTTCACAAAGATTGATCTTCGCTCTAGATATTATCAGATAAGGATCAAAGAATCAGACATTCCAAAGATGGCTTTTAATACTAGGTATGGACATTATGAATTCACAATAATGTCTTCTTAGTAATTTTCCATGCATTAAAGCTATGGAGACGTTGTCTTCTCAGTCATAAATTTCAGTTAGTCACTAATCATAAAAGCTTGAAATGGATCTTTACACAACCCAATCTCAACATGAGGCAAAGAAGATGGATTAAACTTCTTCAAGAATACAACTTCGACATAAAATTTAGACTAAGGAAGGACAATGTAGTTGCAGATAGACTTAGTCGCAAAGTTTTCCTTAGTGCTATTTCTATACCTAATAATCCTATGTGGGAAAGAATTAAGGAAACAACCTTGAAAGACCTTGATTATCAGCAGTTGTCCTTGCAGATTCAACAAGGCATAACACCTGAGACAAAGAATATATCGATAAAGGATTACTCTGTTCAAGAGGGATTTTCGGCAAAGGCTTTGTGTACCTAAGGACCCAACACTGAAGAAAGCAACCCTATTTGAGGCTCATGATAGCCCAGCTTCAGGTCACCCTGGGTATGCAAAGACCTTAAACGCTATTAAAACAAGCTACTTCTAGCCCGGGAAAGAAGGGGATGTTCTTTGCTATGTGAAGCAATGTATCTCTGCCAACCGATTAAAACTGAAAGAATCAAACTACCTGGACAACTTCAACCTCTTGATGTACCTCAAATGAAATGGGAGTGTATCATTATGGACTTTGTCACAGGATTACCCTTTGTTGGAACTATGATTCAGTATTTGTAGTTGATGAAATGCTTACTAAGGTAGCTCACTTGATGCTTGTAAAAACTACCTTCACTGCCTTTGATATTAGCTGAATTTTTGTAAAGGAAATCTTTAGACTACATGAACTACATAAGAGAATTGTTAGCGACAGGGATGCAAAATTTACCTCAAAGTTTTGGACTTCACTCTTTCAAGCCATTGGAACACAACTGTGTTTTAGCACAGCATATCATCCTCAGACAGATGGTCAAATTGAAAGAGTAAACTAGGTGATTGAGGAAATTATTAGAGCATATTGTTCACAGGAACCAAAGAAATGGATCCAATATCTTCCTTTGGTAGAATATGACTATAATTCCTCTGACCATAGAAGCATAGGCATGTCACCATTTAAGGATCTTTATGGACAAGATTTTTGGCTCCATTAAATTTCTCAGATCCTACTATCAAGGTAGAAGCCCTCAAAGCAAATGCTCGAATACATGGAAGCTCAAACCAAGGCGATTCGTAAGGATATTCAAGCCACTCATGATAGAAAATACTATGCAGATAAGAAGAGATTAGATCGAATCTTTAAAGAAGGAGACAAGGTATTCCTTAGGGTCAGGCCCAAGAAAAGCAACCTATCCTTGGGAAGGTACAAGAACCTCATCCCGAGATACTATGGACCCTATGAGATTTTCAAAGTGATAAGTGATCAAGCTTACAAGCTAAAACCTCCTTCTAACCTCAAAATTCATGATGTCTTCCATGTTAGTCTATTAAAACCTTATGTTCCTAACCTTGATCAACTTTTGGATTCCGAACAAATAGTTGTTCCAACCCAAGGAGTCCTTGAGCTTCAACATGACTATATCCTAGAAACACGGGAGAGAAAACTTAGGAATAGAAACATCATCGAACATCTCGTCAAATAGAAAGATTTCTGTGAAGAAGATGCAATGTGGGAAGATGAACCATCTTTCCTTAAAGATCATCCAGACTTTACTTTGAGATGAGGACATCACAATTCTTCAAGTTGGGGTGAATGTAAGGTCTCTACCACCCTTGGAGAGGGGATTCCCATGTAAAGGAATACACATCAAGCCATTCTAGTCATAAAAAGAAGTTACTAATATTAGCAGTTTTTCCACCTCTGATGAGCTAATGATAAATATATTGTTGTAAGATTTTCAAAAATAAAAATTTAACTTTTTTTTTCATTTTCGTTTAAAAATAGAAAGTTTTGAGGAGCTTACACCCACCTAAACGCGATCATCTCGTCAACATCTACCACATCCTGAATTTCAATATAATAGCTACCTGCTCCAAAAATTATAAATATAGCACGTGTGCATCCAACACCTTAGATTGTCATCCTCAAGATTGTCTTTTAATAGCAACTTTCAGAATTAAATTCTAATAAGCCAAGCTCCCTCTAAAAAATTGTTTTTTCATCCTAGCTATAGTAAATTAATTCCTAAGTCTAAGGTATGCATATGTATGCATGTGCATGGGCATGTATGTGCATGTGTATGTATGTCCATGTATGCCCACAAATGACCCATATCCATGGACCCATCTCTTATAGAATAATTGACTATGAGCATGGGGGCACTACATGAGGTGTATCACCCAAAAGGGTAAAGAGGACACCTCGATCTAATGGCTAAGTAGGAGCTTGTGACACCTCCACTCATTATTTAGCAAGAGGGGGCCAGCTAGGAGGTATGGGGCTCATTTGGGCAACAAGGAACCTCCAAACTCTATATAAAGGACATTCGCTTAAACACAAATTGGAGATAGGGAGACTCTGCTACTGTGGCTACTAGTTGGAGAAGCTTCAACAAGGCTTTGAGGGATAAATAACTCCAAAGCACATTTGGGTAATTTCAATCTATTATTAAATCAAGTTATTATCGATCCTTTCTCTCAATTGGAATCCTTTCCAATTGCTGTCATATTACTATTCAATTGGAATCCTTTCCAATAACTACCATATTATCATTCAATTGGAATCCTTTCCAATTTATACTCTATTAACAAATACTATATACTCTTTTATTACCTATCCTCAATCAGAAACCAACAATCATTATACCTATTTTATGGTAATTTCTCTACATTGCAAAGTAATGAAGGTCTCACTGCTTGATTACATAATCAATTATGTTGACTGCATGTACAATTCTTCATCAATGTAACCTAAATGTTTGCATGAATTATCTAATCATATTCAAGAATTTTGTCCAACTAAAATGATGGATTGATCTTGCAAGTAGATATAAGTGATTAATCATGAGATTGGTGTATGGGTTATAACGCATGTTTATCATAAGGTTATGGCAGATTAAGCAAGCATATGTTTTTTGGTTTGATTTGTGGAGTACCATATTATTTTGGAATTAAAACACTTATAATCATTTACCCTACTTCCATTGGATTCTAAACTTTATCTAATAACTCTCAAGTTAAGCTAAGTATCTAGTAGTGGGGATGGCACCCAAGAGAACTCGCTATGGTGGATCACATGATCACAAAGCCGGAATTATTGATGGTAAAGGCAAAGGAAAGTCCCCGATGAATGAGAATGTGCCACTTATCCCACACAAAATGATGTTATTGCTCATGAACAGGTAAGAAACTTCTTTTTTGTTCAATGCATCATGAGTATTAGAAGGAGAAAATCACCTTAAAAAATGGATCGGTCCCAATTCAAAACCGCATCAATTGAACTTGTTGATACTGTCTGAAGTAGCAAATAAATGTTTGCCTAGTAGAAGAACTCTCGAATCTTCTTCATTCAAAAATCCTACACTTGATATAGTCAAAACTCCCTTTGATATTCACGGAGGAGAGCTTAGCGGAGTGAACGCTAAGGCAATGCTGATGATTGAACAAATATTGGGTTGGTGCCTAGAATGCAAGATAATAGTTGTGGATTGGTGCCGAGGTTTGCAAGTTAGTCAGTGCGGGTTTGTACCCAGGTTGCAGACAATTTAGTTGTAGGGGCAAGTAAAGACACCGGGAGCAATAAACTCTCTGCAAGAGGAGTGAACTCTTGGGTTTGGATATTTAAAATGAAGAAGAGTTGTATGTTTGTTTTTCTTCTAGGAAAGATTTTCTTGGTGTGCAAATTTGATAATGGTCAAAGGGTTGTCTTAACGAACTTGTGATGGAATCATAAAAAGGAACTATGTGTATGAACAATCATGTTGTAGTAATTAGAAAAACAAGAAAAACAAAGAGTGAGCGCGGGGAGGAAACTGGGGACTGGCTCAGGTTTCCAATCAAGGATGGTGGTCTCAATAGTGGAGAAACTCTCCGCTCCTCATTGATAGAAGAAGCAAAACTAGAGACTCATTGTGCCAAGAGTTGAGAAGTCCAATTGTACGTGCCTCTGAAAATTATGGGAAAAGTAATTTGGGCTTTCTCTCTTTTGAAAGGTGAGATTAGGAACGTTAGATTATGTGTTAGTTCATGATTTCCCTGCGAGACAATGCTAGGAACCCTTTCAATGGCTCGGACTCAAGTTACTTGGTGATGAGAGTTTGTCCATTAGAAATCTTTCTATCTGACTATGATATTCTCAATCGATTAGGTCCTAGCAACCTGCTAGGTACCCTACTTTTTGCCAAATGGATATGGTAACAGGGTGGGGACCTCACAGAATGTATCGGTTATTTACATTAACAGCTTGTTTAAACCAATTAGGCCATTGTGCGTGTTATATTCCAGCATTCTTGGAGTATCTCCAAAAAAATTTGATCCACAAAACTGACTTTGTTGTTTGAAGATGAGCTCATATTTCTTGGTGTGCCAGCAATTCTTTTCAATTGCTCTTTACTCTTGGAAGACTTGAAAATAGTGTCATAGTTTTGTCTGAGTGGTCGGTTGTTGTACCTAAGGAAGAAATGGTGTCCCTGGTGTATATAATACTAAGCCCTTGGCTGCATCTAATAAGTTCTCATGAATAGCATAAAATACCACAACTGCATGCCAAAACTTCAATAGGAAAGAATGTTACCCAGCTGATGAAAGCAGACACCCTATGCAAGTCTCCAGAAGAGTAAGGAAAAAACTTGGAAGACTCCAAAAGACAAACCACAGAAGGTGTCAAACCATATAATTGTTAAGGATAGCTGGATCTTGGATTTTTTTTGCAGTTACACTTTATAAAGGCCTGTAAGTATTCCAATAGATTTTAAGGAATTTATGGATGTCATTTTCTTCATTGTGAGTGATAGTCCCATTGTACGGCTACCATTGATGCATTAGAACACTTCTTGTTATCAATGTCTAATAACTTTATTTTCATCACTGTAAAAGCCTTATCCTGTGATAGTAAATGCTTAGATGGCATGGTTGAAGTTTTGCATTGTTCTACAACCTCCGGGGACGACTGCAAAGATCGACTGCAAAGATGAGCTAAAGATTCAATGGTGAACGAAGCAAACTGATTCAAGATCTCAAAGTCCCAAAGTCTATTTTCCAAAGAGATGGCATCAAGCTCAATTTTCGTAGGAGGAAGAAGCAGAATTATTTCAAAAAATGCTTGGGCATAGATCTTTCTATTTATTGAATAGTGTGTCATCTGTGAAACCTAGGACATTCTTCTCATCCTGATTTAAGAGATTTAGATCCAAGAGAGGGTTAACAACCTCTTGAGACTGTCTAATTTCAAGTGGTAGAATAGGGATGTTGTAAATGAAATAAACTTGTTAACAATAGTAGGCAAAGAAGAGAAGTAAAAATTCAAATCAACAAAGTCCTGAGCATCAATAAAGCATAAGGAGGCTAAAAAATTGCCTAAAGCATTACTCAATTGGGTTGGGTCTTTCCTTGCTAGGCTAGAATCTTCAATCAATCATTTATCAAAGTTGTCTCAATGTAGAGAGGCTACTGCTCTTGTATCGTCTTTTTCTCGTAATCTAGAAGACGTTTATGAAATTTTAGTTCCTTTAAAATAGGAAAGTAAGCATTGGGTGCTGATAGGGGGGATATGGACGTAATTTTTTCTCTGAATAGCCAAGACGTGTTCATGACAGTATCCAACACCAACCTGAAAGAGATTATATACACCAAGATAAGCAATAGAAAAAAATGAAGTCAAGTTCTGTATATGGGGGTTGTCCGACCAAGGACAACTCGGGAAACAAGGAGAGAGAGCTTATATTTGACATCCCTTCATTCAAGAACCATATGTTGACCCTTGACACAAGAAAAATGACATAAACAAGTGACACAAGACAAAAGAAAGTTTTTTTAAAATTATTGAACTTATTCTTGGTACATCCGTTTCTCGTAGGGGACTGAACGAGCTCCAAAAGCCAAGAAAGAATAGGCATATACCTGCTACTATCCAACAAAAAAGCAGCAAGTTAGAACTTGGGCTACTTTGATGGGAAGACAGGTATCCAAACAACCCATTCTGCTTGTTATTGATGTCCCATAGCCCTAGACCCCTCACTCTCCTTGTATAAATTAGGGGTATATTTTCTGCCTTCCTATCAGGCAAATCCCTTTCTTTATGAATTTTTTGTTGCCATGGCATGTTTTTTTTATGGGTACTTCTGGTTTGCTGAGGAGGCATGTCAACATCCTTTTTGGAAGTTTCTTATGGAAATGGACGAGGCTTTCCATTGGTTAAGTATGCTCTCTATTATGTTTTTTGGATCAGCACCATCAAGAGAGAGTCTATTCCTTGGATTGGAGTATGGAAATCACCTTCACATAACAATCCAAATCAAACTCATGGAAAATATGGGGGTTAAAGAGAGAAAAAGAAGAGGTGAATGGGAGTAATCAAGCTCCATCCCATCCTATCTACAAGGAAGCCAATAATGGCTTATACCATCTTGAGAGCATTAGTTATTCATAATTGTTACCAGCCTCTTGTCAACAACTATTCCCTCGTGTTTTTTTAATATCTATTATGAGACCTTTATGGGACAACTAAATTAAAACCAACCTCTATTTATGCATAAATGACCCACGTTTATACGAGTAACTTCCAAAGAAATTACAAAGTCCCCATATTTTTGGAAATTTTGCTAGAGTTTCCCTTGTTTTCCGTCTAAATTACCCATGGCGACTTCACACGATGATTTTTTAGTATATTTTCTCTTATCTTCAAAAAACATCCCATTTTCTTTCCCACATAGGATTATTAGGTATAGAAATAGCACTAAGGAAAACTTTGCGACTAAGTCTATCTGCAACTACATTGTCCTTCCTTAGTCTAAATTTTATGTCGAAGTTGTATTCTTGAAGAAGTTTAATCCATCTTCTTTGCCTCATGTTGAGATTGGGTTGTGTAAAGATCCATTTCAAGCTTTTATGATTAGTGACTAACTGAAATTTATGACTGAGAAGACAACGTCTCCATAGCTTTAATGCATGGAAAATTGCTAAGAGTTCCAAGTCATGGGTCAGGTAATTCTTCTCATGATCTCTGAGCTTTTGAGAAGTATAGGCTACAGGCCTACTGTCTTCACTAAGGACTCCCCCTAAAGCGAGTTTGCTAGCATATGTTATAACATCAAACTCCTTGCTGAAATCCGGAAGTTTAAGAATTGGGACTTATACTAGGTATCATTTTAACTCTGCAAAATTGGCCTCCTATTTTGCTCTCCATTCAATTCTCATTCCTTTCCTTAGCAATTTTGTTAAAGGTGATGGAATGAGAGCATAATCCTTACAATTATCCTATACCATCCTATGATTCCAAGAAATCCCTTTATTTCATTGAGAGAAGTAGGTTGAGGCCATTCTACGATGTCCTTATCTTTATCTGGTTCAACTGAGATACCTTTGGAAGATATAATAAAGCCAAGATAGCTGACTTGGGAAGAACAAAAGGTACATTTACTCTTCTTAGCATAAAGCTCATACTATCGTAAGAGCTGTAATACTTTACGGACGTGCTCTTCATGATCTACCTCATCTTTGGAATAGATCAAGATGTCTTCAAAGAAAACCAAGACAAAATCATCTAGGTAAGGTCTAAAAATATCCTTCATTAGTCAATTGAAGCTTGCAGGAGCATTAGTAAGACCAGAAGACATTATTGTGAATTCATAATGTCCATACCTAGTATTAAAAGCCATCTTTGGAATGTCTGA
Source organism: Adiantum capillus-veneris (assembly GCF_014529385.1). NCBI lineage: Eukaryota > Viridiplantae > Streptophyta > Polypodiopsida > Polypodiales > Pteridaceae > Adiantum > Adiantum capillus-veneris. The sequence goes on from NC_140938.1 coordinate 18,474,396, forward strand.
TTCTTTGATCCTTATCTGATAATATCTAGAGCGAAGATCAATCTTTGTGAAGATTGTAGCCCCGTGTAGCCTATCCAATATCTCATCAATCCTAGGAATGTGGTACTTGTTCTTAACAGTAACTTGATTAAGCCCGTGGTAGTCTATGCAAAGTCTTAATAAAGACCCATCCTTCTTCTTTTGGAAAAGGATTGGAGCACCCCAAGGAGAAGTACTTGGTTTGATAAATCCTTGCTCAATAAGCTGCCTAAGTTGCCCTTTGAGTTCAATTGCTTCAGCGTGTGACATTTTATATGGTCTCTTTGAAGCGGGTTCACAACCAGGGATAGTCGTAATTTCGTGATCAACTTCTCCAGGTGGTGCAAGACTTGTAAGATCCTAAGGGAGCACATTTGAATACCCTCTCAACCATTCAGGTTGAAAGTTTGAATCTGTGTCTTCTACCTTGTTAAATTTAATTGCATAGATTTGTTGACCCTTTTGTAAACCCTTACGAAGTCTACTAGCTTTGACTAAGTGAGCTTTAGGTTTCCCATTCCTCCCTTGAACTAGAACTTCATTCCCTAATTTATATGTAAAGGTAAAGCTACCTTGTGCATAGTGAATATGAGCTTGGTTTTGCTTCAACCAACCCATTCCCAATATCCCGTCGTATATTCCTAGAGGTAAAGTACGAAAGTGAGCAGAAGTAGAGTTTTCCCCTAGTTCAAATTCTACTTGTCATGATGTATGCTAAGTTAGGACTTCCTTTCCATTCGCTAGTTCTACAATTAGCCTTTGAGCAAGATACTATTCTAGTTTTAGTTTCCTCATGCATTTAGGAGAGAGAAAAAAGTGTGTGCTTCCACAATCAATTAAGAATTAGATTTGTTCACCTTAATAAGATCCTTGTGCTTGAATGACTACATATTGATGGAGAGCATTAGGGTTGTCAATAGCGGCATGTAAAGTTGCTCTCTCTTCAGCTTGGTCTCCTACCGTTGGCTCTTCCATAATAATGGCATGAGTTTGAGCCAACGCTCCTCTTCCAAGACCTCTTCCTATGTTCCTCCCTCCATGACGAACAGGTTGGCCTCTACCATTTGGAGCTATAGGAATAGCATTTGCAATTGTTGCTACATTTCTTCTAGGACAGTGATCCTGTAATGACCCAACTGTAGACCCATCAATCTACACCAAAATTGTAAACTTTTGACATTAATTTGGGGTCTGCATGGGCATGTTAAGTGCATTTAGGCATATTGAATTGCATATCATCACAAAAATGTTAATTAATGCCTGCAGATGTTGATTGTTGTTTGATGAGTGAGATGCATCTTAATTGAAGTATTTTGCGAGGAAAGTGGGTGTACGATCTTAAGTAGGTAGTTGCTTTTCTAGCTAAGTACCATTACGTTATCAACACAGGTGCTTGGGAAATAGCTATGGCCTATTGACATGGTAGAGGTGGAAGTTCCTGACTCGTTCGCATAAAATATCTACGGTAAAAATAATCTGTTAAATTGAAGTCATAGGATGGGCGTGATTCGAAGTCGGATAGATTTCTCACTTGATGACTGCATTGCGAAATAATTTTTCGAATCATTAAGAAGATGTAGAGAGGGTTTCCCTGTAGTGCAAATCCATGGGGTTTTCTGAGAAGAGGTCGAGAGAGTCGATGAGAGCCGAGTCGAGGTTGCTGGACAGGATTTCGAGAGTGACTTTTTGTGTGTAGTGGGAATAAGGGCTTATAGGTATTTATAAAAAATTTACAATAAAGGTTTTTTATGGCTATTGAGCCAGGTCGAAGCCGTCACGAGAGGGGAACTGCCAGGAGGCGAGGAAGCCAGAAGACGAGAGGGGGGATTGTCGCCAGGTGAGTGGGGAGAAGGGAGCCCAAGAGGGCTACCCTTGCATGTCTGTGTGTTGATTGCATGGAGCAGGGAGAGCCTCCAGGGCTGCGAGGTGTGGAGGTTGGTAGAGCGAGGGTAGGCCAGAGCCGCCAAGGGAAAAGGTGGTGAGGAGGCAGACCCAAAGCGGGAAGGGTCGACTTGGTAGAGGAGGCCATGATGATGAGGCTTTGAAGCATGCCATGATAGAATCCGTAGAGACCAGGCCATGCGAGTGGAGGTGGCGAGCAGGCTGCCTGTAGGGAGCATTTTAGAGAGAGAAAGGTGAGGCAGTGTGAGCAGGCTTTGAGTAAGAGATTGCTGCCGAAGGGGCACCATTTTGGTCGCCAAGCAAGAGGAGCTGTGAGAGTGATGAGAATACGAACAGAGCCATGCTGAGAGGTGCGCCAAAGGGGGGGTCGGTTGAGAGAAACGAGAGATATGGAGAGAGTGTTAGAGAAAGAGAGAGAGAGAGAGAGCCCATGTCTGTAGTAGAGAGAGAGAAAATGAATTCTCTATAGCGCTGATTGTTTGCAGAGAGAGATTAGGCCACATGTGAGCGTATCTCTGTGTAGGATTCAAGATAGAGGAAGAAACTAATAGTCACCTATATGTAACGATATTGAACAGAGAGAGATTGAGGGATTAGTTTCCTGTTATAGTGCTATTAGAGAGAGAGAGAGAAGCTATCTCTGTATAGCGCTAGAGAGAGATGGTTGCCATAGTGAGAGGCCGCAAGGAGTCGAGAGCAGGGATAGTCATGAGCAATAGCGCTGTATGTGTGAGTGTTAGTTAGAGAGAGAGAGAAGATGTTCTGTTAATGCTAGTGAGAGAAGGGGAATTCTCTATAGCGCTAAGTGTGTGTGTGTCCTGTGTGGATTAGAGAGAGAATAAGAAAACGCTGATTACCTGCTCTGTGTGTGTGTGTGTCAATTAGAGGCACCACAGGTTGCCAGAGAGGAGAGTAGGGCCCGAAGTAGTTGCAAGAAAGAGAGAGAGATTTCGTTCATGATTGTAGCGCTACTAGAGAGTAAGATAGAGAGAGAAAACCCTGCATAGCAAGTGAGTGAGAGCTTGAGTGTGTATGTTTATGGGTAGTATAGAGAGAGTTGTATTACAGACATACTATGTGTGGCTAGTAAGAAAGAGAGAGAGAGAGTATTCCTTTATTGAGCGCCATAGTGTGTGAGGGTCGCAAGAAGTTGAGAGAGAGAGAGAGAGAGAGAGAGAGAGAGAGAGAGAGAGAAGAGAGAGGAGAGAGAGAGAGAGAGAGAGAGAGAGAGAGAGAATACTATGCATATCATTACCTGAGAGGTATTTGAGAGAGAAAAAGAGCGAAATACTGATTTTTGAATGAGCAAAGAAGAAGAGACGAAGCTGAACGGGATTCTAGGCATGAAAGTGTTCAGAAGAAATTGAAGAGAACAGTGGTTAGTCAAGTTCATTCAATGAAATAAACATTAAAAATTAGTTTTTTTAATACTTACAGACATTAACAAAATGTTAAAATCTTTAAAAACATATTAGATAGAAGCATTAAAAACTTAAAAATAAATTATGTTCCATAATTGAGAATAAATTGGATCATTTGAAGATGTATCTACATTAAAATCATACTTGGAAATGAAATGCTGCATATTGTTGCATGATTGATGGCATTTGGGAAGGGAAATTAGATCATTGACAGTTTTTGGCAATTTCAATAGAAATTTACATTTTACGAGATTATTCTGGTGCTTTTCATTGAAGAGTTTGCAAATATATTCAGTGATTCTAGTTGCAATGTTCAATAATCTGAAGTCCAGTAAGTGATTGATTTGTTTTGTGAGTTCTGAAGTGTAGTTTTGAATTCTAGTGATCAAGTAAATGTCGAAATGATTGCGTGTTGATAAATCTTGGTTAAAAACTCCATTAAAAAATGTATATGAGAATTCAAAATTTAACCATAAATAGCATATCTAGAGATGCATACATGAGAAATCTTGCATATTAGAGAGTTGGACTACGAAACTGGGAGGGCAGATATATTTGGACTACGAAGCATAGTAAAGTAAGTGAAATACGAACACATAATCAGAAAATTGCTAAAAGAAACTTGAAAGCCGCACAATTATGGCAAATTAGTGCACGTCTAGGTTAGTTAGGGGACCATTGGGTTAATTGAACGTTATTTAGAAGACTTGGAAGGCGACGTTCACCAACGCATTACACTCAAAGCAACGAACATTTGGATGTTGCGGTTGAGCTATTGTAGTTGCTTCTATTACAGGGCGAGGTTGATAAGCTTGATTAGCAGGTTTGGGGCTCCAATTGTTTGGCCTGGCCCTTTGGTTTCTAAAGTTTCCTCTTCCCTAATTTTTAGCCATCTCTTTAGCCAGAGGTGTTGCCCTTAAGAGAGCATCTTGAAGTGATGTGGGTCTCACTGCTTCAAGACAGGTATCCAAGGGATGATTCAATCCTTGACAGAACTGTGCTACCTGTTTCTCAACGGAATTTTTTGGGGCATATCTTTGCAAGGTTACAAATTTGGAGTAGTACTCTGCCACCAGTAAGGGAGTTGTTTTAGAGCAAAGAACTCATACATTTTGGCATCTCGATGAGTGGGTGGAAGATATCATGTTGTAACCACTTCTTTAATATCCTCCCAGACTGAGAAGATCTTGAAACAACCAAGCCATTGCAATGTTGTTTCCACCATATTTTTGCATTGCTAGTAAGACAAAACATTGCAAGCATAGTTTGGTCTACAGGTTGGGTCCCTGCAACTTTGAAATAGTCTTCCATTGCCTCAATCCAGGCTTCAGCATCACGCTCGACATGGGTTCCATCGTCTTTGAATGTGGGTGGTTGGGCCTGTACGATCGTGTATAAAGCATTTGTTGGTACCTACGCAATAGTACGCTTGTCGATGGTTTGATTAAAACTTAGCACAATACCAAGTGCATTAAACTTCCACAGCTTAAGACAAAATTTGAAAAGCGGATAACTTATTAAATTCAAGATGTCATAGCTTTCTTTATATCAAGATATGTATAAAGTTGAGATCTCATCAAGAAGCTAGGTGAGCATCTTTTTATTCTATTAAGATGTATACAAAGGTTAGCTCTCTCTCTGCTAAAAAGCTATATGATTCTTAGAGATGGATTTCCTGGGACATAGTGGTATAGTTGATAGGTATTTGTGGATAAGTTTTTATAATCCACTATTTCGTTTGTGTAGTAGCTTTTATACACATCTTTATGGGATTCATAGAATACAAGACTCTTATTTTGAGGAAAGATAGTAGGGACAAAAATGGGTTTAATTTGATCCTATAAGTAGGGATCACTTTCACCACTTGATTGAAAACACATTCATTTAAGGTCATGTCAAGCCCATCTTCAGAGATGACAGTGTAGTCATCCCTAGTAGTATCAACAAAATAGTAAAGTTGGATAACTCGCAAGTTCCCATCCCCTTCGGATTCTTGTTGATGGAGGAGAGAAAGACTTCATCAAAATCTTCATCATGTTGCATCAAAAAGCAAAATTTGAAGAGCGACAAGCCTATAAATACATTATCTCAAAGGTTTCGAACTTGTGATACTCAACGTCGGGATATTCCTAAAACATTGATGCTAGTAAGTTCTCAAACTTAAGTCTCCAATTCATTTTTCCAAAATTTCAAACAATAACGATTTTTTCCCGTTTCCTAACCTAGGCTCTAATACCACATGTGAGGTCCCCACCCCGTTACCATATCCATTTCACAAAAGGACGGTACCTAATAGGTTGCTAGGCCCTAATCGATTCAGAAAAGCATAGTCAAATAGACAAGATTTCTAATGGATAGACTCTCGTCACCAAGTAACTTGAGGCCGAGCCATTGAAAAGGGTTCCTAGCAATGCCTCGCTGGGAAATCATGAACTAACACAAAAATCTAACGTTCCTAATTCTCACCTTCCAAAAGAGAGAAACCCCAAATACCTTTTTTCCCATAATTTTCAGAGGCACGTACAATTGGGACTTCTCAACTCTTGGCACAATGAATCTCTAGTTTCGCTTCTTCTATCAATGAGGAGCGGAGAGTTTCTCGACTAAATGAGACCATCCATCCTTGATTGGAAACCTAAGCTAGTCCCCACTTTCCGCCCCCACACTCACACTTTGTTTTGCTTGTTTTCTAATTACTACAACATGGTTGTTTATCACAAAGTTCCTTTTTATGATTTCCATCACAAGGTCGTTAAGACATCCCTTCAACCATTATCAAATCAGCACCAAGATAATCTTTCCTAGAAGAAAAACAACATACCACTCTTCTTCATTTAATATCCAAACCCCAAGAGTTCACTCCTCTTGGCCAGAATTTATTGCTCCCGATGTCTTTAGTTGCCCATACAACTAAATTGTCCTCTGCAACCTGGGTACAAACAAGCAGTGACTAACTTGCAACCTGGGCACCATTCCACAAGTATTATCTTGCATTCTAGGAACCAACCTACAAGATGTGTTCAATCATATGTACTGCCTTAGCGTTCACTCCGCTAAACTCTCCTCCTTGGATATCAAAGTGAGTTTTGACTATATCAGTATAGGATTTTTGAATGAAGAAGATTCAAGAGTTCTTCTACTAGGCAAACATTTCTTTGCTACTTCAGACAATATATCTTCAAACAATCCTTCCATATTAATACAACTCAAAGAATTAACAAGTTCAATTGATGCGGTTTTGAATTGGGACTAATACATTTTTTAAGGTGGTTTTCTCCTTCCTAATTACTCATGATGCATTGAACAAAAAAGAAGTTTCTTACCTGTTCATGAGCAATAACATCATTTTGTGGGATAAGTGGCACATCCTTATTCATTGGGGCCTTTCCTTTAACTTTACCATCAATGGTTCCGGCTTCATGATCGTGTGATCCACCATAGCGAGTTCTCTTGGGTGCCATCCCCACTATTAGATACTTAGCTTAACTTGAGAAGTTATAAGCTAAAGTATAAGAATCCAATGGAAGTAGGGTAAATGATTATAAGTGTTTTAATTCCAAAACACATATGGTTATTCTACACATCAAATCAAAAACATATGCTTGCTTAATCCTGCCATAATCTTATGGTAAACATGCGTTATAACCCATACATTAATCTCATGATTAATCACTTATATCTACTTGCAAGAACAATCCATCATTTTAGTTGGACAAAATTCTTGAATATGATTAGATAATTCATGCAAGCATCTAGGTTACATTGATGAAGAATTGTGCATGCAATCAACATAATTGATTATGTAATCGAGTAGTGAGACCTTCATTACTTTGTAATGTAAAGAAATTACCATAAAATAGGTATAATGATTTTTCGTTCTAATTGACGACATGTAAATAAGAGTATATAGTATTTGTTAATAGAGTAGAAATTAGAAAGGATTTGAATTGAATGATAATGTGTTAGTTATTGGGAAGGATTCCAATTGAATAGTAATATGGTAGCAATCGGAAAGGGTTCCAATTGAGAGAAAGGATTGGTAATAACTTGACTGAATAATAGATTGAAATTACCCAAATGTGCTTTGAAGTTATTTATTCATCAAAGCCTTGTTGAAGCTTCACCAAAGAGTAGCCACATCAGTAGAGTCTCCCTATCTCCAATTTGTGTTCAAGTGTGTTTAAAATTGAGTGTGTATGCCCTTTATATAGAGTTTGGAGGTTCCTTGTTGCCCGAATCAGCCCCATACCTCCCTAGATTGCCCCCTCTTGCTAAAATAATGAGTGGAGGTGTCACAAGCTCCTACTTAGCCATTAGAGGTGTCCCTCTTTACCCTTTTGGGTGATACACCTCATGTAGTGCCCCCATGCTCATAATCAATTATTCTATAAGAGATGAGTCCATGGATATGGGTCATTTATGGACATACATACACATGCACATACATGCCCATGCACATGCATACCTTAGACCTAGGAATTAATTTATCAACACTAAGATGACAATTAATTGTCTAGAGTGAGCTTGGCTTATCTGAATTTAATTTTGAAAGTTGCTATTAAAAGACAATCTTGAGGATGACAATCTAAGGTGTCGGATGCACACACTAGCTATATTTAGCAGTTTTTGGAGCAGGTAGCTATTTTTATGGAAATTCAGGACGGGGTAGATTTTGACGAGACGGTCACGTCTAGGTGGGTGGAAGCACCTCAAGAATTTTTACTTTTAAACGAAAATGACAAAAAGTAAAAATTTTATTTTTGAAAATCTTGCAATAACGTATTTATCACTAGCTCATCAGAGGTGAAAAAACAGCCAAACTTAGTAACTTTTTGTTTATGACTAGAATGGCTTGATGTGTATTCCTTTACGTGGGAATCCCCTCTCCAAGGGTGGCAGAGACCTTACATATTCATTTAACTTTTTGCAATAATTTTATGGATTTCATATACCGACATTCTTTCTTTAACCAATTGTTGAAATATCTGGGTTTCTAAAAAAACCTAGTTCAATTTTGAATTAGTTTGGCTACAAATACACGAATAGCATAGGACAATATTTGTGTAAACCATTTGCCACCTTTGCAAAACCTTTTGATCTCACAGAAACCTTGGTATGCAATACCCAAAAAAGATTTAGTAACTTTTTGAGGGATTTTGGCACTTGTGATGAGCATGTTTTAACTACTCAATCTTTTATAAGGCATTGCATACTTAGGGATATTATATACAAAGATCTCGACCATATTCCCATGGTCCCAATACACTTACATTTGGTCAAGTTAGCATTAAAACATGGGTGGGAGAAACTTTGCCATATGCTCGACATAAATTGTACACCCTTTCACTTGCATTTAATTGAAGAAAAAATAAAAAAAGAATTTCGTGACACCTTCCCAAACTATAGACATAATCAGATCCCCTCGTTCATGGAAAAAGACATCATGGATGAGATAGAATTCATCCAGAAACATAGTTTTATATGTGATTTGGGTAAATCAGCCTAGACTCCCATTTTTTTAATGTAAACAAATCATTAGACTTCACGCTAAAGAGGGATTGGAATCCCTAGAATTCTCACCTATACAAGCTTGTAGTCATACAAAATTAGAAGTAAAATGGACCTTTGAATTCTTTGAGACCATTAGCACCTTTGTTCTCGGCAATTGCTGCTCAAAACTAGGATCAACTATATACCGGAAAACTAAAGGTATTCCTATGGGATACTCATGTTCTCTGTTGTGATGTAGCTTATACCTAGCTTGATTTGAACTTGAATACACTAGGAAATTGTCAAGAGTCAAAGAAAGAGATATGCGCTTGGCTTTCATCCACTCTAACTGATATATGGATGATCTTATGTTTATCAAGAATCCGTATATCACACAATGCATGAACCACAACAAACCCTTGTCCCCTGAGGACCCCTTTACAATTTATCAACCATCGGATATCATTTCTGTGAAACCAACACATACAGAGGTTGGTTCCACGTATTTAAACACTAAAATAAGCTTGCAAAGACCCTTTATCGGTGAATACAATACGAAAACAGCTTGGAAGAAGGATACTGTACGCGGGCATCAAGTATCATTTATACAAGCAGCTAGCAATCGTCCTAAAAATATGGCATACAACGTCTATGTATCACAGGTTCTCCCTCTCATTTATAATGCTTCAAGTATGATTATTGCCTATAATGATCTATAATGATTGTGTTTTATGTGCACATCTAATAGGTTCACACAACCTGTATCAAATTGTTAATCATATAATTTTTATCAAAAGGTAAGTTCCCAGGCATAAGTTTTGATATTCAATCTTTAATAAACACGTTTAATGAACAAGAAATGGATTCAACAACTGAGCGCACATATTGAGCTATCTAGGTCACCAAAAACAACCATCTCATAAATAGCTGGTTTATGTGCAGGGTAGCAACCAACACGGAGAAGATCTGCAATGAAAGACAAAATATGTAGTTTGCATACAACTACATTATTCAAGATTTGTGGGGTTTTGTGTTCTTTTGTATTTCAATAAAGACAAACATTTGGTATCCACATTCCACTTTGTTCTCTTATGAATGAAGAATCTGAAAATTTATGTGTACCGATGACTCTGGATTGTGGTTGTATGGTATCTCTAAAGTCTTGTTTATAAACTTCCTAGGATGTAACATTTGTAGATTCATCTGTATTGATTACTATAAAGTTTAATAGATATGGGCTTGTCTAGTTCTACAATCAGTCCCATGAAAAGAAGGTTTAACATTTGAATATATGATAGTGTTAATTCTGTAACATGGGACTAGTCCACCAACTAATAGACTATTCCCAAATACCAAGGAGAATCTCTTGAAGAAGGGGAGAGATTCTCTCTCTCTCTCTCTCTCTCTCTATATATATATATATATATATATATATACCTTTATTATTTTCCTCTCCTTCTGTCTCTAAGTTTTGAAAATGTTGAGCACACTTTAGTTAAAAAATAACTCCTCTTCTCTCTCTCTCTCTCTCTCTCTCTCTCTCTCTCTCTCACACACACACACACACACACACACACACACACACACACACACCAATACGGTCAAGAATCAAGTGCAACAAGTCATCCTCCACAAAGTGTGGTGTCCATGCTACTCGAACAACAACGGCAAGATAGTATAGCTCTTTGCCCGCATCCAATCCACAACCCACATGATACAATAGGATCCAGTCACAATCAACTCCCTTACACACGAACACCGTACAAACCATGCAATCATCACTTTCAAGACCAAGGCGGACCGAATCAAACTCCTCGAGCAATCAAGGCTTCTTAAAGATAGTAAAATCTAGTTTGCAGAAGACCTTACTCCCGCCCAACTGAAGCAGAAGAAGGCAGAACTACAAAAGATGCGAGAGGTGCACACTGCAAGAAAATGGGCAGTTTATCGAGGAGGCAAAGCTATTATCCAGGAGCTTCAAACTCCCAAACCAGCTCCCTCCTCATCTACCTCTCCTTAGGCTTTGTTCATTTTATCTTGTTCACCCCTCGATGGACCCTTAGTCCTTAACTGAGATGTATCTTGACAATGTACTGTTTTTGTGTCCGATCCCATAGGTCATATTTGACCTCCGTGGATGATAATTCAATCTCTCTCTCTCTCTCTCTCTCTCTCTCTCTCTCTCTCTCACTTATAGGATCAGGCTCGGCACAAACATTCCCTCTCTCTCTCTCTCTCTCCCCCTTTTTTTTACTCTCTCTCTCTCTCTCTCTCTCTCTCTCTCTCTCTCTCTCTCTCTCTCTCTCTTTGAGCGATTATGTCTCAAGCTCTTTTTGGCATACTTAGCCATCTAATGCACATGATAGCCTTTAAGTCACCACAAACCACCTTTAGATAATCAAAATACTATTTAAAACCACATGCACTCTGTGTTTTCTCACCCTGTAGTAGCATTATCACTCCATCTATTGCATGCAATTTCTCTGTCTCAGTAGTGAACCCTGTAGAAACTCTTGCAAGTCAAAGAATGCTACCACAAACTTCATACTATGAAGAGCCAATTGAATCATTTGAGAGTGGACTTGAGAGTAATGTGTATGTTGACAAAGGTCATCCTTCTTGGATTAGTACAAATGATGCTTGCACAACCATCATATGTTACACAACCAACAAAAAATCATTATATGACGGATGAGAACAAACTCATGCTCATAGCCAACCAAAACTATATACCTAGGGGTTATCCTACTAATGGGGGCTCCATAAGCATCCCAATAGGCAGGTCAATGCTATGAATGTGAATATGATCATTGAAAAAGGATTTGGACTCCACACAATGGTGAACGTGTAAAGATTTTTGGGTATTGTGAGGAATGTGCAATCAATCATGTTCTTTAAGAGTGTCAAAAAAATCCTGATAACAAAGAAAAGAGACGATGAATATTATTGGGATTCTACCTTATTTGAGTAGACCTAAAACCAAGCCTACAATTCTAGAGAATGTGGTGACTAGAGCTTAAGCTCAAAAAGCTGCCAAAAAAAATCTGACTAGGAGAATCATAAATTGCATGTTCAAATGGAATTTGTGAGCGTATCACTGAGGACTCAAAGGAAATCATGACAAACTAATTGAGATAAAATGAAAGCAAAGAGACTGAAAGAGCCGCCTTAGAAATTGAGTTATAACAAACTAGAGAGCAACTAAAACAAGAAAAGGAAAACTGGGAAAAAACAGAAGGGGTGGTGTCATCCAAGACATCATCGAGAGGTTCAATCCTGGTTGATAAAGTTATAGAACCTTTAGAGGATATATTAAAAGCTTACGAGTCTAGACTAAATACCAATTAGACATTAGAACAGAGATGATAGACATATCCAAACCCAAAAATTAAGAAACAAAGACTTCAAATGTGCAAAAGGCTAGAGACAACTGAAGCTCTATTGGAGCCAGAGAAATAAGACATCTTGAGGTAAGAAATACTAATCCACAAAGAGACAAAAAAATTGAGCATAAGAATAATGAAAAAAAGGATAAAATGAAGCCTAAAATAGAAACACCATTGAAAAATAGGGTAGTGGTGAATACCATAGATGACCGAAAGTCACAAGTGATGATACCAATTACTGGGGTGGAAGAGCCTTGGCCACAAGCCTCATGGGAAATGATAAGAAATACGAAGGATACTAGTGCAAGTCTTATACTACACCTATCACTAAAATCAACATAGATCATGCACTTTACCTAGGAGATATACAATCTTTGTATGGTGACACTGGAATAGAAGCATCCATGGAGAGTAAACTGAAACATTGAAAACATAGGAGAATACAAAACAAAATCAAATGTTAGGGTATTTCCCTCACAATGGAAGTCAATGCCAAAGATGATGGACACTAAAAGCCTGCATGAACAAATCTCAACTCATATGCAGTGCAAGATAATTCTCACTGAGTTGTTACAGATTAGACTACATGAGAGGTGGGAAGAAACTTAGAGAAGATGGGATTGAAAGTTTCTCTGCAAGACATTTCCTTAGATGATCAAATGGATAAAATGACACAAGACAAACCAAAGGTGAAACCAATACATGTTAACAAGTGGGTGATTATGGTGAAGAGGAGGAAGGAAATGCCACCTTGCTAGTGAAACATAAAGGGATAAGAAAAATTGCTATACTTGATAGCGGGGATGGAGTGGACATTGCTACCAAAGAGATATGGGAAAAATGGGGTAACCTAATTCTCAAAAACAAGAATGAAATTATAACTTATAGATGGTTATGTTGAGAGACCTGTAGGTATGTTGGAACAGATTATAGTAACCTCGTGTGGGATAGAGTATGAACATACCTTTGTAATAGTGGCTTTTGGCAAGAGCAACAACTTTGATGTCATTTTATAGAGTACATTTATGCATCAACTTAAAATGATACAATATTGGGGCTATGACCACATCTACTTGAGACACAAAGAGATTACTATGAGGAACAATGTAAAAGACCATAGCTACAAAGATGCTAGTTGGACTTCTTTGGGGGAATTTGACTCAACAACTGTCAATGAGTAAGAGATACATGCATGGCTATAGAATAAAGCAAATCTTTGGATGTGTGGAGCTTCTGCGTGTGATAGCTTTGTGAGAGAAGATTGTATCCTAGAGAGACTAGTAGAGGATAAGGATTATATCCCGGAACCATTTCCCAAGAAATTGTTTGAACCTTTTGGTTGGAACCATATATTGTCTACTCTAGATGTATGTGTAAGCGTGGTAACCCCAACAAAATTTTGTGACAAAGAGGGCACCCTTCCAGATGGTGAGTGTTATCATGGAATTAGGGTTAGAGACCGGGGACCTGGATACACAAGAAACTTTTGAGTGCAAATGTATAGTTGATGAGATTTCCATTAGAGATTTTAGTGAAAAAAATGAGGAAGAATTCTAGGATGAGTCTAGGTTTCACAAGAGATTGAACTTCGAGAGATGGATTCAGATGATTAGCTAGCGATGAGTAGCTTTAAAAACAAAACAAAACCAAAAGAAAAAGAGACAATCTTCTATGAATTTTCTAACCAAAAACCCACAAGAGAAGAAAGGAAACATATGCCTCTCACAAGGAATAAAGCGTAGTATTTCATGCTCATAGAAGCAACAAATTGTGTTAAGGACGAGATTACAAGAAGATTTACAAACCTACTTCAACCAAAACAGAAAGTTATAACAAATGAAGTAAATCAAAAACCAAAGGCACAACTAAAATTTCATCTAGGATGACAAAAATTGAGCGTAAGCAATAATATAAAAAATTGAAACAAACTTGAAAGCGATTTGCACAACCGAGATGGGATGGGTAATGGAATCATATAGTGATCAATTTTATGTACTTTATCACTACAAGAGATACACAATACAAGATCGAAAGATAGTAGTTCAACATCCAATGTAGGAACTTAAGGAACCATGGACATCATATGATGGTCCTGAGAAAGCCAAGCACATAGATTTAGTTGAACCGGTAGAGGAATAAAAATCGGCATATATTTCCATTGACCTCACTGAAGAGGAAGAGGAGCTCTTGTAGCCACATTAAAAGAGTATAGAGATGTGTTTGCATGGTTCTACAAGGATGTTGGAAGATTCCAACAATATATGTGTGCTCCAATGAAGGAGATGCTCGATAGGTTTTTGAGCCCTTATAACATAAAAAGGTTATAATTTTCCCACGAGAAAACCATTAGATCCTTGTTCACTTTTATTTATGTGGAATCTGGGGCTGTAAGCTTCCAAGTTGTATCATAAGTTGAACAATTTACATAGATATGTTACTTAGTTTTGAAGCAACTTCAACCTTTGTACATATAAGACCCTTAGCTAGGGTATAAAAGGCAACATTGTAAGGTTTTGAACACTCAATTCTTATTATTAAAAATAAGCAGATAAGGTTTTTTATGTATGTTGGGAGCACTCTCATGCTATCAAGATTTCATCTCTTTGCACCTCATTGTACTGTTACCATATCAATGAACCGAAAGCATCAATGTGTTATTCTCGAGGAGCTATACACATCAATATCTACATTGCAAGTGTTTTGTGAGATTCGAACGTCCACTCCACGACCTTCCAGGTGACATATCTCACTATTTGAGCATTGTTTTGAAATCCCATCAATTACATTAGATTCCCAACACTAAGGAACACCTATTAGGTGTGTCCAACATCAAATTTGATGACCTTTACTTCTCTACTAAAAAAATCACGTTTTTTTCTAGTGTGTAGATTTTAGGTTTTTTGGTCCAAAAGTGTTTTTGACCTAGTAAGGAATGTGCTATTGATCAAAGGTGATTTGCTATTGCTTTTGCATGTGTAAGTGTGAATGGATCAGAGAGGTAGAAATCAAATTTTCCATAGCTAGAGAGTTTTAGACTGTTTCCACAAGAGGTAGAAATTAAATTTTCCATAGCTAGAGAGTTTTAGACTGTTTCCACAAAGTGTATCGTGTTCAAGCCTCTTGGTATGCCTCCATGCCCTAGTCGAGTCACCTATTCCCTAGGATTGACATTATAGTCTTGAGATTGTCTCGTTGTGAGATGTGACATATGTTGTAAAAAGCCCCCTAAGACATTGGCGTCTGTTGTCGGGCAAATTCGTTGCTCACAATTGCTAGCAGAGTGAGAACGAGGCCAACAAACAAGATGTCAACCAAGGACGGAGCTTGACCCGTAGGCGCGTGGAAACAAATAGATGGGTTTCATTCATCTACTCGACCTTCTATGGACAATCCACTAACAAGGAAAACCAACTTAAAGCACACTATGTTTGCACAAAAGCTATCTTACCTATGATGGCTACGCTCTCCAAAACAAGACCTAACATAGTCATCACTAAAACTCAAGGGATGACCTCTACACACCTAAAGGAAACTACCCTAAAGTTTCTAGCCCAATTCTCTACCTGTAAACACTTGGTGCAGAAATTGTGTATGAAGACATGCTAAAAATTACACGTCACCGATTCTAGACGTGTTTAAGTCTAATGGGTATTTCTACTTGCCGTGAACGCAATGACATATAGAAATCTGTAATCGAGTGCACGGTTAGAGAGAAAACTCACCTCGAAGCTTGTGGGAGAGCTCTTCGTGAAGAGACTGAAACCGTGCAAGCTTGGCGTTGGTGTGTAGCTCTTGCCGTTGCTAACACAAGGGTGAAGACACCTTCACTCTCTCACACAAACCTCATGGCACACTTAGTTGAGCTCAAAAATTGATTACTTCAAAAGTTGACCTTAGGGTTACAAAAATTGGCTTTTAACGTCAGCCTTGGAGGTTCTAACTTATCAAAATCATCTCCTACTTTCTACCATGGGTTCGGCTAATCCGTATATTTAGTATATTACAATCTAAAAAATCAATCGAGTCCCAAAAAATAATTACACTGAGTCTGATGGAATAAGTAATACAAAATTGGGCTATTCCCATGTTTAGTGGTTAACTCCCGTGTCCTATTGTTGTAGTAGTGTTCTAGGCATTTGTGTCAATGGAGCCCGTGAGGCTTCAATAGCTTTAAGTATGACTCATATCTTATGTTTCCCAAGGTGATTGTAGGGCTAAAGATCCTGCTGTCATAAGTGAAGAAGCCGGTGTAGAAGGCTTCCTCAAAGGCTTGCATGTGATAGCTTAGCAAGAACATTAGCCTTTGGTAAAACAAGTGTAGAACCTCCAGGGATGGCTGCTTTGACAAGTCATATCTCATCCTGGTTACAGTGTCACCCGTTGATAGTAATGTGGAATCCATTGCATTTGATGGGGCGAACACGTCAAGGCAAGCCATGAGGGTCTTGCATATTCTTCGAATCATAATACACGTTAAGTCCGGAGAGTCAGTGAAAGTCTTAATGATTCCCTTTAGGGTTTTCACCATATAAGAAACACCTATTCTCTCTCCCTCCTTAGGTGGTGGCATTGATGGGTAGTTGAGCCAGGTAGGGTGTTTCTTCAGTAGTCTAGCATGGTTTCCCCAAGTGCGTACGTGAGGTATAGGGAAAAATAAAGTGTCATCCCTTATGTTCTTTCGGGCTTCCACCAAGTATTGCAAAAATCTTGTGTACACTTGAGGAGACACCCTTTTCTCCATTTTGGTTGGAAAACCACTATCTTCTTTGTAGCCTCTGGGTCCTTGAGATCCCCTTCATATACTGGCTCTATTGCTTCTACTTCCATTCTCTTCTTTATTGCCAAAACTTCATATTGTAGGAGAGGGTAGCGACGGATGGCTGCATCCACTCTTCCCTAAGTACATCTGTGGCCTTGGACTCCAATGGAGTGAATCATTCTCTTTTCCGATTCCAAGGATGTTTTTTGGTCCTTCGCTGTGGATTGTTCAATTAAAGTCTAGAGGTGTGCCTCCTCTTTTGCTATCAATGGTCGTTCTCCTTCTCTTTGTGAGTGTAACTGTTCTTCTAGGTGTTGTAGGTCTTCTATACCTATGGGGATATCCATGGGATCACTTTGTGCATTGATGCCCAAGTTTCTAGGCCCTTGCTCCGTCTCTTGTGTTCTTGCCTCTTCTACTTCTTGTTGGAGCTCCAATAGTTGTTGTTGTGCAAGGCTATCCATTCTTGTGGCCACCTCTGCTTGATCTATTAACAACTCTTGCAGATTCTCTAGCTGGAGTTTGAGCTATTCGTTTTCTTTTTTTAGATCTTGTTGACTGGCCATCAATCTTTCTTCAGCGGCCAAGGAACCTTCTGCCATGTGTAGTCTTTGCCTTTGTTCTAGTCATAATTCCCTCTGAAGTCCTACCACCTGGGCCTCCAAGGCTTGTATAGACTCGTTGTCTACTTCTGCACTTGTTCGTGCAACCCTTGGGGTTGCTTTAAGTCTTTGGATTGTCACATCTTGGAGCTCTAACTTGGCTTGTAGCTCCAGTACTGTGTCTTTAGCCAACTCCAACTCGTCTTCCCTCCTTTCATTTTCTTCATGTAAACTCTTGACTTTGGCCAAGATCTCTGCCATCTGCAGTGTAAGAGTATCTCGTTCTCTCTCTGCATCCCTTAGCATTTTAATGAGAGTTTCAAGCTCTCATTCTGCCATCTCAGCTCTTTGATTTTCTATTTGTAGATTCCTTGTGATGCTCTTATACTCTTCCTGCATATTGCCTTCCATGGTGCGTAGCATGCTGTTTTCTTCGGCAAGTGTGAGAGACCGCATTATGATCCTGTTGAGTATTTGATGGGCGTCTCTCACATCTTCTTCATTTGCAGCTATTATGCTTCTTGCCGATGGTCTAAGGAGTGGGCCAAAAAATGGAACTTGGTGGCCCATGCTTAGCAATACTCCTATCGGAGGAGGTCTCCAAGGGTGATCCATTGGCCCTCCATTGTTGTACAGGTGGAATCTGTACCAACCCTAGTACTTCAAGTTCTGGTGATTGCACTTCTGGTGGTCTTCTTTGTGTGTCTTGGTCCATAAGATTTTCTTCAGCCTTTTTTTTTGTCTTTTGTAGCCCATGGTGGTATATAGGTGGCATACACAGCCGCAGACACATCCTCAAAATGAGTATCTAGCTTTGAGGAGGTCTTCATAGGTGCATCTATTTTTGTGCTCTTTCTCTTCTGGCATCAGTTGAGCTTCGGATCTCTTTTTTGGTAAATCCTTCTGTTGAGATGTCGGTGGTTTAGGGCTTGTCGATCGGATGTGTGCAAGGGGAGATTCTGGTGGGGTTGCACTCTATTCTTTGGTCTTGACATCTTCTGTCTCTTTCTTCTCTTCTTGAACTTCAGGTTTCTCTTGTTATTTCTTCTTCATAGTCTACACCTCGTAAGGGACAAATGGCTCAAGATTTGTTGCTCTATTACTCGCTATGTCTCTCCGTATGCCCTGATATAATGATCGAACCAATCTTTGAGGGGTCGAGAGGAGCTACCACCCACCTTCGTAGGGTCTTGTACCCAATATTCTTCAAAGTCTCCCTTTAATGTCTTCTTCTGTATCCTCTTGCACGGTCTTGAGCTTTTGCTTGAGCCGTGTAGAGACAAGTGGGGCTACTGTTGCTGGAGTCTCTTCTTCAACATCCTCTTTCAATCTCAACCACTCATTCTGTGTGGGTTGTTCTGGCCATCATCCTCTTGCTCCTATTGCTTCATAGGCAATCCTTGTGAGAACTTTTGTCCCACCAATGTACTTCGGCTAATCTGTTCCCATTCCAACCACTTGCTCATGTAGATACTGGACAAACTTTATATCTTTGGGCATATTGCTTCTCAGTGTCCATGTGATCATGGTGGCTACTGCATGTGGTGGTGTGGTACACTTTTGTGGTCATCTTTTGCAAGCATGAAAGTATTGGTTGTAAAGCTTACAGATTTTTGCAGCCCTCGGATTCTCTAGGTCTTCAAAGGTGGGACTTGTCTTCGTGTGAGCGTAGACCTTCACATAATGTCTTTGTTGTCTGATAGAGCTTCCCTTATTGTGGAGTTCTAGAGCAGCTGCAGCTTCCCTTATTGTGGAGTTCTAGAGCAGCTGTAATGATTTGAGGGGTATATACCACCTTAGTCTTCTGGCCATCCAAAGCAGTAATCACTTGCCGTCTTTCTGAATGGAGTTGGCTATCTCGTAGACCCTCAGTGTCCACACTTGCTAGTTTTGCTGCAAAGAAATTATGTAGATCGGACCTCTCTAGGTGGTTGAGGATGCCTTTCTTGCTGGCATACTCACTGAGCTCTCTAAGGATCATGGGCACATTTACTGTATTGCCCTGCGGATCTCTGAATGTACCTTGGTAAAGTTTGATTCCTTCATCTTCCAGTGTGGCTTCATCTATCCAAGCTTTGGTTGGTTTTAGTGTTTTGTCAGGGATAGTGTAGGGTTTTGCCCCGCTGCAATGATGTCTTTCAAGGACAACATCTTCTTTGTTGCTGGTGATTTGATGGCTTCCATTGATCTTGTGGGCACTCCAAGTGCAAAAGTTAGTGTTGTTTATAAAATCTGGCATTTACTCAGTTTCTAGCTATCCAAATGACTTCAAATTTTAAACACAAGCTAATCAGGGCCTAAGGGTGCTATGCATGTGGTCAAAAATGCATTTTGGGTGCAGATTCATGTTGTAAGACATCATACGTATATGATGTCTAAGTGCTCAAAATGGATCGATTTTTCATATGTGCATAGCTGTAGCAATTCTAGATTTTGGAGCTGGCGTTGCTATCACCACCAAAAAAATGGGGGAAACCCACCTTGAGGGCTCCTAGAATGACATTGCAACTAACAGATGGGTACATGGAAAAACCCTTGGGACTTCTAGAGAAAATGATTGTTACTTCTTGCGGCATTGAGTATGAGCATGCCTTTTCCATAGTTGACTTTGACAAGAAGAACAATTACGACATCATACTTGGACGACCATTTATGAGACAACTTAAGATGGTTCAAGACTGGGGATATGATCATACATACCTCAAACACATGGAAACCACGATGCACATAAACCTTAAAGACCATAGCTACAAAAACATAACCAAACCCCAGCGGAGGAGTTTGATTCAGCTACAATAGTTGAATGTACCCAACATTTATCCATATAAGTCATTTCAGTTATTTTGCAAAGTAATTGAGATTCTCAATTTTGTGAGTCATGAGAGTTTATCAGAGCAATCGGATTGAAAATCGGGTTCAGGTATTTTAAAAAAAGAAAGAGATGTGAGTCAAAATTAGGATACTTCTTTCTTTCTCTCTCTTTCTTTACTCCTTCTCCTATTCTTGAAACCCTCCCAGTATTCTTAGCACCGCCCCTAGGGCCTATATAAAGGACCCTTCTCCTCTCACTTTGAACACACACATCTACGGAAGTGGAAGCTCTCTTGCAACGACGCGCCGAAGGGAGGCTCTCTCCCTTAACCTCTCACCTTCAAGCCATCTCCATCTCCAATCGTTGACGTGCCGTCTCCCGATTTGTGAACACACACTCTCTCTCTCTCTCTCTCTCTCTCTCTCTCTCTCTCTCTCCAACAACACGCTTTTCTTTTCTCTATTCCAAAGCTATGGCTCCGAAGCGTGTAATGCGAAGTTCTAAGGACGCCCATGCCGTTGCACCACCAAGGAAGGTGGGAAGAAAGGTGTCTACTCTGAACGTATCTCATGCGGAAGCATCAACCGAAGAAGAAGTCAAAGCCGTCCAACCTCTAGTACAGGAGTTAGCCGCACGCGCTCCAAATACGATAAGACAAATTTATAGTTCTGCATTGATATTCATGTTTGACTTGGGAAACTAAGCATAGATACCCCTTAAACTGTCCAAAAAACGTGTTTTTATAGATTAGTGAAAGAGCTGTTTGATAAATTGTCACTGTTTGTTGATTTGTTATTGCTTAATAAATTGTTATTGTGTGATGAGTGGATTCTGTTTGATATGAAGAATTGGTTGACTATGTTTGAAGAATCATTTAAAGAGAAGAATTGCTGAAAGAATATCTTTTGTTCCTCACGGGTAGCGAGATGATTCCGCGGTTAGTGGAGATTAAGATGAGGTTATCGGCTCTCTTTTGTTCCTCGCAGTTAGCAGGATGCCTCGCGGGTAGCGGGATGCCTGGCGGTTAGCGGGATGCCTGGCGGGTAGCGAGATGCCTCGCGGGTAGCAAGATGCCTCGCGGTTAGCGAGATGGGAAGGTTGCGCAATTCATGGTTAGCGAATAAATCCTTTGCAAAGGCTCTGTTTGTTTGATAGAGAAAGTCCGTGGGTAGCGGCAACTCATGAGAAATTGGAAAAGTTATTTTTGTTGAATAATAGGGCTGTCTTCATTAGGCCTTGTTTCAATTGTTTTGGTTTTGTTTGAAGGGCTGTATAAAGAACCTGTGTTTGGAATTAATTAAGGAACACTGTTTGTATATGTAAAATAGTGTGGTAAAAAGTGCGCGTGTGGGGTGGAAAGTGGGGGCTGGCTCAGGTTACCAATCAAGGATGGGTGGTCTCGATTAGTCAAGAAACTCTCCACTCCCTCTTTTCAAGAGAAGTGAAGTTAAAGACTCATTGTGCCAAGAGTCGAGATGACCCAAATCTACGTGACACAAGATTACTTTTTAGTTTAGACTAAGTCTCATATCATATTTATGGTTTATGGATCGGGTGTGAGGTCCCCACCCCGCCGTATCAACCAGCGGATTTGATGGTGAACCTGGTGGCCACTAGATCTATTGCGGAAGCAAACAAAATGGTTCAGGGTTCGACTAGCGGACAATCTCTCATCACAAAGTGAGTCGAGTTCGAGCCTACTAGCAAGGAGATCTAGCTCCACCTCGCAGGGGAAGCGTTCTTAAACTATCTAGCGATCCTAAGACCCACCTTCCAAGAGGAGAGAAAACCGAGTGCCTTTTTCCCCATGTTTCAGAGGCACGTACTCTTGAGATTTCACCACTCTAGGGCCAATGAGTGTTACTAATATCGAAGTAAGCACTATGGGTACAGAGAGTTCCTGACCAATCGGGACCACCCATCTCATAGGCATTGGCAACCTGAGCCAAGCCCCCACTTTCCACCCCCACACTCACACTTCCTTGTGTGTCCTAATTACTACCACAATGGTTGTTCAACATAAAAATTCCTTGATTAGATTCCGAGTCACAATGTTCGTTAAGACAGCCCTTCAACCAGTATTGCAAGCGGCACCAAGACATTATTCTAGTAAAAATTCTACTCAAACTTATTCATTAAAATTCCAATGTTCTGGAGGTACAACATCCCCCCTCCAGCGAGCTCTCGTTGTCGCCTAGCTGCCCATACAACTAGGTACGTCCACCGCATAGAAAGCACGACATGGACATTCCCACCACTTAACCAACAGACGTGGGTTCCCACCGCTTAACCAGCAGTCGTGGGTATCCACCGCTTAACCAGCAGACGTGGATTCAAGAGCCCTTAACCAGGAACCCTGCCCCTGTGATCAGGAGGGGGTTCATGACTAATTCAACATTGGAAATAGAATGAACATGCCGAGCTAAATTTTCCCTAGCAGACATTCTTTCCTATTGCAAACAGTATATCCATCAATCATTTCTTTCCTACTTTAGACTTTAATATACAAATGAATTCAATTGTCGAGGTTTCCGTCGGATTTCTCCAACATGTTTGGGGATGTGTTCATTCCTAGCTAAACGTATGCAATGTTAAATTAAACAACTTGAATAAAACTGTGATCTACCTCTTCCATTTCTTCTTCATTGGCTCGTGAGATGGCCGGTGCTTGTTCGACCATGGGAGCTTTTCCTTTCCCATTTGTATTGCTTGTTCCCGCCTCGTGGTCACCACCGAAGCGAGTTCTCTTAACCGGGGCCATTTTACTCACTACTTTAAATGATAAACTTGAAGAAAAGAGCTAAAGTCCGAGAGTATCATAACAACCAAATGGCAGATTAGAATTATTAAAGAATCCTCCTTAGGCAAGAGATTAGATTTTTCCTTCGAGACCTAGCAATTTTATGGGTAATTCCTTACTTACCCTATGGGAAATGGCTCTAAGGCTAATTACTTGGCTTAGATGATTAAGAAATTCAGAATTTTACTAATTGATTCACGAAAGAGATGAAGTAAGCAAGCTCATTCATTTTCCTAGAGCAATATGAAGATGCAGAATTGTTGCAGGCATGTGTGACATAAAATTCTCTTCTTAATGGCCTAATGACGGATTAATTTTCAGCCTTAATCACATTTTAATGTGGGAGAAGATTGAGTCTACTTTAATTACAACACTATTGAGTGGTAAAAGAATGAATTTCATCAAATCTACACTATTACTGGCTGACAATTTATTAACTATGCTGCCTAGAGAGAGAATCTTTCCTAATCATGCATTAATCCTTGGTTAAGGATGATGAATGGCTGCATAATTTAGCTAATTGAATGATGATTATGTAATGGAGTATAGCTATGGAGATTTATAGAGCAGCTATAGGGAATTATAGCCAGGATTAAGCATAGTAGCTAAGGAATTTGGAGAATAAAGATGAGAATTAAGAAGAGCAGTAATTAAACCATGATTACCGTGATTAGGGGCTGAGAATCCTCTGATTTTTCTGATCCAATGAATCCTCAAGATGAGAATTTCGGCAGTACCTCCCTCCTTGCTTCTCCTTCAAAAACTGTGTGTGTACCGGCAGCACCTCCCCAAGGTGTGTGTAGGTGTGTGTGTGTGTGTACTGGGTGTGTGTGTGTGTGAGCATGTGTGTGTGTGTGTGTGTGTGCGTGTGTGTGTGCATGCCTTTAAATAGGCCTCCTCAAGCTGAAAATCGATTTGTGCTGCTATAAGCATCTGAGTGAGCACTCAGTCCTTGCATGGCAAGTCTAGTTGCCTACCCACCAAGTGTCCAGTTGGTTTAGTTAACTGGTTCTCACACTTAGTTGCAAGCTTGGAAACTTTCCAAAGACTCCCACAAGGCAAGAGGGTGCCCCCTAGCTGCTAAAGATGGTCTGGAGTGGCCTGGAACTTGTTCCCACGCAGCCCGGGCCCCCGGTGCCTCCCTGGACAATTTTATGAAAAATTGGTTTTAGGCTAAAACGGGCCATACGAGTCGGATTTTGATGCCGTAAATTGCTATACTGAGCTCTAACTAAGGCGTACTGGACCGAGTACCTGCCATATTTAGCAGCTCCCGGGGTTCGAAAATGCATTTTTTTCAAATTTGGGGTACAGGTGCAGATTTTCGAGACGGTCAAAACTAGACGGGTCGGGTGACCAAAAACTTACTATATTTGGAAAATTTTCACAAAAATTATTTTAATTCACATTTCGAAGCTTTATAACATTCTTAACATCATGGCACTGACAGAATTCGGAAAACTGCTAAAAATAGTAACCATGGACCAAAAAGGAATTCCAAAGATCACGTCAAGGTAGCAAGATCAAGTCCCAAAGGCAAAGACTCATAATACAAAGAATAGAAGTCACCAAAGTGTATACCAACACAAACAACAGGGTCAGTACAAGAAAGCTATCAAGCAGATTTGGGCCGAAAAGATCAATTGACCAAGGAGGAGAAACTAGAATTTAATTGTAACCCTCCAACCACATATTAAACAAAAAGGAAGCCAAAACCAAACTCTTGCCAAAGACAGATATGGGTACCAAAGAAACTACTCAGCATTCACAACCACCATACCAAAATCTGGATTCGAAAGCAAACTCAAGAACTGCCAATACACAACTTCTACAACCGACAAAATGCAAGTTCTAATCAACTATATATCGACGGTTCAGTGGTGGAGACCTAAGAAAAAACAATCACAGATACCATTAGACTGAGCAGACTTGCTTCCCAAACTCTATTGACAATCAAAGAAAGAGCAAGAATACTTGAGAGCTTACTGTTCAGACAACTTCCCCACGAGCATACATCATTGCAAAGCTTCAACATCGACATGGTCGTCCAAGAGGACTTCGACTAGGCACGGGGGAGGAACCAACACGCTACAAGTGTAAAAAGGGCACTGTTTTCCTTGAGTTTATGGATTTTTATGTTTGATTGTGATTATTTTGATGAAAGTTGAACATATATGTCCTAAAATATTGAGTAATAACAAGATGACAGAAGACAAACACCAAGATGATCCTCTAAGTGTGTGTATATATCTAAAAATTAGAGGTTTTTAGTAAGAAAAAGCGAGAAAACAAAGAAATCCGACCAAAAATACTACATATTGATGTATATAGTGGGTTGTTATGATATTACCTAATTGTCTCAAATTTTTGGATCAAATTAGATATTTTTCTTTATTTTTAATTGTTTTTTCAGCCAAAAACAAAGAAAGATAGAAAAAGGAGGTGAAACGACACTTTGGCGAGCAAAAGAAAAATATAGGAGTGGTCAATAAACAATTGACAACTTATGGTGAAGACGGGGTGCAAATATGCGAAAAAGTTGCGGAAAGCCAAATTGGAAGATCTTGGGCTAATTGACAAAATTTTCAAAAACAGAGCAAACGGAGTCCAAATAAAGAAATTTCTGAGCCTAAAGTACATTTCACAACAAGATAGGAGCACATGTCAAATTTGGTAAAAGTGGTCTCGGAATCCCGATATAAGTTCTTTTGGGCCCACTCAATAGCTCATTTTCACTATTCACAAGTGAGAGACAGCTTGAGAGACCTAGAGCGATCGAATCTTTTGCGACTCTGTATGACGCACACAACACACCGATCGATGCCAGATATGAGAAGTAGGCTTGTTACCATGAGTTTTCTTGTCCTACACTCTCTTTGTCGCGAAAAATTTCAAAAATCGACAATGTAGCTTCGCGAGAAAGAAATCGAAAAGAGCCCGTAACGCATCATCCATCCAACGGGTTGCTACGAGATTTGATGGGGGGTTAACCCTAAGCTAAAAGAACACATTGACAACTTCCAATGCACGTTTAGGTAAACCGGAAAAACCCTAACTTCTTTGGGCACGACAAAGACTGATCGGGAAAGAATGGCCAAAACGACGCAAAACTTCAGGAGAAGATACATCTCAAGCATTTTTAAGTCAAGTAAGTCTCCGCCTGAATCCACCATCAAAAGTGGGTCAAAACATGGGGCAAAGCTTCGGGGTCCGCAAAGTGTCATTTGGGCCTCACGGCTGAGATAGAGGTCCGTTTTCCACCAAACTTCACAGGCTTCATCAACATATCATCAACAACCAATACATAAAGTCAAACATCAAGAAAAACTATCACCGGTAGTCTCCTCAACAAAAGATGCTATTTGAGTGACAAATCACCAAATGTGGCATTTATGAATCCAAAGGATTCATTATAGCCATAGAAGGGTGCCTAAGGACATCCACATGCGAGGGAAATAGAGATCAAGAAGAATCTCTAAGTCAATGGGGCCACATAGAGAAATCCTTTTGAAAACTGAAATATCAAGCAGGGAGTTTCAAAACTGATCACGTGACTTTTTAAAGTGAAAAATAGCTAACAGGGCTTAAGGCACAATCACAAATCACCTCAAAGCATCAAAATCAGTTTTTATCACAGCAGACTTCATACGCGTATGAAGTCTCATAGATAGTTTTTGCACAAGAAACACTCTCATGAAATCATGACATCATTCTGCATACCCTCTAGATGCAATACAAAAAATTTCATGGAATTTGGAGCTTTTTAGGCCCCCAAGAACCAAAAAACGCAAAGTCTCAGCCTAATCTCAATATTTGGCTTTAGACTTATAAAAAATGCTCCAAATCATGTGAAATTTTGTGCACAGCATAAACTTAGCCCAAATATCTTATGACTATGCTAAAAAATGCATTCTGTGCAAAGAGACTTTATACGCGTATAAAGACTAACTCTATAATAAGGGAGTACTGCTCACAAACTGATCACCCAAGCCTATAAAATATATCATGCCAAGCCTCTACACCAAATTTGGACCAAATTGTGAATGTATTGGTCATCACTCACTTCAGTTTCAAAAACAAAGTGTCTTAGCCTGAATTATGGCATTAAGCTCAAGAACTCTTACCCAATTTCATGTGTGCACCTATCACAGCCTTATAAACATCATGGACTAGGTCTGCAACAAATTTGGATCAAGGATTCCCAAGTAGAATTTATATTTAGTGTGTATAAGTCTACAAGCCTTGATATAGCAGGCTAGCTGGGATTTAGGCTTTTAGCACTTGGAAAACATCATCATGAGCCCTCTAACACACATCAATCACAACTGGAGGTGAATGACCTTCATCCAATCAGAAAAGCAAACATGTGTCATGACATCTTTTGAAGCCTTTCTAACACAATTCACAAGCCCAAAGTCATAACAAAGTTCATGGACACTTTACACAGGCCATACAACACCAGCCTATGGATTTTCTAACTGTTTTGCATCAATAGTCTTTATACGCGTATAAAGTCTAAACTATTATTTGAGAGCCCAACCAACAATTTCTCAGCACTAATTTGTGCACCATGTTACATACAATGCATACCTTCTATTTGGACAAGTTTGGGCTAGATAATGACCATTGGTAGTACAAAATCAAAAATTCCTCCTATGGAGTATTCTAGACCCCATCCAATTAGTCCATATCCAAATGGGAATCAGAATTGATATTGGGTGTCCCAATCACAAAGGAAGCTCCAGAAGAAGCCAAGGCCAGAAAACTCAATGAAGACGTATGAAGTCTCATAATGGTTAAACGATGGATTAGGGCAAAACTCTACACTTCAAGGTGAAATCTGACTCCAGACTCAGAAGGAGAATCCAAAATCCAATTTCACTGTCATAGATGTGTATAACATGCTAATGACTACTTACAGCCAAGGTCTGAGTCATATCTAACACATTAGATTTCATACGCATGTAAAGTCTCTCTGATGTGGAGATGAACCTAGAGATCAACATTGACCATCTAAGCCTCAACAACAATTATGACTACTCTTTCATCCGCCTCATAATATCCTAAGCCAGATTCAAATTGATTATTCAGATGAATTCCCGTCCAAACATCATCAACAACATTCTCAACACTTTATTTTATTGGATTAAATTGTTTGTTGTTGAAAATCACTTTGTTGAGGCTTAGATTGGTCAATGTTGATCTCTAGGTTCATCTCCACATCAGAGAACTTTACATGCGTATGAAATCTAATGTGTTAGATATGACTCAGACCTTGGCTGTAAGTAGTCATTAGCATGTTATACACATCTATGACAGTGCAAATTGGATTTTGGATTCTCTTCTGAGTCTGGAGTCAGATTTCACCTTGAAGTGTAGAGTTTTGCCCTAATCCATCGTTTAACCATTTGAGACTTCATACGTCTTCATTGAGTTTTTGGCCTTGGCTTCTTCTGGAGCTTCCTTTGGTGATTGGGACACCAAATATCAATTCTGATTCCATTTGGATATGGACTAATTGGATGGGGTCTAGAATACTCCATAGGAGGAATTTTTGATTTTGTACTACCAATGGTCATTATCTAGCCCAAACTTGTCCAAATAGAAGGTATGCATTGTATGTAACATGGTGCACAAATTAGTGCTGAGAAATTGTTGGTTGGGCTCTCAAATAATAGTTTAGACTTTATACGCGTATAAAGACTATTGATGCAAAACAGTTAGAAAATCCATAGGCTGGTGTTGTATGGCCTGTGTAAAGTGTCCATGAACTTTGTTATGACTTTGGGCTTGTGAATTGTGTTAGAAAGGCTTCAAAAGATGTCATGACACTGTTTAGCTTTTCTGATTGGATGAAGGTCATATCACCTCCAGTTGTGATTGATGTGTGTTAGAGGGCTCATGATGATGTTTTCCAAGTGCTAAAAGCCTAAAATCCCAGCTAGCCTGCTATATCAAGGCTTGTAGACTTTATACACACTAAATTATAAATTCTACTTGGGAATCCTTGATCCAAATTTGTTGCAGACCTAGTCCATGATGTTTATAAGGCTGTGATAGGTGCACACATGAAATTGGGTAAGAGTTCTTGAGCTTAATGCCATAATTCAGGCTAAGACACTTTGTTTTTGAAACTGAAGTGAGTGATGACCAATACATTCACAATTTGGTCCAAATTTGGTGTAGAGGCTTGGCATGATATATTTTATAGGCTTGGGTGATCAGTTTGTGAGCAGTACTCCTTATTATAGAGTTAGTCTTTATACGCGTATAAAGTCTCTTTGCACAGAATGCATTTTTTAGCATAGTCATAAGATATTTGGCTAAGTTTATGCTGTGCACAAAATTTCACATGATTTGGAGCATTTTTTATAAGTCTAAAGCCAAATATTGAGATTAGGCTGAGACTTTGCGTTTTTGGTTCTTGGGGGCCTAAAAAGCTCCAAATTCCATGAAATTTTTTGTATTGCATCTAGAGGGTATGCAGAATGATGTCATGATTTCATGAGAGTGTTTCTTGTGCAAAAACTATCTATGAGACTTCATACGCGTATGAAGTCTGCTGTGATAAAAACTGATTTTGATGCTTTGAGGTGATTTGTGATTGTGCCTTAAGCCCTGTTAGCTATTTTTCACTTTAAAAAGTCACGTGATCAGTTTTGAAACTCCTGCTTGATATTTCAGTTTTCAAAAGGGATTTCTCTATTGTGGCCCCATTGACTTAGAGATTCTTCTTGATCTCTATTTCCCTCGCATGTGGATGTCCTTAGGCACCCTTCTATGGCTATAATGAATCCTTTGGATTCATAAATGCCACATTTGGTGATTTGTCACTCAAATAGCATCTTTTGTTGAGGAGACTACCGGTGATAGTTTTTCTTGATGTTTGACTTTATGTATTGGTTGTTGATGATATGTTGATGAAGCCTGTGAAGTTTGGTGGAAAACGGACCTCTATCTCAGCCGTGAGGCCAAATGACACTTTGCGGACCCGAAGCTTTGCCCCATGTTTTGACCCACTTTTGATGGTGGATTCAGGCGGAGACTTACTTGACTTAAAACATGCTTGAGATGTATCTTCTCCTGAAGTTTTGCGTCGTTTTGGCCATTCTTTCCGATCAGTCTTTGTCGTGCCCAAAGAAGTTAGGGTTTTCCGGTTTACCTAAACGTGCATTGGAAGTTGTCAATGTGTTCTTTTAGCTTAGGGTTAACCCCCCATCAAATCTCGTAGCAACCCGTTGGATGGATGATGCGTTACGGGCTCTTTTCGATTTCTTTCTCGCGAAGCTACATTGTCGATTTTTGAAATTTTTCGCGACAAAGAGAGTGTAGGACAAGAAAACTCATGGTAACAAGCCTACTTCTCATATCTGGCATCGATCGGTGTGTTGTGTGCATCATACAGAGTCGCAAAAGATTCGATCGCTCTAGGTCTCTCAAGTTGTCTCTCACTTGTGAATAGTGAAAATGAGCTATTGAGTGGGCCCAAAAGAACTTATATCGGGATTCCGAGACCACTTTTTACCAAATTTGACATGTGCTCCTATCTTGTTGTGAAATGTACTTTAGGCTCAGAAATTTCTTTATTTGGACTCCGTTTGCTCTGTTTTTGAAAATTTTGTCAATTAGCCCAAGATCTTCCAATTTGGCTTTCCGCAACTTTTTCGCATATTTGCACCCCGTCTTCACCATAAGTTTTCAATTGTTTATTGACCACTCCTATATTTTTCTTTTGCTCGCCAAAGTGTCGTTTCACCTCCTTTTTCTATCTTTCTTTGTTTTTGGCTGAAAAAACAATTAAAAATAAAGAAAAATATCTAATTTGATCCAAAAATTTGAGACAATTAGGTAATATCATAACAACCCACTATATACATCGATATGTAGTATTTTTGGTCGGATTTCTTTGTTTTCTCGCTTTTTCTTACTAAAAACCTCTAATTTTAGATATATACACACACTTAGAGGATCATCTTGGTGTTTGTCTTCTGTCATCTTGTTATTACTCAATATTTTAGGACATATATGTTCAACTTTCATCAAAATAATCACAATCAAACATAAAAATCCATAAACTCAAGGAAAACAGTGCCCTTTTTACACTTGTAGCGTGTTGGTTCCTCCCCCGTGCCTAGTCGAAGTCCTCTTGGACGACCATGTCGATGTTGAAGCTTTGCAATGAAGTATGCTCGTGGGGAAGTTGTCTGAACAGTAAGCTCTCAAGTATTCTTGCTCTTTCTTTGATTGTCAATAGAGTTTGGGAAGCAAGTCTGCTCAGTCTAATGGTATCTGTGATTGTTTTTTCTTAGGTCTCCACCACTGAACCGTCGATATATAGTTGATTAGAACTTGCATTTTGTCGGTTGTAGAAGTTGTGTATTGGCAGTTCTTGTGTTGCTTTCGAATCCAGATTTTGGTATGGTGGTTGTGAATGCTGAGTAGTTTCTTTGGTACCCATATCTGTCTTTGGCAAGAGTTTGGTTTTGGCTTCCTTTTTGTTTAATATGTGGTTGGAGGGTTACAATTAAATTCTAGTTTCTCCTCCTTGGTCAATTGATCTTTTCGGCCCAAATCTGCTTGATAGCTTTCTTGTACTGACCCTGTTGTTTGTGTTGGTATACACTTTGGTGACTTCTATTCTTTGTATTATGAGTCTTTGCCTTTGGGACTTGATCTTGCTACCTTGACGTGATCTTTGGAATTCCTTTTTGGTCCATGGTTACTATTTTTAGCAGTTTTCCGAATTCTGTCAGTGCCATGATGTTAAGAATGTTATAAAGCTTCGAAATGTGAATTAAAATAATTTTTGTGAAAATTTTCCAAATATAGTAAGTTTTTGGTCACCCGACCCGTTTAGTTTTGACCGTCTCGAAAATCTGCATGTACCCCAAATTTGAAAAAAATGCATTTTCGAACCCCGGGAGCTGCTAAATATGGCAGGTACTCGGTCCAGTACGCCTTAGTTAGAGCTCAGTATAGCAATTTACGGCATCAAAATCCGACTCGTATGGCCCGTTTTAGCCTAAAACCAATTTTTCATAAAATTGTCCAGGGAGGCACCGGGGGCCCGGGGCTGCGTGGGAACAAGTTCCAGGCCACTCCAGACCATCTTTAGCAGCTAGGGGGCACCCTCTTGCCTTGTGGGAGTCTTTGGAAAGTTTCCAAGCTTGCAACTAAGTGTGAGAACCAGTTAACTAAACCAACTGGACACTTGGTGGGTAGGCAACTAGACTTGCCATGCAAGGACTGAGTGCTCACTCAGATGCTTATAGCAGCACAAATCGATTTTCAGCTTGAGGAGGCCTATTTAAAGGCATGCACACACACACGCACACACACGCACACATGCTCACACACACACACACCCAGTACACACACACACACACCTACACACACCTTGGGGAGGTGCTGCCGATACACACACAGTTTTTGAAGGAGAAGCAAGGAGGGAAGTACTGCCGAAATTCTCATCTTGAGGATTCATTGGATCAGAAAAATCAGAGGATTCTCAGCCCCTAATCACGGTAATCATGGTTTAATTACTGCTCTTCTTAATTCTCATCTTTATTCTCCAAATTCCTTAGCTACTATGCTTAATCCTGGCTATAATTCCCTATAGCTGCTCTATAAATCTCCATAGCTATACTCCATTACATAATCATCATTCAATTAGCTAAATTATGCAGCCATTCATCATCCTTAACCAAGGATTAATGCATGATTAGGAAAGATTCTCTCTCTAGGCAGCATAGTTAATAAATTGTCAGCCAGTAATAGTGTAGATTTGATGAAATTCATTCTTTTACCACTCAATAGTGTTGTAATTAAAGTAGACTCAATCTTCTCCCACATTAAAATGTGATTAAGGCTGAAAATTAATCCGTCATTAGGCCATTAAGAAGAGAATTTTATGTCACACATGCCTGCAACAATTCTGCATCTTCATATTGCTCTAGGAAAATGAATGAGCTTGCTTACTTCATCTCTTTCGTGAATCAATTAGTAAAATTCTGAATTTCTTAATCATCTAAGCCAAGTAATTAGCCTTAGAGCCATTTCCCATAGGGTAAGTAAGGAATTACCCATAAAATTGCTAGGTCTCGAAGGAAAAATCTAATCTCTTGCCTAAGGAGGATTCTTTAATAATTCTAATCTGCCATTTGGTTGTTATGATACTCTCGGACTTTAGCTCTTTTCTTCAAGTTTATCATTTAAAGTAGTGAGTAAAATGGCCCCGGTTAAGAGAACTCGCTTCGGTGGTGACCACGAGGCGGGAACAAGCAATACAAATGGGAAAGGAAAAGCTCCCATGGTCGAACAAGCACCGGCCATCTCACGAACCAATGAAGAAGAAATGGAAGAGGTAGATCACAGTTTTATTCAAGTTGTTTAATTTAACATTGCATACGTTTAGCTAGGAATGAACACATCCCCAAACATGTTGGAGAAATCCGACGGAAACCTCGACAATTGAATTCATTTGTATATTAAAGTCTAAAGTAGGAAAGAAATGATTGATGGATATACTGTTTGCAATAGGAAAGAATGTCTGCTAGGGAAAATTTAGCTCGGCATGTTCATTCTATTTCCAATGTTGAATTAGTCATGAACCCCCTCCTGATCACAGGGGGCAGGGTTCCTGGTTAAGGGCTCTTGAATCCACGTCTACTGGTTAAGCGGTGGATACCCACGACTGCTGGTTAAGCGGTGGGAACCCACGTCTGTTGGTTAAGTGGTGGGAATGTCCATGTCGTGCTTTCTATGCGGTGGACGTACCTAGTTGTATGGGCAGCTAGGCGACAACGAGAGCTCGCTGGAGGGGGGATGTTGTACCTCCAGAACATTGGAATTTTAATGAATAAGTTTGAGTAGAATTTTTACTAGAATAATGTCTTGGTGACGCTTGCAATACTGGTTGAAGGGCTGTCTTAACGAACATTGTGACTCGGAATCTAATCAAGGAATTTTTATGTTGAACAACCATTGTGGTAGTAATTAGGACACACAAGGAAGTGTGAGTGTGGGGGTGGAAAGTGGGGGCTTGGCTCAGGTTGCCAATGCCTATGAGATGGGTGGTCCCGATTGGTCAGGAACTCTCTGTACCCATAGTGCTTACTTCGATATTAGTAACACTCATTGGCCCTAGAGTGGTGAAATCTCAAGAGTACGTGCCTCTGAAACATGGGGAAAAAGGCACTCGGGTTTTCTCTCCTGTTGGAAGGTGGGTCTTAGGATCGCTAGATAGTTTAAGAACGCTTCCCCTGCGAGGTGGAGCTAGATCTCCTTGCTAGTAGGCTCGAACTCGACTCACTTTGTGATGAGAGATTGTCCGCTAGTCGAACCCTGAACCATTTTGTTTGCTTCCGCAATAGATCTAGTGGCCACCAGGTTCACCATCAAATCCGCTGGTTGATACGGCGGGGTGGGGACCTCACACCCGATCCATAAACCATAAATATGATATGAGACTTAGTCTAAACTAAAAAGTAATTTTGTGTCACGTAGATTTGGGTCATCTCGACTCTTGGCACAATGAGTCTTTAACTTCACTTCTCTTGAAAAGAGGGAGTGGAGAGTTTCTTGACTAATCGAGACCACCCATCCTTGATTGGTAACCTGAGCCAGCCCCCACTTTCCACCCCACACGCGCACTTTTTACCACACTATTTTACATATACAAACAATGTTCCTTAATTAATTCCAAACACAGGTTCTTTTATACAGCCCTTCAAACAAAACCAAAACAATTGAAACAAGGCCTAATGAAGACAGCCCTATTATTCAACAAAAATAACTTTTCCAATTTCTCATGAGTTGCCGCTACCCACGGACTTTCTCTATCAAACCAACAGAGCCTTTGCAAAGGATTTATTCGCTAACCATGAATTGCGCAACCTTCCCATCTCGCTAACCGCGAGGCATCTTGCTACCCGCGAGGCATCTCGCTACCCGCCAGGCATCCCGCTAACCGCCAGGCATCCCGCTACCCGCGAGGCATCCTGCTAACTGTGAGGAACAAAAGAGAGCCGATAACCTCATCTTAATCTCCACTAACCGCGGAATCATCTCGCTACCCGTGAGGAACAAAAGATATTCTTTCAGCAATTCTTCTCTTTAAATGATTCTTCAAACATAGTCAACCAATTCTTCATATCAAACAGAATCCACTCATCACACAATAACAATTTATTAAGCAATAACAAATCAACAAACAGTGACAATTTATCAAACAGCTCTTTCACTAATCTATAAAAACACGTTTTTTGGACAGTTTAAGGGGTATCTATGCTTAGTTTCCCAAGTCAAACATGAATATCAATGCAGAACTATAAATTTGTCTTATCGTATTTGGAGCGCGTGCGGCTAACTCCTGTACTAGAGGTTGGACGGCTTTGACTTCTTCTTCGGTTGATGCTTCCGCATGAGATACGTTCAGAGTAGACACCTTTCTTCCCACCTTCCTTGGTGGTGCAACGGCATGGGCGTCCTTAGAACTTCGCATTACACGCTTCGGAGCCATAGCTTTGGAATAGAGAAAAGAAAAGCGTGTTGTTGGAGAGAGAGAGAGAGAGAGAGAGAGAGAGAGAGAGAGTGTGTGTGTTCACAAATCGGGAGACGGCACGTCAACGATTGGAGATGGAGATGGCTTGAAGGTGAGAGGTTAAGGGAGAGAGCCTCCCTTCGGCGCGTCGTTGCAAGAGAGCTTCCACTTCCGTAGATGTGTGTGTTCAAAGTGAGAGGAGAAGGGTCCTTTATATAGGCCCTAGGGGCGGTGCTAAGACTACTGGGAGGGTTTCAAGAATAGGAGAAGGAGTAAAGAAAGAGAGAGAAAGAAAGAAGTATCCTAATTTTGACTCACATCTCTTTCTTTTTTTAAAATACCTGAACCCGATTTTCAATCCGATTGCTCTGATAAACTCATGATGACTCACAAAATTGAGAATCTCAATTACTTTGCAAAATAACTGAAATGACTTATATGGATAAATGTTGGGTACATTCAACTATTGTAGCTGAATCAAACTCCTCCGCTGGGGTTTGGTTATGTTTTTGTAGCTATGGTCTTTAAGGTTTATGTGCATCGTGGTTTCCATGTGTTTGAGGTATGTATGATCATATCCCCAGTCTTGAACCATCTTAAGTTGTCTCATAAATGGTCGTCCAAGTATGATGTCGTAATTGTTCTTCTTGTCAAAGTCAACTATGGAAAAGGCATGCTCATACTCAATGCCGCAAGAAGTAACAATCATTTTCTCTAGAAGTCCCAAGGGTTTTTCCATGTACCCATCTGTTAGTTGCAATGTCATTCTAGGAGCCCTCAAGGTGGGTTTCCCCCATTTTTTTGGTGGTGATAGCAACGCCAGCTCCAAAATCTAGAATTGCTACAGCTATGCACATATGAAAAATCGATCCATTTTGAGCACTTAGACATCATATACGTATGATGTCTTACAACATGAATCTGCACCCAAAATGCATTTTTGACCACATGCATAGCACCCTTAGGCCCTGATTAGCTTGTGTTTAAAATTTGAAGTCATTTGGATAGCTAGAAACTGAGTAAATGCCAGATTTTATAAACAACACTAACTTTTGCACTTGGAGTGCCCACAAGATCAATGGAAGCCATCAAATCACCAGCAACAAAGAAGATGTTGTCCTTGAAAGACATCATTGCAGGGGCAAAACCCTACACTATCCTGACAAAACACTAAAACCAACCAAAGCTTGGATAGATGAAGCCACACTGGAAGATGAAGGAATCAAACTTTACCAAGGTACATTCAGAGATCCGCAGGGCAATACAGTAAATGTGCCCATGATCCTTAGAGAGCTCAGTGAGTATGCCAGCAAGAAAGGCATCCTCAACCACCTAGAGAGGTCCGATCTACATAATTTCTTTGCAGCAAAACTAGCAAGTGTGGACACTGAGGGTCTACGAGATAGCCAACTCCATTCAGAAAGACGGCAAGTGATTACTGCTTTGGATGGCCAGAAGACTAAGGTGGTATATACCCCTCAAATCATTACAGCTGCTCTAGAACTCCACAATAAGGGAAGCTGCAGCTGCTCTAGAACTCCACAATAAGGGAAGCTCTATCAGACAACAAAGACATTATGTGAAGGTCTACGCTCACACGAAGACAAGTCCCACCTTTGAAGACCTAGAGAATCCGAGGGCTGCAAAAATCTGTAAGCTTTACAACCAATACTTTCATGCTTGCAAAAGATGACCACAAAAGTGTACCACACCACCACATGCAGTAGCCACCATGATCACATGGACACTGAGAAGCAATATGCCCAAAGATATAAAGTTTGTCCAGTATCTACATGAGCAAGTGGTTGGAATGGGAACAGATTAGCCGAAGTACATTGGTGGGACAAAAGTTCTCACAAGGATTGCCTATGAAGCAATAGGAGCAAGAGGATGATGGCCAGAACAACCCACACAGAATGAGTGGTTGAGATTGAAAGAGGATGTTGAAGAAGAGACTCCAGCAACAGTAGCCCCACTTGTCTCTACACGGCTCAAGCAAAAGCTCAAGACCGTGCAAGAGGATACAGAAGAAGACATTAAAGGGAGACTTTGAAGAATATTGGGTACAAGACCCTACGAAGGTGGGTGGTAGCTCCTCTCGACCCCTCAAAGATTGGTTCGATCATTATATCAGGGCATACGGAGAGACATAGCGAGTAATAGAGCAACAAATCTTGAGCCATTTGTCCCTTACGAGGTGTAGACTATGAAGAAGAAATAACAAGAGAAACCTGAAGTTCAAGAAGAGAAGAAAGAGACAGAAGATGTCAAGACCAAAGAATAGAGTGCAACCCCACCAGAATCTCCCCTTGCACACATCCGATCGACAAGCCCTAAACCACCGACATCTCAACAGAAGGATTTACCAAAAAAGAGATCCGAAGCTCAACTGATGCCAGAAGAGAAAGAGCACAAAAATAGATGCACCTATGAAGACCTCCTCAAAGCTAGATACTCATTTTGAGGATGTGTCTGCGGCTGTGTATGCCACCTATATACCACCATGGGCTACAAAAGACAAAAAAAAAGGCTGAAGAAAATCTTATGGACCAAGACACAAAGACACAAAGAAGACCACCAGAAGTGTTAAGAAGGTATGGTACAGATTCCACCTGTACAACAATGGAGGGCCAATGGATCACCCTTGGAGACCTCCTCTGATAGGAGTATTGCTAAGCATGGGCCACCAAGTTCCATTTTTTGGCCCACTCCTTAGACCATCGGCAAGAAGCATAATAGCTGCAAATGAAGAAGATGTGAGAGACGCCCATCAAATACTCAACAGGATCATAATGCGGTCTCTCACACTTGCCGAAGAAAACAGCATGCTACGCACCATGGAAGGCAATATGCAGGAAGAGTATAAGAGCATCACAAGGAATCTACAAATAGAAAATCAAAGAGCTGAGATGGCAGAATGAGAGCTTGAAACTCTCATTAAAATGCTAAGGGATGCAGAGAGAGAACGAGATACTCTTACACTGCAGATGGCAGAGATCTTGGCCAAAGTCAAGAGTTTACATGAAGAAAATGAAAGGAGGGAAGACGAGTTGGAGTTGGCTAAAGACACAGTACTGGAGCTACAAGCCAAGTTAGAGCTCCAAGATGTGACAATCCAAAGACTTAAAGCAACCCCAAGGGTTGCACGAACAAGTGCAGAAGTAGACAACGAGTCTATACAAGCCTTGGAGGCCCAGGTGGTAGGACTTCAGAGGGAATTATGACTAGAACAAAGGCAAAGACTACACATGGCAGAAGGTTCCTTGGCCGCTGAAGAAAGATTGATGGCCAGTCAACAAGATCTAAAAAAAGAAAACGAATAGCTCAAACTCCAGCTAGAGAATCTGCAAGAGTTGTTAATAGATCAAGCAGAGGTGGCCACAAGAATGGATAGCCTTGCACAACAACAACTATTGGAGCTCCAACAAGAAGTAGAAGAGGCAAGAACACAAGAGACGGAGCAAGGGCCTAGAAACTTGGGCATCAATGCACAAAGTGATCCCATGGATATCCCCATAGGTATAGAAGACCTACAACACCTAGAAGAACAGTTACACTCACAAAGAGAAGGAGAACGACCATTGATAGCAAAAGAGGAGGCACACCTCTAGACTTTAATTGAACAATCCACAGCGAAGGACCAAAAAACATCCTTGGAATCGGAAAAGAGAATGATTCACTCCATTGGAGTCCAAGGCCACAGATGTACTTAGGGAAGAGTGGATGCAGCCATCCGTCCGCTACCCTCTCCTACAATATGAAGTTTTGGCAATAAAGAAGAGAATGGAAGTAGAAGCAATAGAGCCAGTATATGAAGGGGATCTCAAGGACCCAGAGGCTACCAAGAAGATAGTGGTTTTCCAACCAAAATGGAGAAAAGGGTGTCTCCTCAAGTGTACACAAGATTTTTGCAATACTTGGTGGAAGCCCGAAAGAACATAAGGGATGACACTTTATTTTTCCCTATACCTCACGTACGCACTTGGGGAAACCATGCTAGACTACTGAAGAAACACCCTACCTGGCTCAACTACCCATCAATGCCACCACCTAAGGAGGGAGAGAGAATAGGTGTTTCTTATATGGTGAAAACCCTAAAGGGAATCATTAAGACTTTCACTGACTCTCCGGACTTAACGTGTATTATGATTCGAAGAATATGCAAGACCCTCATGGCTTGCCTTGACGTGTTCGCCCCATCAAATGCAATGGATTCCACATTACTATCAACGGGTGACACTGTAACCAGGATGAGATATGACTTGTCAAAGCAGCCATCCCTGGAGGTTCTACACTTGTTTTACCAAAGGCTAATGTTCTTGCTAAGCTATCACATGCAAGCCTTTGAGGAAGCCTTCTACACCGGCTTCTTCACTTATGACAGCAGGATCTTTAGCCCTACAATCACCTTGGGAAACATAAGATATGAGTCATACTTAAAGCTATTGAAGCCTCACGGGCTCCATTGACACAAATGCCTAGAACACTACTACAACAATAGGACACGGGAGTTAACCACTAAACATGGGAATAGCCCAATTTTGTATTACTTATTCCATCAGACTCAGTGTAATTATTTTTTGGGACTCGATTGATTTTTTAGATTGTAATATACTAAATATACGGATTAGCCGAACCCATGGTAGAAAGTAGGAGATGATTTTGATAAGTTAGAACCTCCAAGGCTGACGTTAAAAGCCAATTTTTGTAACCCTAAGGTCAACTTTTGAAGTAATCAATTTTTGAGCTCAACTAAGTGTGCCATGAGGTTTGTGTGAGAGAGTGAAGGTGTCTTCACCCTTGTGTTAGCAACGGCAAGAGCTACACACCAACGCCAAGCTTGCACGGTTTCAGTCTCTTCACGAAGAGCTCTCCCACAAGCTTCGAGGTGAGTTTTCTCTCTAACCGTGCACTCGATTACAGATTTCTATATGTCATTGCGTTCACGGCAAGTAGAAATACCCATTAGACTTAAACACGTCTAGAATCGGTGACGTGTAATTTTTAGCATGTCTTCATACACAATTTCTGCACCAAGTGTTTACAGGTAGAGAATTGGGCTAGAAACTTTAGGGTAGTTTCCTTTAGGTGTGTAGAGGTCATCCCTTGAGTTTTAGTGATGACTATGTTAGGTCTTGTTTTGGAGAGCGTAGCCATCATAGGTAAGATAGCTTTTGTGCAAACATAGTGTGCTTTAAGTTGGTTTTCCTTGTTAGTGGATTGTCCATAGAAGGTCGAGTAGATGAATGAAACCCATCTATTTGTTTCCACGCGCCTACGGGTCAAGCTCCGTCCTTGGTTGACATCTTGTTTGTTGGCCTCGTTCTCACTCTGCTAGCAATTGTGAGCAACGAATTTGCCCGACAACAGACGCCAATGTCTTAGGGGGCTTTTTACAACATATGTCACATCTCACAACGAGACAATCTCAAGACTATAATGTCAATCCTAGGGAATAGGTGACTCGACTAGGGCATGGAGGCATACCAAGAGGCTTGAACACGATACACTTTGTGGAAACAGTCTAAAACTCTCTAGCTATGGAAAATTTAATTTCTACCTCTTGTGGAAACAGTCTAAAACTCTCTAGCTATGGAAAATTTGATTTCTACCTCTCTGATCCATTCACACTTACACATGCAAAAGCAATAGCAAATCACCTTTGATCAATAGCACATTCCTTACTAGGTCAAAAACACTTTTGGACCAAAAAACCTAAAATCTACACACTAGAAAAAAACGTGATTTTTTTAGTAGAGAAGTAAAGGTCATCAAATTTGATGTTGGACACACCTAATAGGTGTTCCTTAGTGTTGGGAATCTAATGTAATTGATGGGATTTCAAAACAATGCTCAAATAGTGAGATATGTCACCTGGAAGGTCGTGGAGTGGACGTTCGAATCTCACAAAACACTTGCAATGTAGATATTGATGTGTATAGCTCCTCGAGAATAACACATTGATGCTTTCGGTTCATTGATATGGTAACAGTACAATGAGGTGCAAAGAGATGAAATCTTGATAGCATGAGAGTGCTCCCAACATACATAAAAAACCTTATCTGCTTATTTTTAATAATAAGAATTGAGTGTTCAAAACCTTACAATGTTGCCTTTTATACCCTAGCTAAGGGTCTTATATGTACAAAGGTTGAAGTTGCTTCAAAACTAAGTAACATATCTATGTAAATTGTTCAACTTATGATACAACTTGGAAGCTTACAGCCCCAGATTCCACATAAATAAAAGTGAACAAGGATCTAATGGTTTTCTCGTGGGAAAATTATAACCTTTTTATGTTATAAGGGCTCAAAAACCTATCGAGCATCTCCTTCATTGGAGCACACATATATTGTTGGAATCTTCCAACATCCTTGTAGAACCATGCAAACACATCTCTATACTCTTTTAATGTGGCTACAAGAGCTCCTCTTCCTCTTCAGTGAGGTCAATGGAAATATATGCCGATTTTTATTCCTCTACCGGTTCAACTAAATCTATGTGCTTGGCTTTCTCAGGACCATCATATGATGTCCATGGTTCCTTAAGTTCCTACATTGGATGTTGAACTACTATCTTTCGATCTTGTATTGTGTATCTCTTGTAGTGATAAAGTACATAAAATTGATCACTATATGATTCCATTACCCATCCCATCTCGGTTGTGCAAATCGCTTTCAAGTTTGTTTCAATTTTTTATATTATTGCTTACGCTCAATTTTTGTCATCCTAGATGAAATTTTAGTTGTGCCTTTGGTTTTTGATTTACTTCATTTGTTATAACTTTCTGTTTTGGTTGAAGTAGGTTTGTAAATCTTCTTGTAATCTCGTCCTTAACACAATTTGTTGCTTCTATGAGCATGAAATACTACGCTTTATTCCTTGTGAGAGGCATATGTTTCCTTTCTTCTCTTGTGGGTTTTTGGTTAGAAAATTCATAGAAGATTGTCTCTTTTTCTTTTGGTTTTGTTTTGTTTTTAAAGCTACTCATCGCTAGCTAATCATCTGAATCCATCTCTCGAAGTTCAATCTCTTGTGAAACCTAGACTCATCCTAGAATTCTTCCTCATTTTTTTCACTAAAATCTCTAATGGAAATCTCATCAACTATACATTTGCACTCAAAAGTTTCTTGTGTATCCAGGTCCCCGGTCTCTAACCCTAATTCCATGATAACACTCACCATCTGGAAGGGTGCCCTCTTTGTCACAAAATTTTGTTGGGGTTACCACGCTTACACATACATCTAGAGTAGACAATATATGGTTCCAACCAAAAGGTTCAAACAATTTCTTGGGAAATGGTTCCGGGATATAATCCTTATCCTCTACTAGTCTCTCTAGGATACAATCTTCTCTCACAAAGCTATCACACGCAGAAGCTCCACACATCCAAAGATTTGCTTTATTCTATAGCCATGCATGTATCTCTTACTCATTGACAGTTGTTGAGTCAAATTCCCCCAAAGAAGTCCAACTAGCATCTTTGTAGCTATGGTCTTTTACATTGTTCCTCATAGTAATCTCTTTGTGTCTCAAGTAGATGTGGTCATAGCCCCAATATTGTATCATTTTAAGTTGATGCATAAATGTACTCTATAAAATGACATCAAAGTTGTTGCTCTTGCCAAAAGCCACTATTACAAAGGTATGTTCATACTCTATCCCACACGAGGTTACTATAATCTGTTCCAACATACCTACAGGTCTCTCAACATAACCATCTATAAGTTATAATTTCATTCTTGTTTTTGAGAATTAGGTTACCCCATTTTTCCCATATCTCTTTGGTAGCAATGTCCACTCCATCCCCGCTATCAAGTATAGCAATTTTTCTTATCCCTTTATGTTTCACTAGCAAGGTGGCATTTCCTTCCTCCTCTTCACCATAATCACCCACTTGTTAACATGTATTGGTTTCACCTTTGGTTTGTCTTGTGTCATTTTATCCATTTGATCATCTAAGGAAATGTCTTGCAGAGAAACTTTCAATCCCATCTTCTCTAAGTTTCTTCCCACCTCTCATGTAGTCTAATCTGTAACAACTCAGTGAGAATTATCTTGCACTGCATATGAGTTGAGATTTGTTCATGCAGGCTTTTAGTGTCCATCATCTTGGCATTGACTTCCATTGTGAGGGAAATACCCTAACATTTGATTTTGTTTTGTATTCTCCTATGTTTTCAATGTTTCAGTTTACTCTCCATGGATGCTTCTATTCCAGTGTCACCATACAAAGATTGTATATCTCCTAGGTAAAGT
Source organism: Adiantum capillus-veneris (assembly GCF_014529385.1). NCBI lineage: Eukaryota > Viridiplantae > Streptophyta > Polypodiopsida > Polypodiales > Pteridaceae > Adiantum > Adiantum capillus-veneris. The sequence goes on from NC_140938.1 coordinate 18,518,387, forward strand.
GCATGATCTATGTTGATTTTAGTGATAGGTGTAGTATAAGACTTGCACTAGTATCCTTCGTATTTCTTATCATTTCCCATGAGGCTTGTGGCCAAGGCTCTTCCACCCCAGTAATTGGTATCATCACTTGTGACTTTCGGTCATCTATGGTATTCACCACTACCCTATTTTTCAATGGTGTTTCTATTTTAGGCTTCATTTTATCCTTTTTTTCATTATTCTTATGCTCAATTTTTTTGTCTCTTTGTGGATTAGTATTTCTTACCTCAAGATGTCTTATTTCTCTGGCTCCAATAGAGCTTCATTGTCTCTAGCCTTTTGCACATTTGAAGTCTTTGTTTCTTAATTTTTGGGTTTGGATATGTCTATCATCTCTGTTCTAATGTCTAATTGGTATTTAGTCTAGACTCGTAAGCTTTTAATATATCCTCTAAAGGTTCTATAACTTTATCAACCAGGATTGAACCTCTCGATGATGTCTTGGATGACACCACCCCTTCTGTTTTTTCCCAGTTTTCCTTTTCTTGTTTTAGTTGCTCTCTAGTTTGTTATAACTCAATTTCTAAGGCGGCTCTTTCAGTCTCTTTGCTTTCATTTTATCTCAATTAGTTTGTCATGATTTCCTTTGAGTCCTCAGTGATACGCTCACAAATTCCATTTGAACATGCAATTTATGATTCTCCTAGTCAGATTTTTTTTTGGCAGCTTTTTGAGCTTAAGCTCTAGTCACCACATTCTCTAGAATTGTAGGCTTGGTTTTAGGTCTACTCAAATAAGGTAGAATCCCAATAATATTCATCGTCTCTTTTCTTTGTTATCAGGATTTTTTTGACACTCTTAAAGAACATGATTGATTGCACATTCCTCACAATACCCAAAAATCTTTACACGTTCACCATTGTGTGGAGTCCAAATCCTTTTTCAATGATCATATTCACATTCATAGCATTGACCTGCCTATTGGGATGCTTATGGAGCCCCCATTAGTAGGATAACCCCTAGGTATATAGTTTTGGTTGGCTATGAGCATGAGTTTGTTCTCATCCGTCATATAATGATTTTTTGTTGGTTGTGTAACATATGATGGTTGTGCAAGCATCATTTGTACTAATCCAAGAAGGATGACCTTTGTCAACATACACATTACTCTCAAGTCCACTCTCAAATGATTCAATTGGCTCTTCATAGTATGAAGTTTGTGGTAGCATTCTTTGACTTGCAAGAGTTTCTACAGGGTTCACTACTGAGACAGAGAAATTGCATGCAATAGATGGAGTGATAATGCTACTACAGGGTGAGAAAACACAGAGTGCATGTGGTTTTAAATAGTATTTTGATTATCTAAAGGTGGTTTGTGGTGACTTAAAGGCTATCATGTGCATTAGATGGCTAAGTATGCCAAAAAGAGCTTGAGACATAATCGCTCAAAGAGAGAGAGAGAGAGAGAGAGAGAGAGAGAGAGAGAGAGAGAGAGAGAGAGAGGAGAGAAAAAAGGGGGAGAGAGAGAGAGAGAGAGGGAATGTTTGTGCCGAGCCTGATCCTATAAGTGAGAGAGAGAGAGAGAGAGAGAGAGAGAGAGAGAGAGAGATTGAATTATCATCCACGGAGGTCAAATATGACCTATGGGATCGGACACAAAAACAGTACATTGTCAAGATACATCTCAGTTAAGGACTAAGGGTCCATCGAGGGGTGAACAAGATAAAATGAACAAAGCCTAAGGAGAGGTAGATGAGGAGGGAGCTGGTTTGGGAGTTTGAAGCTCCTGGATAATAGCTTTGCCTCCTCGATAAACTGCCCATTTTCTTGCAGTGTGCACCTCTCGCATCTTTTGTAGTTCTGCCTTCTTCTGCTTCAGTTGGGCGGGAGTAAGGTCTTCTGCAAACTAGATTTTACTATCTTTAAGAAGCCTTGATTGCTCGAGGAGTTTGATTCGGTCCGCCTGGTCTTGAAAGTGATGATTGCATGGTTTGTACGGTGTTCGTGTGTAAGGGAGTTGATTGTGACTGGATCCTATTGTATCATGTGGGTTGTGGATTGGATGCGGGCAAAGAGCTATACTATCTTGCCGTTGTTGTTCGAGTAGCATGGACACCACACTTTGTGGAGGATGACTTGTTGCACTTGATTCTTGACCGTATTGGTGTGTGTGTGTGTGTGTGTGTGTGTGTGTGTGTGTGTGTGTGTGAGAGAGAGAGAGAGAGAGAGAGAGAGAGAGGGAAAGAGGGAGTTATTTTTTAACTAAAGTGTGCTCAACATTTTCAAAACTTAGAGACAGAAGGAGAGGAAAATAATAAAGGTATATATATATATATATATATATATATAGAGAGAGAGAGAGAGAGAGAGAGAATCTCTCCCCTTCTTCAAGAGATTCTCCTTGGTATTTGGGAATAGTCTATTAGTTGGTGGACTAGTCCCATGTTACAGAATTAACACTATCATATATTCAAATGTTAAACCTTCTTTTCATGGGACTGATTGTAGAACTAGACAAGCCCATATCTATTAAACTTTATAGTAATCAATACAGATGAATCTACAAATGTTACATCCTAGGAAGTTTATAAACAAGACTTTAGAGATACCATACAACCACAATCCAGAGTCATCGGTACACATAAATTTTCAGATTCTTCATTCATAAGAGAACAAAGTGGAATGTGGATACCAAATGTTTGTCTTTATTGAAATACAAAAGAACACAAAAACCCACAAATCTTGAATAATGTAGTTGTATGCAAACTACATATTTTGTCTTTCATTGCAGATCTTCTCCGTGTTGGTTGCTACCCTGCACATAAACCAGCTATTTATGAGATGGTTGTTTTTGGTGACCTAGATAGCTCAATATGTGCGCTCAGTTGTTGAATCCATTTCTTGTTCATTAAACGTGTTTATTAAAGATTGAATATCAAAACTTATGCCTGGGAACTTACCTTTTGATAAAAATTATATGATTAACAATTTGATACAGGTTGTGTGAACCTATTAGATGTGCACATAAAACACAATCATTATAGATCAATATAGGCATAATCATACTTACTAGCATTATAAATGAGAGGGAGAACCTGTGATACATAGACGTTGTATGCCATATTTTTAGGACGATTGCTAGCTGCTTGTATAAATGATACTTGATGCCCGCGTACAATATCCTTCTTCCAAGCTGTTTTCGTATTGTATTCACCGATAAAGGGTCTTTGCAAGCTTATTTTAGTGTTTAAATACGTGGAACCAACCTCTGTATGTGTTGGTTTCACAGAAATGATATCCGATGGTTGATAAATTGTAAAGGGGTCCTCAGGGGACAAGGGTTTGTTGTGGTTCATGCATTGTGTGATATACGGATTCTTGATAAACATAAGATCATCCATATATCAGTTAGAGTGGATGAAAGCCAAGCGCATATCTCTTTCTTTGACTCTTGACAATTTCCTAGTGTATTCAAGTTCAAATCAAGCTAGGTATAAGCTACATCACAACAGAGAACATGAGTATCCCATAGGAATACCTTTAGTTTTCCGGTATATAGTTGATCCTAGTTTTGAGCAGCAATTGCCGAGAACAAAGGTGCTAATGGTCTCAAAGAATTCAAAGGTCCATTTTACTTCTAATTTTGTATGACTACAAGCTTGTATAGGTGAGAATTCTAGGGATTCCAATCCCTCTTTAGCGTGAAGTCTAATGATTTGTTTACATTAAAAAAATGGGAGTCTAGGCTGATTTACCCAAATCACATATAAAACTATGTTTCTGGATGAATTCTATCTCATCCATGATGTCTTTTTCCATGAACGAGGGGATCTGATTATGTCTATAGTTTGGGAAGGTGTCACGAAATTCTTTTTTTATTTTTTCTTCAATTAAATGCAAGTGAAAGGGTGTACAATTTATGTCGAGCATATGGCAAAGTTTCTCCCACCCATGTTTTAATGCTAACTTGACCAAATGTAAGTGTATTGGGACCATGGGAATATGGTCGAGATCTTTGTATATAATATCCCTAAGTATGCAATGCCTTATAAACGTAGATTGAGTAGTTAAAACATGCTCATCACAAGTGCCAAAATCCCTCAAAAAGTTACTAAATCTTTTTTGGGTATTGCATACCAAGGTTTCTGTGAGATCAAAAGGTTTTGCAAAGGTGGCAAATGGTTTACACAAATATTGTCCTATGCTATTCGTGTATTTGTAGCCAAACTAATTCAAAATTGAAGTAGGTTTTTTTAGAAACCCAGATATTTCAACAATTGGTTAAAGAAAGAATGTGGGTATATGAAATCCATAAAATTATTGCAAAAAGTTAAATGAATATGTAAGGTCTCTGCCACCCTTGGAGAGGGGATTCCCACGTAAAGGAATACACATCAAGCCATTCTAGTCATAAACAAAAAGTTACTAAGTTTGGCTGTTTTTTCACCTCTGATGAGCTAGTGATAAATACGTTATTGCAAGATTTTCAAAAATAAAATTTTTACTTTTTGTCATTTTCGTTTAAAAGTAAAAATTCTTGAGGTGCTTCCACCCACCTAGACGTGACCGTCTCGTCAAAATCTACCCCGTCCTGAATTTCCATAAAAATAGCTACCTGCTCCAAAAACTGCTAAATATAGCTAGTGTGTGCATCCGACACCTTAGATTGTCATCCTCAAGATTGTCTTTTAATAGCAACTTTCAAAATTAAATTCAGATAAGCCAAGCTCACTCTAGACAATTAATTGTCATCTTAGTGTTGATAAATTAATTCCTAGGTCTAAGGTATGCATGTGCATGGGCATGTATGTGCATGTGTATGTATGTCCATAAATGACCCATATCCATGGACTCATCTCTTATAGAATAATTGATTATGAGCATGGGGGCACTACATGAGGTGTATCACCCAAAAGGGTAAAGAGGGACACCTCTAATGGCTAAGTAGGAGCTTGTGACACCTCCACTCATTATTTTAGCAAGAGGGGGCAATCTAGGGAGGTATGGGGCTGATTCGGGCAACAAGGAACCTCCAAACTCTATATAAAGGGCATACACACTCAATTTTAAACACACTTGAACACAAATTGGAGATAGGGAGACTCTACTGATGTGGCTACTCTTTGGTGAAGCTTCAACAAGGCTTTGATGAATAAATAACTTCAAAGCACATTTGGGTAATTTCAATCTATTATTCAGTCAAGTTATTACCAATCCTTTCTCTCAATTGGAACCCTTTCCGATTGCTACCATATTACTATTCAATTGGAATCCTTCCCAATAACTAACACATTATCATTCAATTCAAATCCTTTCTAATTTCTACTCTATTAACAAATACTATATACTCTTATTTACATGTCGTCAATTAGAACGAAAAATCATTATACCTATTTTATGGTAATTTCTTTACATTACAAAGTAATGAAGGTCTCACTACTCGATTACATAATCAATTATGTTGATTGCATGCACAATTCTTCATCAATGTAACCTAGATGCTTGCATGAATTATCTAATCATATTCAAGAATTTTGTCCAACTAAAATGATGGATTGTTCTTGCAAGTAGATATAAGTGATTAATCATGAGATTAATGTATGGGTTATAACGCATGTTTACCATAAGATTATGGCAGGATTAAGCAAGCATATGTTTTTGATTTGATGTGTAGAATAACCATATGTGTTTTGGAATTAAAACACTTATAATCATTTACCCTACTTCCATTGGATTCTTATACTTTAGCTTATAACTTCTCAAGTTAAGCTAAGTATCTAATAGTGGGGATGGCACCCAAGAGAACTCGCTATGGTGGATCACACGATCATGAAGCCGGAACCATTGATGGTAAAGTTAAAGGAAAGGCCCCAATGAATAAGGATGTGCCACTTATCCCACAAAATGATGTTATTGCTCATGAACAGGTAAGAAACTTCTTTTTTGTTCAATGCATCATGAGTAATTAGGAAGGAGAAAACCACCTTAAAAAATGTATTAGTCCCAATTCAAAACCGCATCAATTGAACTTGTTAATTCTTTGAGTTGTATTAATATGGAAGGATTGTTTGAAGATATATTGTCTGAAGTAGCAAAGAAATGTTTGCCTAGTAGAAGAACTCTTGAATCTTCTTCATTCAAAAATCCTATACTGATATAGTCAAAACTCACTTTGATATCCAAGGAGGAGAGTTTAGCGGAGTGAACGCTAAGGCAGTACATATGATTGAACACATCTTGTAGGTTGGTTCCTAGAATGCAAGATAATACTTGTGGAATGGTGCCCAGGTTGCAAGTTAGTCACTGCTTGTTTGTACCCAGGTTGCAGAGGACAATTTAGTTGTATGGGCAACTAAAGACATCGGGAGCAATAAATTCTGGCCAAGAGGAGTGAACTCTTGGGGTTTGGATATTAAATGAAGAAGAGTGGTATGTTGTTTTCTTCTAGGAAAGATTATCTTGGTGCTGATTTGATAATGGTTGAAGGGATGTCTTAACGACCTTGTGATGGAAATCATAAAAAGGAACTTTGTGATAAACAACCATGTTGTAGTAATTAGAAAACAAGCAAAACAAAGTGTGAGTGTGGGGGCGGAAAGTGGGGACTAGCTTAGGTTTCCAATCAAGGATGGATGGTCTCATTTAGTCGAGAAACTCTCCGCTCCTCTTGATAGAAGAAGCGAAACTAGAGATTCATTGTGCCAAGAGTTGAGAAGTCCCAATTGTACGTGCCTCTGAAAATTATGGGAAAAAGGTATTTGGGGTTTCTCTCTTTTGGAAGGTGAGAATTAGGAACGTTAGATTTTTGTGTTAGTTCATGATTTCCCAGCGAGGCATTGCTAGGAACCCTTTTCAATGGCTCGGCCTCAAGTTACTTGGTGACGAGAGTCTATCCATTAGAAATCTTGTCTATTTGACTATGCTTTTCTGAATCGATTAGGGCCTAGCAACCTATTAGGTACCGTCCTTTTGTGAAATGGATATGGTAACGGGGTGGGGACCTCACATGTGGTATTAGAGCCTAGGTTAGGAAACGGGAAAAAAATCGTTATTGTTTGAAATTTTGGAAAAATGAATTGGAGATTAAGTTTGAGAACTTACTAGCATCAATGTTTTAGGAATATCCCGAGTTGAGTATCACAGTTCGAAACCTTGAGATAATGTATTTATAGGCTTGTCGCTCTTCAATTTTGCTTTTTGATGCAACATGATGAAGATTTTGATGAAGTCTTTCTCTCCTCCATCAACAAGAATCCGAAGGGGATGGGAACTTGCGAGTTATCCAACTTTACTATTTTGTTGATAACTACTAGGGATGGACTTAACTGTCATCTCTGAAGATGGGCTATTTGACATGACCTTTAAATGAATGTGTTTTCAATCAAGTGGTGAAAGTGATCCCTACTTATAGGATCAAATTAAACCCATTTTTGTCCCTACTATCTTTCCTCAAAATAAGAGTCTTGTATTCTATGAATCCCATAAAGATGTGTATAAAAGCTACTACACAAACGAAATAGTGGATTATAAAAACTTATCCACAAATACCTATCAACTATACCACTATGTCCCAGGAAATCCATCTCTAAGAATCATATAGCTTTTTAGCAGAGAGAGAGCTAACCTTTGTATACATCTTAATAGAATAAAAAGATGCTCACCTAGCTTCTTGATGAGATCTCAACTTTATACATATCTTGATATAAAGAAAGCTATGACATCTTGAATTTAATAAGTTATCCGCTTTTCAAATTTTGTCTTAAGCTGTGGAAGTTTAATGCACTTGGTATTGTGCTAAGTTTTAATCAAACCATCGACAAGCGTACTATTGCGTAGGTACCAACAAATGCTTTATACACGATCGTACAGGCCCAACCACCCACATTCAAAGACGATGGAACCCATGTCGAGCGTGATGCTGAAGCCTGGATTGAGGCAATGGAAGACTATTTCAAAGTTGCACGGACCCAACCTGTAGACCAAACTATGCTTGCAATGTTTTGTCTTACTAGCAATGCAAAAATATGGTGGAAACAACATTGCAATGGCTTGGTTGTTTCAAGATCTTCTCAGTCTGGGAGGATATTAAAGAAGTGGTTACAACATGATATCTTCCACCCACTCATCGAGATGCCAAAATGTATGAGTTCTTTGCTCTAAAACAACTCCCTTACTGGTGGCAGAGTACTACTCCAAATTTGTAACCTTGCAAAGATATGCCCCAAAAAATTCCGTTGAGAAACAGGTAGCACAGTTCTGTCAAGGATTGAATCATCCCTTGGATACCTGTCTTGAAGCAGTGAGACCCACATCACTTCAAGATGCTCTCTTAAGGGCAACACCTCTGGCTAAAGAGATGGCTAAAAATTAGGGAAGAGGAAACTTTAGAAACCAAAGGGCCAGGCCAAACAATTGGAGCCCCAAACCTGCTAATCAAGCTTATCAACCTCGCCCTGTAATAGAAGCAACTACAATAGCTCAACCGCAACATCCAAATGTTCGTTGCTTTGAGTGTAATGCGTTGGTGAACGTCGCCTTCCAAGTCTTCTAAATAACGTTCAATTAACCCAATGGTCCCCTAACTAACCTAGACGTGCACTAATTTGCCATAATTGTGCGGCTTTCAAGTTTCTTTTAGCAATTTTCTGATTATGTGTTTGTATTTCACTTACTTTACTATGCTTCGTAGTCCAAATATATATGCCCTCCCAGTTTCGTAGTCCAACTCTCTAATATGCAAGATTTCTCATGTATGCATCTCTAGATATGCTATTTATGGTTAAATTTTGAATTCTCATATACATTTTTTAATGGAGTTTTTAACCAAGATTTATCAACACGCAATCATTTCGACATTTACTTGATCACTAGAATTCAAAACTACACTTCAGAACTCACAAAACAAATCAATCACTTACTGGACTTCAGATTATTGAACATTGCAACTAGAATCACTGAATATATTTGCAAACTCTTCAATGAAAAGCACCAGAATAATCTCGTAAAATGTAAATTTCTATTGAAATTGCCAAAAACTGTCAATGATCTAATTTCCCTTCCCAAATGCCATCAATCATGCAACAATATGCAGCATTTCATTTCCAAGTATGATTTTAATGTAGATACATCTTCAAATGATCCAATTTATTCTCAATTATGGAACATAATATTATTTTTAAGTTTTTAATGCTTCTATCTAATATGTTTTTAAAGATTTTAACATTTTGTTAATGTCTGTAAGTATTAAAAAAACTAATTTTTAATGTTTATTTCATTGAATGAACTTGACTAACCACTGTTCTCTTCAATTTCTTCTGAACACTTTCATGCCTAGAATCCCGTTCAGCTTCGTCTCTTCTTCTTTGCTCATTCAAAAATCAGTATTTCGCTCTTTTTCTCTCTCAAATACCTCTCAAGTAATGATATGCATAGTCTCTCTCTCTCTCTCTCTCTCTCTCTCTCTCTCTCTCTCTCTCTCTCTCTCTCTCTCTCTCTCTCTCTCTCTCTCTCTCTCTCTCAACTTCTTGCGACCCTCACACACTATGGCGCTCAATAAAGGAATACTCTCTCTCTCTCTTTCTTACTAGCCACACATAGTATGTCTGTAATACAACTCTCTCTATACTACCCATAAACATACACACTCAAGCTCTCACTCACTTGCTATGCAGGGTTTTCTCTCTCTATCTTACTCTCTAGTAGCGCTACAATCATGAACGAAATCTCTCTCTCTTTCTTGCAACTACTTCGGGCCCTACTCTCCTCTCTGGCAACCTGTGGTGCCTCTAATTGACACACACACACACAGAGCAGGTAATCAGCGTTTTCTTATTCTCTCTCTAATCCACACAGGACACACACACACTTAGCGCTATAGAGAATTCCCCTTCTCTCACTAGCATTAACAGAACATCTTCTCTCTCTCTCTAACTAACACTCACACATACAGCGCTATTGCTCATGACTATCCCTGCTCTCGACTCCTTGCGGCCTCTCACTATGGCAACCATCTCTCTCTAGCGCTATACAGAGATAGCTTCTCTCTCTCTCTAATAGCACTATAACAGGAAACTAATCCCTCAATCTCTCTCTGTTCAATATCGTTACATATAGGTGACTATTAGTTTCTTCCTCTATCTTGAATCCTACACAGAGATACGCTCACATGTGGCCTAATCTCTCTCTGCAAACAATCAGCGCTATAGAGAATTCATTTTCTCTCTCTCTACTACAGACATGGCTCTCTCTCTCTCTCTCTTTCTCTAACATCTCTCATCTATCTCTCATTTCTCTCAACGACCCCCCTTTGGCGCACCTCTCAGCATGGCTCTGTTCGTATTATCATCACTCTCACAGCTCCTCTTGCTTGGCGACCAAAATGGTGCCCCTTCGGCAGCAATCTCTTACTCAAAGCCTGCTCACACTGCCTCACCTTTCTCTCTCTAAAATGCTCCCTACAGGCAGCCTGCTCGCCACCTCCACTCGCATGGCCTGGTCTCTACGGATTCTATCATGGCATGCTTCAAAGCCTCATCATCATGGCCTCCTCTACCAAGTCGACCCTTCCCGCTTTGGGTCTGCCTCCTCACCACCTTTTCCCTTGGCGGCTCTGGCCTACCCTCGCTCTACCAACCTCCACACCTCGCAGCCCCTGGAGGCTCTCCCTGCTCCATGCAATCAACACACAGACATGCAAGGGTAGCCCTCTTGGGCTCCCTTCTCCCCACTCACCTGGCGACAATCCCCCCTCTCGTCTTCTGGCTTCCTCGCCTCCTGGCAGTTCCCCTCTCGTGACGGCTTCGACCTGGCTCAATAGCCATAAAAAACCTTTATTGTAAATTTTTTATAAATACCTATAAGCCCTTATTCCCACTACACACAAAAAGTCACTCTCGAAATCCTGTCCAGCAACCTCGACTCGGCTCTCATCGACTCTCTCGACCTCTTCTCAGAAAACCCCATGGATTTGCACTACAGGGAAACCCTCTCTACATCTTCTTAATGATTCGAAAAATTATTTCGCAATGCAGTCATCAAGTGAGAAATCTATCCGACTTCGAATCACGCCCATCCTATGACTTCAATTTAACAGATTATTTTTACCGTAGATATTTTATGCGAACGAGTCAGGAACTTCCACCTCTACCATGTCAATAGGCCATAGCTATTTCCCAAGCACCTGTGTTGATAACGTAATGGTACTTAGCTAGAAAAGCAACTACCTACTTAAGATCGTACACCCACTTTCCTCGCAAAATACTTCAATTAAGATGCATCTCACTCATCAAACAACAATCAACATCTGCAGGCATTAATTAACATTTTTGTGATGATATGCAATTCAATATGCCTAAATGCACTTAACATGCCCATGCAGACCCCAAATTAATGTCAAAAGTTTACAATTTTGGTGTAGATTGATGGGTCTACAGTTGGGTCATTACAGGATCACTGTCCTAGAAGAAATGTAGCAACAATTGCAAATGCTATTCCTATAGCTCCAAATGGTAGAGGCCAACCTGTTCGTCATGGAGGGAGGAACATAGGAAGAGGTCTTGGAAGAGGAGCGTTGGCTCAAACTCATGCCATTATTATGGAAGAGCCAACGGTAGGAGACCAAGCTGAAGAGAGAGCAACTTTACATGCCGCTATTGACAACCCTAATGCTCTCCATCAATATGTAGTCATTCAAGCACAAGGATCTTATTAAGGTGAACAAATCTAATTCTTAATTGATTGTGGAAGCACACACTTATTTCTCTCTCCTAAATGCATGAGGAAACTAAAACTAGAATAGTATCTTGCTCAAAGGCTAATTGTAGAACTAGCGAATGGAAAGGAAGTCCTAACTTAGCATACATCATGACAAGTAGAATTTGAACTAGGGGAAAACTCTACTTCTGCTCACTTTCGTACTTTACCTCTAGGAATATACGACGGGATATTGGGAATGGGTTGGTTGAAGCAAAACCAAGCTCATATTCACTATGCACAAGGTAGCTTTACCTTTACATATAAATTAGGGAATGAAGTTCTAGTTCAAGGGAGGAATGGGAAACCTAAAGCTCACTTAGTCAAAGCTAGTAGACTTCGTAAGGGTTTACAAAAGGGTCAACAAATCTATGCAATTAAATTTAACAAGGTAGAAGACACAGATTCAAACTTTCAACCTGAATGGTTGAGAGGGTATTCAAATGTGCTCCCTTAGGATCTTACAAGTCTTGCACCACCTGGAGAAGTTGATCACGAAATTACGACTATCCCTGGTTGTGAACCCGCTTCAAAGAGACCATATAAAATGTCACACGCTGAAGCAATTGAACTCAAAGGGCAACTTAGGCAGCTTATTGAGCAAGGATTTATCAAACCAAGTACTTCTCCTTGGGGTGCTCCAATCCTTTTCCAAAAGAAGAAGGATGGGTCTTTATTAAGACTTTGCATAGACTACCACGGGCTTAATCAAGTTACTGTTAAGAACAAGTACCACATTCCTAGGATTGATGAGATATTGGATAGGCTACACGGGGCTACAATCTTCACAAAGATTGATCTTCGCTCTAGATATTATCAGATAAGGATCAAAGAATCAGACATTCCAAAGATGGCTTTTAATACTAGGTATGGACATTATGAATTCACAATAATGTCTTCTGGTCTTACTAATGCTCCTGCAAGCTTCAATTGACTAATGAAGGATATTTTTAGACCTTACCTAGATGATTTTGTCTTGGTTTTCTTTGAAGACATCTTGATCTATTCCAAAGATGAGGTAGATCATGAAGAGCACGTCCGTAAAGTATTACAGCTCTTACGATAGTATGAGCTTTATGCTAAGAAGAGTAAATGTACCTTTTGTTCTTCCCAAGTCAGCTATCTTGGCTTTATTATATCTTCCAAAGGTATCTCAGTTGAACCAGATAAAGATAAGGACATCGTAGAATGGCCTCAACCTACTTCTCTCAATGAAATAAAGGGATTTCTTGGAATCATAGGATGGTATAGGATAATTGTAAAGGATTATGCTCTCATTCCATCACCTTTAACAAAATTGCTAAGGAAAGGAATGAGAATTGAATGGAGAGCAAAATAGGAGGCCAATTTTGCAGAGTTAAAATGATACCTAGTATAAGTCCCAATTCTTAAACTTCCGGATTTCAGCAAGGAGTTTGATGTTATAACATATGCTAGCAAACTCGCTTTAGGGGGAGTCCTTAGTGAAGACAGTAGGCCTGTAGCCTATACTTCTCAAAAGCTCAGAGATCATGAGAAGAATTACCTGACCCATGACTTGGAACTCTTAGCAATTTTCCATGCATTAAAGCTATGGAGACGTTGTCTTCTCAGTCATAAATTTCAGTTAGTCACTAATCATAAAAGCTTGAAATGGATCTTTACACAACCCAATCTCAACATGAGGCAAAGAAGATGGATTAAACTTCTTCAAGAATACAACTTCGACATAAAATTTAGACTAAGGAAGGACAATGTAGTTGCAGATAGACTTAGTCGCAAAGTTTTCCTTAGTGCTATTTCTATACCTAATAATCCTATGTGGGAAAGAATTAAGGAAACAACCTTGAAAGACCTTGATTATCAGCAGTTGTCCTTGCAGATTCAACAAGGCATAACACCTGAGACAAAGAATATATCGATAAAGGATTACTCTGTTCAAGAGGGATTTTCGGCAAAGGCTTTGTGTACCTAAGGACCCAACACTGAAGAAAGCAACCCTATTTGAGGCTCATGATAGCCCAGCTTCAGGTCACCCTGGGTATGCAAAGACCTTAAACGCTATTAAAACAAGCTACTTCTAGCCCGGGAAAGAAGGGGGATGTTCTTTGCTATGTGAAGCAATGTATCTCTGCCAACCGATTCAAACTGAAAGAATCAAACTACCTGGACAACTTCAACCTCTTGATGTACCTCAAATGAAATGGGAGTGTATCATTATGGACTTTGTCACAGGATTACCCTCTGTTGGAGGCTATGATTCAGTATTTGTAGTTGATGATATGCTTACTAAGGTAGCTCACTTGATGCTTGTAAAAACTACCTTCACTGCCTTTGATATTAGCTGAATTTTTGTAAAGGAAATCTTTAGACTACATGAACTACATAAGAGAATTGTTAGCGACAGGGATGCAAAATTTACCTCAAAGTTTTGGACTTCACTCTTTCAAGCCATTGGAACACAACTGTGTTTTAGCACAGCATATCATCCTCAGACAGATGGTCAAATTGAAAGAGTAAACTAGGTGATTGAGGAAATTATTAGAGCATATTGTTCACAGGAACCAAAGAAATGGATCCAATATCTTCCTTTGGTTGAATATGACTATAATTCCTCTGACCATAGAAGCATAGGCATGTCACCATTTAAGGATCTTTATGGACAAGAATTTTTGGCTCCATTAAATTTCTCAGATCCTACTATCAAGGTAGAAGCCTCAAAGCAAATGCTCGAATACATGGAAGCTCAAACCAAGGCGATTCGTAAGGATATTCAAGCCACTCATGATAGAAAATACTATGCAGATAAGAAGAGATTAGATCGAATCTTTAAAGAAGGAGACAAGGTATTCCTTAGGGTCAGGCCCAAGAAAAGCAACCTATCCTTGGGAAGGTACAAGAACCTCATCCCGAGATACTATGGACCCTATGAGATTTTCAAAGTGATAAGTGATCAAGCTTACAAGCTAAAACCTCCTTCTAACCTCAAAATTCATGATGTCTTCCATGTTAGTCTATTAAAACCTTACGTTCCTAACCTTGATCAACTTTTGGATTCCGAACAAATAGTTGTTCCAACCCAAGGAGTCCTTGAGCTTCAACATGACTATATCCTAGAAACACGGGAGAGAAAACTTAGGAATAGAAACATCATCGAACATCTCGTCCAATAGAAAGATTTCTGTGAAGAAGATGCAATGTGGGAAGATGAACCATCTTTCCTTAAAGATCATCCAGACTTTACTTTGAGATGAGGACATCACAATTCTTCAAGTTGGGGTGAATGTAAGGTCTCTACCACCCTTGGAGAGGGGATTCCCATGTAAAGGAATACACATCAAGCCATTCTAGTCATAAAAAGAAAGTTACTAATATTAGCAGTTTTTCCACCTCTGATGAGCTAATGATAAATATATTGTTGTAAGATTTTCAAAAATAAAAATTTTACTTTTTTTTTCATTTTCGTTTAAAAATAGAAAGTTTTGAGGAGCTTACACCCACCTAAACGCGATCATCTCGTCAACATCTACCACATCCTGAATTTCCATATAAATAGCTACCTGCTCCAAAAATTATAAATATAGCACGTGTGCATCCAACACCTTAGATTGTCATCCTCAAGATTGTCTTTTGATAGCAACTTTCAGAATTAAATTCTAATAAGCCAAGCTCCCTCTAAAAAATTGTTTTTCATCCTAGCTATAGTAAATTAATTCCTAAGTCTAAGGTATGCATATGTATGCATGTGCATGGGCATGTATGTGCATGTGTATGTATGTCCATGTATGCCCACAAATGACCCATATCCATGGACCCATCTCTTATAGAATAATTGACTATGAGCATGGGGGCACTACATGAGGTGTATCACCCAAAAGGGTAAAGAGGGACACCTCGATCTAATGGCTAAGTAGGAGCTTGTGACACCTCCACTCATTATTTAGCAAGAGGGGGCCAGCTAGGGAGGTATGGGGCTCATTTGGGCAACAAGGAACCTCCAAACTCTATATAAAGGACATTCGCTTAAACACAAATTGGAGATAGGGAGACTCTGCTACTGTGGCTACTAGTTGGAGAAGCTTCAACAAGGCTTTGAGGGATAAATAACTCCAAAGCACATTTGGGTAATTTCAATCTATTATTAAATCAAGTTATTATCGATCCTTTCTCTCAATTGGAATCCTTTCCAATTGCTGTCATATTACTATTCAATTGGAATCCTTTCCAATAACTACCATATTATCATTCAATTGGAATCCTTTCCAATTTATACTCTATTAACAAATACTATATACTCTTTTTTACCTATCCTCAATTAGAAACCAACAATCATTATACCTATTTTATGGTAATTTCTCTACATTGCAAAGTAATGAAGGTCTCACTGCTTGATTACATAATCAATTATGTTGACTGCATGTACAATTCTTCATCAATGTAACCTAAATGTTTGCATGAATTATCTAATCATATTCAAGAATTTTGTCCAACTAAAATGATGGATTGATCTTGCAAGTAGATATAAGTGATTAATCATGAGATTGGTGTATGGGTTATAACGCATGTTTATCATAAGGTTATGGCAGGATTAAGCAAGCATATGTTTTTGGTTTGATTTGTGGAGTAACCATATGTATTTTGGAATTAAAACACTTATAATCATTTACCCTACTTCCATTGGATTCTTAAACTTTATCTAATAACTTCTCAAGTTAAGCTAAGTATCTAGTAGTGGGGATGGCACCCAAGAGAACTCGCTATGGTGGATCACATGATCACAAAGCCGGAATTATTGATGGTAAAGGCAAAGGAAAGTCCCCGATGAATGAGAATGTGCCACTTATCCCACAAAATGATGTTATTGCTCATGAACAGGTAAGAAACTTCTTTTTTGTTCAATGCATCATGAGTAATTAGGAAGGAGAAAATCACCTTAAAAAATGGATCGGTCCCAATTCAAAACCGCATCAATTGAACTTGTTGATACTGTCTGAAGTAGCAAATAAATGTTTGCCTAGTAGAAGAACTCTCGAATCTTCTTCATTCAAAAATCCTACACTGATATAGTCAAAACTCCCTTTGATATTCAGGGAGGAGAGCTTAGCGGAGTGAACGCTAAGGCAATGCTGATGATTGAACACATATTGTGGGTTGGTGCCTAGAATGCAAGATAATAGTTGTGGATTGGTGCCGAGGTTGCAAAGTTAGTCAGTGCGGGTTTGTACCCAGGTTGCAGGACAATTTAGTTGTAGGGGCAAGTAAAGACACCGGGAGCAATAAACTCTCGCCAAGAGGAGTGAACTCTTGGGGTTTGGATATTTAAATGAAGAAGAGTTGTATGTTGTTTTTCTTCTAGGAAAGATTTTCTTGGTGCAAATTTGATAATGGTCAAAGGGTTGTCTTAACGAACTTGTGATGGAATCATAAAAAGGAACTATGTGTATGAACAATCATGTTGTAGTAATTAGAAAACAAGAAAAACAAAGAGTGAGCGTGGGGGAGGAAACTGGGGACTGGCTCAGGTTTCCAATCAAGGATGGGTGGTCTCAATTAGTGGAGAAACTCTCCGCTCCTCATTGATAGAAGAAGCAAAACTAGAGACTCATTGTGCCAAGAGTTGAGAAGTCCCAATTGTACGTGCCTCTGAAAATTATGGGGAAAAGTAATTTGGGCTTTCTCTCTTTTGAAAGGTGAGAATTAGGAACGTTAGATTATTGTGTTAGTTCATGATTTCCCTGCGAGACAATGCTAGGAACCCTTTCAATGGCTCGGACTCAAGTTACTTGGTGATGAGAGTTTGTCCATTAGAAATCTTGTCTATCTGACTATGATTTTCTCAATCGATTAGGGCCTAGCAACCTGCTAGGTACCCTACTTTTGCCAAATGGATATGGTAACAGGGTGGGGACCTCACAGAATGTATCGGTTATTTACATTATCAGCTTGTTTAAACCAATGTAGGCCATTGTGCGTGTTATATTCCAGCATTCTTGGAGTATCTCCAAAAAAATTTGATCCACAAAACTGACTTTGTTGTTTTGAAGATGAGCTCATATTTCTTGGTGTGCCAGCAATTCTTTTCAATTGCTCTTTACTCTTGGAAGACTTGAAAATAGTGTCATTGTTTTGTCTGAGTGGTCGGTGTTGTACCTAAGGAAGAAATGGTGTCCCTGGTGTATATAATACTAAGCCCTTGGCTGCATCTAATAAGTTCTCATGAATAGCATAAAATACCACAACTGCATGCCAAACTTCAATAGGAAAGAATGTTACCCAGCTGATGAAAGCAGACACCTATGCAAGTCTCCAGAAGAGTAAGGAAAAAACTTGGAAGACTCCAAAAGACAAACCACAGAAGGTGGTCAAACCATATAATTGTTAAGGGATAGCTGGATCTTGGATTTTTTTTTGCAGTTACACTTTATAAAGGCCTGTAAGTATTCCAATAGATTTTAAGGAATTTATGGATGTCATTTTCTTTATTGTGAGTGATAGTCCCATTGTACGGGCTACCATTGATGCATTAGAACACTTCTTGTTATCAATGTCTAATAAATTTATTTTCATCACTGTAAAAGCCTTATCCTGTGATAGTAAATGCTTAGATGGCATGGTTGAAGTTTTGCATTGTTCTACAACCTCCGGGGGACGACTGCAAAGATCGACTGCAAAGATGAGCTAAAGATTCAATGGTGAACGAAGCAAACTGATTCAAGATCTCAAAGTCCCAAAGTCTATTTTCCAAAGAGATGGCATCAAGCTCAATTTTCGTAGGAGGAAGAAGCAGAATTATTTCAAAAAATGCTTGGGCATAGATCTTTCTATTTATTGAATAGTGTGTCATCTGTGAAACCTAGGACATTCTTCTCATCCTGATTTAAGAGATTTAGATCCAAGAGAGGGTTAACAACCTCTTGAGACTGTCTAATTTCAAGTGGTAGAATAGGGAGGTTGTAAATGAAATAAACTTGTTAACAATAGTAGGCAAAGAAGAGAAGTAAAAATTCAAATCAACAAAGTCCTGAGCATCAATAAAGCATAAGGAGGCTAAAAAATTGCCTAAAGCATTACTCAATTGGGTTGGGTCTTTCCTTGCTAGGGCTAGAATCTTCAATCAATCATTTATCAAAGTTGTCTCAATGTAGAGAGCTACTGCTCTTGTATCGTCTTTTTCTCGTAATCTAGAAGACGTTTATGAAATTTAGTTCCTTTAAAATAGGAAAGTAAGCATTGGGTGCTGATAGGGGGGATATGGACGTATTTTTTCTCTGAATAGCCAAGACGTGTTCATGACAGTATCCAACCAACCTGAAAGAGATTATATACACCAAGATAAGCAATAGAAAAAAATGAAGTCAAGTTCTGTATATGGTGGTTGTCCGACCAAGGACAACTCGGGAAACAAGGAGAGAGAGCTTATATTTGACATCCCTTCATTCAAGAACCATATGCTGACCCTTGACACAAGAAAAATGACATAAACAAGTGACACAAGACAAAAGAAAGTTTTTTTAAAATTATTGAACTTATTCTTGGTACATCCGTTTCTCGTAGGGGACTGAACGAGCTCCAAAAGCCAAGAAAGAATAGGCATATACCTGCTACTATCCAACAAAAAAGCAGCAAGTTAGAACTTGGGCTACTTTGATGGGAAGACAGGTATCCAAACAACCCATTCTGCTTGTTATTGATGTCCCATAGCCCTAGACCCCCTCACTCTCCTTGTATAAATTAGGGGGTATGTTTTCTGCCTTCCTATCAGGCATAATCCGTTTCTTTATGAATTTTTTGTTGCCATGGCATGTTTTGGTTTTATGGGTACTTCTGGTTTGCTGAGGAGGCATGTCAACATCCTTTTGGGAAGTTTCTTATGGCAAATGGACGAGGCTTTCCATTGGTTAAGTATGCTCTCTTATGAGTTTTTGGATCAGCACCATCAAGAGAGAGTCTATTCCTTGGGATTGGAGTATGGGAATCAGCCTTCACATAACAATCCAAATCAAACTCATGGAAAAAATGGGGGGTTAAAGAGAGAAAAAGAAGAGGTGAATGGGAGTAATCAAGCTCCATCCCATCCTATCTACAAGGAAGCCAATAATGGCTTATACCATCTTGAGAGCATTAGTTATTCATAATTTGTTACCAGCCTCTTGTCAACAACTATTCCCTCGTGTTTTTTTAATATCTATTATGAGACCTTTATGGGACAACTAAGATTAAAACCAACCTCTATTTATGCATAAATGACCCACGTTTATACGAGTACTTCCAAAGAAATTACTAAGTCCCCATATTTTGGGAAATTTTGCCAGAGTTTCCCTTGTTTTCCGATAAGTTTTAAAAAAAAACCATGCGTCAAATTACCCATGGCGACTTCACAACGAGGATTTTTTATTATATTTCTCTTATCTTTCAAAAAACATCCCATAAAATCTCACAATGGGCTTAATCCAGCCAAGCACCTTATCAAATCAGCATACAATATTGTTTTCTTAAGCTGCCACAAGAACATATCAAAGTCAGCTATGTTACATTTTAAATGTGTTTTTATTAAACAATTGTGCATAGTTTAAACACAACAAACGCATTCCTGCATCAATTTAATTCCATCTTTTATGGAGCCAATTAGCCTAAAGCCATCTTTTATTTAAACCACTCATCCTTTTGTGGGTCGTCTAATTGTATAATTTACTTCTATTCATGTATAACATACCCATGTTTATATGATTATTTTAGAAATAATTTCCTAAATCCTCATTTTTTAGAAAATTTTGAAAGAGTTTCCCCTGTTTTTGATTATTTTATCCAAAAAACCTGATAAATCACCCATGGCAACCTCACATCGAGGATTTTCATACATCTTTTCATTCAAAAAGACCATATATTTGTAGTATGCGCTCTCCGGGCATCCACTAGAAAACATGTAACATAGCACGTGCAAACAAAATAAGGGACTTATAATTAGGTACATTTACGAAAATATGTACTTACATAAAGGGTTTTTTAGTTGAGAAATTGAAAATTTCCATACATAAGGACTAGTTTTTTAAAACAAAAATGCATACATAAAGGGTACATATAATACTTGAAAATATACAGGTAAGGGATTATTTAAATATCTCTTGTTCACGCGTGCTATATGCAAATTTTACATAGTGGACTCCTCGCGGGTATACACTTAACTTAGCCTGGTTCAAGTAGTGTTTTTGACACACATTATCTACTATCAGACCATAACAAAGTTTAGCACTATAAACATTTTTTAGTGTGTTTTTATTAAACAACATGCTCTGCTAAACCATCTATGCTCAGCCATGCATTAAGTACCCCATTCATCAATACAAAAAACCTTCTGTAAGTAGAGCAAATAAACATCATACAAAATACAAATCTTCTCTCAGTAGACCTCAAAGGAGTGTCTACCTGGTTTGTGAAGCCCCATCCATGAATGCGGTTGTGATGCAACAACCCGATGGTGGTTGCAACTTGGTTGAGTGCTGCCAGAAGGGAGCCTGCTGCTCCGAGGTTGATCGCCGAGCTATGTTCGTGAGTCCAAGCAGGTGTAGGGTCAACCCAAGTATTTTCTCATGATGATGTAGCGCTCATATACCTTGTGTGTGTGTGTGTGTGTGTGTGTGTGTAGGGGTGAATAGGGAGAGGGAGCTTGGAGTACTGATTAGCACGCGAGCGGATTCTTAGCTATGGGGTGAGCGTATTAGAACACAAGAAACCTTTGATGTATAAAACACATGCAGATTGCAGGTGCTCAGAATAACTATGTGTGAGGGTGTGATGCTCATGTGTCGTGTGTGTGTATAGCACTAGATTCTTAGCCAAGGCAATAGCACTCTAACTGTCACAATAATGAAGAACCTGTGTACACTGCTCCAATCCAAGATCCTTCGCTAGGCGAGCAAGCCAAATAGCTTCTTTGCATGCCTCACTCAATGCAACATACTCTGCCTCTGTAGTGGAAATGGATGTACAGTCTTGAAGAACTGATCTCCTAGAAATAACAAAACCAGCAAATGTGTAAATCCAACCTGTTGTTGATTTATGACTGTTAGCACATCCTGCATAATCACTGTCTACAAATCTATTAATGGATAACTCTCCACAACCATAGCATAAATGTCTATCTATTGTGCCACTCAAGTATCTGAGAATTGACTTGACATCATCCCAATGCTTTTTACCAGGGTTAGACATAAATCTGCTGACAACTCCCACTGCATGTGCAATGTCAGGTCTTGTAGCCACCATGGCATACATGAGACTACCACAAGCTGAAGCATAAGGAACCTTAGCCATCGCAGTAGATTCGAGACAATCGTTCTTGCTAAGTTTCAAATATACAGGAAATGGGGTACTCAATGCCTTCCCCTTATGCAGGTTGAAATGCTCAAGAACTTTATGCAAATAATCCTTCTAAGATAAGTATAACAATCTCTTCTTACGGTCTCGAGTAATGCGCATACCCAAAATGTGATTTGCATTTCCCAAATCTTTCATGTCAAACTGACTCTTCAGCTTCATTTGAGGTCAGCAATGTCCTTCTTTGAATGACTAGCAATGAGCATGTCATCCACATAGAGAATAAGCATAATTAGTTGTCCATTGGGTTGTCTTTTCACATAAAGACATGGATCCTCAGTACTGTGCTTATAGCCTTGGGAACGCATAAATGCATCAAACTTTTGATACCATTGTCTAAATAATTGCTTCA
Organism: Adiantum capillus-veneris; assembly: GCF_014529385.1. Lineage (NCBI taxonomy): Eukaryota > Viridiplantae > Streptophyta > Polypodiopsida > Polypodiales > Pteridaceae > Adiantum > Adiantum capillus-veneris. The sequence continues at coordinate 18,540,822 of NC_140938.1, forward strand.
AGCCATAGAGACTTTTCATAAGCTTACAGACTAAATGTTCCTTGCCCTTTAACACAAACCCTTTCAGGTTGCTGCATATAAATCTCCTCATCGAGATCTCCATGTAAGAAAGTTGTAATGACATCCATTTGCTCAAGCTCCAAATCTTCAGTGGGGCAACCAAATCAAGCAACCTTCTCAGTGTCATCATCTTGACCACTAGAGAAAACATTTCTTGAAAATCTATACCATATTCTTGCTTGAAACCTTTGGCCACTAACTGAGCTTTGTAGTTTTCAACATTGGATGCAATCTTCTTCTTGTAAACCCATTTACAAGGTAGTGCTTTCCTACCTTTTGGTAATGGAACCAATTCCCAAATCTCTAATACTCGATACCCAACCAAAGCCCATGCAATCTTATGGTTGTCGGGGTCTGCTTTGGAAGCATCGCAATATTCATATGCAAACCCCCTCGCAAACCTCGTCATGAGCTCATCGTTGCAAGGGGAAGCCTGGTAGACCTTCTGATACAGAAGCCTACATGCATCATAAAGGTGGTCATGCACCTAGTGGAGGAAGATCTTAGTCTTCTTCTTCTCTGGCACCTTGAACAATGTTGACCACTGTTCATGTGGCAGGTCCTTGTCTGTTAAATCCTTGGGTAGATTTCCCTCCATGCTCAGTCCATATTCCTCATGCAAATGCAATGCAGAATAGCAAAACCTGGAAAGTATCAGATACTCCACCAATTCTGCAAGCAAAATCATGGAGGAAAATGATTTGCAACCAATGCTAAAAAAAGGATTTTTGGCCATGCATTGCCATGAGGCAATGTAGAACTCACCTTTTTGAGCATATTTTTCAATTGACAACATGCTTTTGGAGAGGGAAGTTTTGGCTTTCGTGTTTGTTGTTGGGATATGGCAAAGCGCGATGGGTGCAATGGGGGGCAGAGAGCACGACTGCTACATTATGCAATGGGGGAGCACGAGCTATGGGAGCAGAGCGAGCACACAGGTACAAGCGAGATTCCGAGTGACAAGCTAGTTGCGTGAAAGGAAAGGAGAAAGAGGACAAAGGCCATGATGACTGTAAATTCAAAAAAAGGGGACCCACTCCCCCCCATAATGGCTCGCATGCATCTAGATTATAGGTACATAAATTATATTGCATGCAAATTTAGAATTTCCCTCTCCCTCTTTTCCCAAATTCGAAAAACGTTGAATTTCCCTCCAACTAGGTACTATTGGTGGTACCACCAAAAGGTGCAAAAAGTTGTACCACCTAAACATGCTATCACCCAAATGCATCTTTATAGGCTATGGACTAGATGGTCAATTTGGTTATCGTTTATGGGATCTGAAAAGCTGATCAGTAATCCGTAGCATTGGTGTTGTCTTTAATGAGATCAAGATGCATAGACAATTAGTGAAAGAGGTTGAATTTGGAAAGTGACATTTTCTGACGTATCACCTCCTTTATAGACAGCTCTAGAGCCAATTGCTACACCATCTAGTACAAGTTCTTATCAGCTTAGGAGATCTCAAAGAGTCTCACATCCGCCTGAATGGTTTGTTCTAGGAGTGGATTTTGTTTTGCCAACAGATAGTGGTCAGCCTTCTTGTTACAAAGAAGGCATGCTAGCTAACGATAAGGTTCAATGGGAACATGCTATGAAGAGGGAGTTGTCTCTAGTATTCAGAAATACAGAAGTTCATGTCCGATTAAGGCGTGAAGGAAGCCCCCACATTTGAAGGGCTGATAGAGAATGCTGTGGATGGTCCTGTGGCATCCAACCACCCTCTACAACACATGTGGACAGCCTCTCAGCCCCTCTACACAGCATGGGTGGATAATCTTGCCGATGACATTGAGTAGCAGCAGTGAAGTGTAGAAGAGAAGGTGAAGTCTACAAAGATAGTCCTAGTTGCAAAGCAGGACTTATGGTTGTGCAATGAAGGTACCTCCTCAGCTTGTGCACCCATCACTGCAGAGGTGGAGAGCCTCAGAGAGGAGGTGGAGAAACTGAAAGCCTCTCCAACAGAAAACGCAGCTGCGATTGCCAAAAAGGAGGCTGAAATTGGAGCCCTTACAAGGTACTATCCAAATCCTTTGGATTCAATGATGCTGCAAGGATGAAGGGGGAGGTGTCAGTCATGCAGATACTCCAGTCTTCTCTGTCTTTAAAGGGTATAAAGTGCTAGAAAGTGCTAACAATGGTTGAGAGTGGTCACCTTTTAAGCACTTGCATGCACTTTCAGCCACCTACAGGATGTTTGACGCACATGAAAACATCTGGAAATACCTACAACTGCTTGCAGGTGCATAAAAGTGGTTAACAGTTCTTGCAATTGCTAAAAATTTCTTGACTATTTAGCACTTGCAAACACCTTAACCACCTGCAAGCACTTCCAAGCACTTTTAAACACCTAAAAATGCCTGCAAGTGCTAAAAAGTGCTAACTTTTATGCACTTGCAAGCACTTTGAACCACCATTTGACACATTAAAGCACTCTGAAGAACTTTCAACCACTCGCAAACTCTTGCAAGTGCTTGAAGAAGATTCAAAGTGGTTAAAATTGCCTTAAAATGCTTTCAAAGTGATTAAAAGTGCTTTCTGCAATCACTTCAAAGCACTTTTAACCACTTTAAAGCACTTGAAACAATTTTAAGACACTACAAGCAGCTGCAGGAGTTTGTAGGTAGTTGAAAGTGCTTCAAAGTGCTAAAAAGAGCTTCCAAGTGCTAGCAAGTGCCTTTCAAAGTGCTGCAAGTGGACAGATTGAGCACCTGAAAGCACATCCAAGCACTTCAAAAGACCTACAAATGCCAGCAAGTGCTAAAAAGTGCCTAACTTTTATGCACTTGCAAGCACTTTGAACCACCTGCACGGATATTAAAGCACTTTGAGCACTTTCAACCACTTGCAAAGTCTTGCAAGTGCTTGAAGGTGCTTCAAAGTGCTTAAATTTGCATCAAAATGCTTTCAAAGTGCTTAAAAGTTTATTCTGCAATCACTTCAGAGCACTTTGAGGCACTTTTAACCACTTTTAAGACCCTGCAAGTGCTTCAAAGTGCTAAAAAGAGCTTCCAAGTGCTAGCAAGGGCCTTTCAAAGTGCTGCAAGTGGACAAATTGAGCACCTGGAAGCACTTCCAAGCACTTTAAAAGACCTACAAATGCCAGCAAGTGCTAAAAAGTGCCTAACTTTTATGCACTTTGAACCACCTGCACGGATATTAAAGCACTTTGAGCACTTTCAACCACTTGCAAAGTCTTGCAAGTGCTTGAAGGTGCTTCAAAGTGCTGCAAGTGGACAAATTGAGCACCTGGAAGCACTTCCAAGCACTTTAAAAGACCTACAAATGCCAGCAAGTGCTAAAAAGTGCCTAACTTTTATGCACTTGCAAGCACTTTGAACCACCTGCACGGATATTAAAGCACTTTGAGCACTTTCAACCACTTGCAAAGTCTTGCAAGTGCTTGAAGGTGCTTCAAAGTGCTTAAGTTTGCATCAAAATGCTTTCAAACTGCTTTGAAGTTTATTCTGCAATCACTTCAGAGCACTTTGAGGCACTTTTAACCACTTTTAAGACCCTGCAAGTGCTTCAAAGTGCTAAAAAGAGCTTCCAAGTGCTAGCAAGGGTCTTTCAAAGTGCTGCAAGTGGACAAATTGAGCACGTGGAAGCACTTTCAAGCACTTTTAAACACCTACAAATGCCAGCTAGTGTGTTAAAAAGTGCCTAACTTTTAGGCACTTCCAAGCACTTTGAACCACCTCTGTAGGGATATTGAAGCACTTTGAAGCACTTGCAACCACTTGCAAAGTCCTGCAAGTGCTTGAAGGTGCTTCAAAGTGCTTAAATTTGCATCAAAATGATTTCAAACTGCTTAAAAGTTTATTCTGCAATCACTATGGAGCACTTTGAGACACTTTTAACCACTTTTAAGACCCTACAAGTGCTTGAAAGTGCTAAAAAGAGCTTCCAAGTGCTAGCAAGTGCCTTTCAAAGTGCTGCTGCAAGTGGAGAGATAGAGCACTTGCAGGCACTTGCAAGTGTCTACAAGTACTTGAATGTTCCAGTAAGTGCTCCAAGGTGCTTGCAAGTGCCTGTTGTTGCTAGGGCCTGCATGTCCCCCATTATGATTGGTTGTGCAATAATCTTCCTTTGTTTTCAATTTTATACATAAAATAGTTCAGGAAATGGACAAGGAGCTTGGTGAGTTCAAAAGGCAGGCCTCCTTCGTGAAGGGGTCTAGCAAGTTCATGAAAAGAGAGGGCAAGGCCCTTCTTGTGCCCACTCCACCTTCCAAGTCTAAATTTAGTGTGGATACTGTTTTATTGTCTGAAAATTGTGTGGCATGTGGTCAAGAACTGTGGAACAAATATGCGGCCGGTGTCTTTCAGCTGCCGTGTGCCCACAAATACCATCCGTTCTACTTTTTAGTGGTCAGTGCGACTGATCCCAAGTGTGTTTTACCGGACTGTAAATGGGAGATACCCCATATAACAAGATACTGGGCACTTGGGAATTCTTATGAGGAGCTTGAAGGTAGTTTGGTCATTTTATACAATAGAATGAAGGAGTACGAGTGGAAGTGCGACGGGAGAGAGAGTGCGAGAAGCAGAGCACAACGATATGGTGAACTCGCTCTACTGTAATGTGTAGAGCATAGTGAGTTCTTATTAGGTTTTTACAAAAGAATATGTGTACATACCTGGCGGGGCCCACTTACCTGGGCGACCACATTGGGCTTTATACCCCAACAACCTCCCACTTAAAGTCCAATGTGGTACTTTAAGTGTGAGAGAAGCTACTATACAAGCTAATATGCAAGAGATGTAGAGAAGTGATGTACTACCCTACACATAACTGCTTGCGAAAATGCGCAAAGCTCTCTGAGGGAAGTCCTTTTGTAAGTAGATCAGCAGGATTTTCTGTGGTGTGAACTTTGACAAGCTGAAGTTGCTTATCCTCGAGCATTTCCCTGATGAAATGATACTTCACATCCACATGCTTTGTCTTTGAGTGATAAACTGGATTGCGAGCCAATTGTATAGCACTTTGACTATCACAATATAACACAGGCATCTCTTCTTTGATTCCCAAATCTGTTACAATTGATTCTTTGCATGCCTCTGATGCTGCAACATATTCAGCCTCTGTAGTAGACTGAGTAACACAATCTTGTAATCTAGAACGCCATGATACTGCTCCACCAGCCAATGTAAAGACATACCCTGACGTAGACCTTCGGTTGTCTAAGTCACCTGCATAATCTGAGTCTATAAAACCCTTTACACTTAGCTCCTGACTCCCACAGCATATACGCATACTCTTTGTAGCTTTCAGGTATCTCAATATTCCTTTCATTGCCTCCCAATGTTTCTTGCCTGGGTTTGACATGTATCGAACTACTCCCACTGCAAATGCAATGTCTGGGCGAGTAGCAATCATTGCATACATCAAACTACCCACTGCAGACGCATATGGAATCTTATCCATTTCAGCGTGTTCTTCCTCAGACACAGGACAATCTTGTTTGCTAAGTTTCACATATGGTGGCAATGGAACACTCAGTGCCTTTCCCTTCTCCATATTGAAACGTTGCAAAACCTTGTCAATATACTCTGTTTGAGATAACCAAATCAACTTCTTTGATCTGTCTCTCTCAATGCGCATACCAAGTATATGACTTGCCTCACCCATGTCTTTCATGTCAAACGATTTTGCCATCTTTGACTTCAAAGCTGAAATTTCTTCCAAGTGCTTGCCAGCAATCAACATGTCATCCACATACAAAATAAGGATCAGCCAACTACCATCCTTAGCCTTCTTTGTATATAGACAGTGATCGAACTCACTACGTTTGTAGCCTTGAGAAAGCATAAACTTGTGTATTTTATGGTACCATGCCCTCCGTGATTGTTTTAAGCCATAAAGACTCTTTAACAACTGGCATACCCAATCTTCGTTGCCTTTCTCAACAAACCCTTCTGGCTGCTGCATGTAAATTTCCACATGTAAATCACCATGCAAGAACGTTGTCTTGACATCCATTTGGTGCAACACCAAATCTAATATGGCAACCAATGCAAGAAAGCATCTCAATGTAGTCTTCTTGACCACCGGAGAGAAGACTTCATCAAAGTCAATGCCTTGTTCTTGCTTAAAGCCCTTGGCAACAAGCCTTGCTTTGTACTTTGGCTGACTATCATGAGCGGTGATCTTATACCTATAAACCCATTTACAAGGTAGAGCCTTTTTTCCCTGTGGTAATTTAACTAGCTTCCATGTCTTGTTTTTATGCAGAGCTGTCATCTCTGACTGCATGGCCAATTGCCAATTCCCGGAGTCCTTCATTTGCACTGCTTCCTTGTAACATGAAGGCTCATTGCAATCAGTCAACATGACATAGTTCATAGATGGAACAAACCTATCAGGAGGTTGCGTGACACGTCCAGATCTACGCACAATAGGTGGCTCAAGCTCAGCCACAACCTGTGGTTCCACTCTATCCTGTCCTTGCTCCTCTTGAGCCCTGACATTTTGTCTTGCACGTGCAGGTCCATCTTCTTGGAAGACAACTCTTCTAATCTCCTCAACCCTCTCTGGTTTAGAATGATATTTGGATTCATTAAAGTGAACATCATTGCTGCGGACAACCTTTTTGGATTCGGGATCCCAAAGTCTGTACCCCATCTCACCAGAATTACCATAGCCTAGAAAGATGCACTTTCTACTCTTTGGCTCAAGTTTGTTCCTAAATTCCTTTGGAACGTGAGTATATGCCTCACAGCCAAAGACTCTGAGATGCTTGTATGAGGGCATTTTGCCTGACCATACCATCTCTGGCACTGAATCCTTCTGCAAAACCTTGCTAGGAGATCTATTTACAAGATGAACAGCTATTGATACAGCTTCAGTCCAAAACCCATTTGGCAGCTGTGCATTAGACAACATACTTCTGACCTTCTCTTGTATGGTCCTATTCATCCTCTCAGCAACACCATTTTGAGGAGGATTGTAAGGAGCAGTAAGTTCACGTTTTATACCTTTTGACTCACAAAAGTCCTGAAAGGCCTTTGAAACATACTCTCCACCATTGTCAGTGCATAAGCATTTAAGCTTCTTGCCACTCTGATTCTCCACAAGTGTCACAAACGTTTTGAAAACACTAAACGCTTCATCCTTGTGCTTGAGAAAGTAAACCCATACTTTCCTCGAGTAATCATCTATAAATGTCATAAAGTAAGAAGCTCCCCCTAGAGATAGGTTAGGCATAGGTCCACACAAATCACTATGAACAAGTGCCAACTGTGTATCTCTTCTACTGCTTCTATGCTTATGTGGCTGCTGTGTTTGCTTACCATACAGACAATGTTCACAGAATTCAAAATCATTAAATGAAAAGCCAGGCAAATAACCAGAACGAGACAAGATTTCCATTCCCTTCTTGGACATATGTCCTAACCGGCTATGCCACAAAGAAACGTTCGGCTGCTCGGCTACATTGATTACATTTTTAGAGACATTTGATACATAAATCATGTAAAGTCCTCCAGACTTTACTCCATGTGCTACTGTCATAGAGCCCTTGGATATCTTCCACATGTTCTATCCAAAAGTGGTGACGTAGCCAGCATCATCAAGTAAACCTGTGCTGATCAAGCTCTTTGTAATTGCGGGAACATGTCTCACATTCTTCAGCGTGAAAGAAGAGCCATTCTGAAACTTCAATTGAACATCTCCAACACCTAAGATCTCACATATCTGCCCATTGCCTAGCCGAACATGATCTTTAGTGGTCACATAAGAGGTAAACCACTCCTTGTTTGGAGACACATGAAGTGATGTGCCCTGAGTCTATAATCCAGTCACTCAGTGCATTTCTATCAGATGCTGTAAGAAGAGCTGAGTCCATTGTATTCTTCAAGAAGTAGATGTCTCCTGACACTAGACTGTCATCCTCTGCAACATTGTTTGTCACATTTATTTCTTGAATCTTCACTGAGGACTTGTTCTTCTCACCATGGTCTTCAGCTTTCTCTTTGCCTTTTTCTGCTTTCCATTCTCTGCAGTCTCTTTTCATGTGACCCTTCTTGCCACAATGGTAGCATTCTATGTCACTCTTGCCTTTAGCACTGCGGGACTTGCTACGAGACTGATTCCTCTTTCCACCTTTGTACTTTTCTTTGGTCCTTCCCCTGACAACTAAGGCTGTTCCTTTGCCTTTGTCCATTTTCTTTCTATTGGTTTCTTCAGTAAGCAGACTTCCTTCTACACCTGCTATGTTCAAACCATCTGGAGGTGCAGAATTACTCAAAGCTGTGCGAAAAGTGTCCCAACTTTCCGGCAATGTGATCAACAGGAACATAGCTCTAACAGGTTCATCAAACTTGACACCTTGAGCTAACAACTGACTGTAGATTGTGTTGAATTCATTCAGATGATTGGACATAGGTGTCCCTTCTTTCATCTTCAAGTCAACAAGCTTCTTAAGCCAGTATACCTGTGAAGCTGCACTCTGCTTCTCATAAAGATCACTCAGCTTTAACCATGCTTGATAAGCCGACATCTCGTCTGCTACATTGAAGTAAACGCTTTCTGCCAAAGTCAGCATAATGGTAGAAAGTGCCAATTCATCCATTTCGCTCCATTCATCTTCTTCCATATCTTCTGGTTTTGTCCCCTTGAGCTTTATAGGTTTTATCTGCTTCTTTTGTACCAACACGTGCCAAATCTGCTTCTTCCACAATGGGAAATTGGTTCCATCCAGCTTCTTGATATTGTAAAGAGCAGTGGCCTGTGATCCAGCCATAGCTATGCTTCACAGTGGTTTACTTTCCTGGGAAAAATTCGGCAGAGTTTCCTCTGTAAACTGACCTCTAAACCAATATCAAACTGTCAAATGAACAAGAAAGCTTCAGATTCTATATAAATTTCGGCAGAGTCTCCTTTGTAAAATGGCTCTGGTGTACTCAAAAAACAGACCAAAAAACAGCTCAAAAAACACTGTCTCTCTGACACTGTAAGCTGCGGGTAAACCTGTGCTGCAACTGTACTGTCTCTCACTGTCCTGTCACTGTCCTGTAAGCATAGACTGTGACAATGCCACAACGGCAGTAAAGCAAAGATGCAATCCCAACTATCTAACTCACAGTCAATACATCCTAGCTGCCTATCTAAGGGTGCTCGAGGGATTGCTCCATGACCTGTATCACCGAAAGGATCTCACATTCGAGAATCCCCAGCTCAATAAAACCTCACTCGACCCTCAACAAAGGTGCAGTTAAAATTTGACAGTACATAGGCTCAGCTTGGTCTCCTACCGTTGGCTCTTCCATAATAATGGCATGAGTTTGAGCCAACGCTCCTCTTCCAAGACCTCTTCCTATGTTCCTCCCTCCATGACGAACAGGTTGGCCTCTACCATTTGGAGCTATAGGAATAGCATTTGCAATTGTTGCTACATTTCTTCTAGGACAGTGATCCTGTAATGACCCAACTGTAGACCCATCAATCTACACCAAAATTGTAAACTTTTGACATTAATTTGGGGTCTGCATGGGCATGTTAAGTGCATTTAGGCATATTGAATTGCATATCATCACAAAAATGTTAATTAATGCCTGCAGATGTTGATTGTTGTTTGATGAGTGAGATGCATCTTAATTGAAGTATTTTGCGAGGAAAGTGGGTGTACGATCTTAAGTAGGTAGTTGCTTTTCTAGCTAAGTACCATTACGTTATCAACACAGGTGCTTGGGAAATAGCTATGGCCTATTGACATGGTAGAGGTGGAAGTTCCTGACTCGTTCGCATAAAATATCTACGGTAAAAATAATCTGTTAAATTGAAGTCATAGGATGGGCGTGATTCGAAGTCGGATAGATTTCTCACTTGATGACTGCATTGCGAAATAATTTTTCGAATCATTAAGAAGATGTAGAGAGGGTTTCCCTGTAGTGCAAATCCATGGGGTTTTCTGAGAAGAGGTCGAGAGAGTCGATGAGAGCCGAGTCGAGGTTGCTGGACAGGATTTCGAGAGTGACTTTTTGTGTGTAGTGGGAATAAGGGCTTATAGGTATTTATAAAAAATTTACAATAAAGGTTTTTTATGGCTATTGAGCCAGGTCGAAGCCGTCACGAGAGGGGAACTGCCAGGAGGCGAGGAAGCCAGAAGACGAGAGGGGGGATTGTCGCCAGGTGAGTGGGGAGAAGGGAGCCCAAGAGGGCTACCCTTGCATGTCTGTGTGTTGATTGCATGGAGCAGGGAGAGCCTCCAGGGGCTGCGAGGTGTGGAGGTTGGTAGAGCGAGGGTAGGCCAGAGCCGCCAAGGGAAAAGGTGGTGAGGAGGCAGACCCAAAGCGGGAAGGGTCGACTTGGTAGAGGAGGCCATGATGATGAGGCTTTGAAGCATGCCATGATAGAATCCGTAGAGACCAGGCCATGCGAGTGGAGGTGGCGAGCAGGCTGCCTGTAGGGAGCATTTTAGAGAGAGAAAGGTGAGGCAGTGTGAGCAGGCTTTGAGTAAGAGATTGCTGCCGAAGGGGCACCATTTTGGTCGCCAAGCAAGAGGAGCTGTGAGAGTGATGAGAATACGAACAGAGCCATGCTGAGAGGTGCGCCAAAGGGGGGGTCGGTTGAGAGAAATGAGAGATATGGAGAGAGTGTTAGAGAAAGAGAGAGAGAGAGAGAGCCCATGTCTGTAGTAGAGAGAGAGAAAATGAATTCTCTATAGCGCTGATTGTTTGCAGAGAGAGATTAGGCCACATGTGAGCGTATCTCTGTGTAGGATTCAAGATAGAGGAAGAAACTAATAGTCACCTATATGTAACGATATTGAACAGAGAGAGATTGAGGGATTAGTTTCCTGTTATAGTGCTATTAGAGAGAGAGAGAAGCTATCTCTGTATAGCGCTAGAGAGAGATGGTTGCCATAGTGAGAGGCCGCAAGGAGTCGAGAGCAGGGATAGTCATGAGCAATAGCGCTGTATGTGTGAGTGTTAGTTAGAGAGAGAGAGAAGATGTTCTGTTAATGCTAGTGAGAGAAGGGGAATTCTCTATAGCGCTAAGTGTGTGTGTGTCCTGTGTGGATTAGAGAGAGAATAAGAAAACGCTGATTACCTGCTCTGTGTGTGTGTGTGTCAATTAGAGGCACCACAGGTTGCCAGAGAGGAGAGTAGGGCCCGAAGTAGTTGCAAGAAAGAGAGAGAGATTTCGTTCATGATTGTAGCGCTACTAGAGAGTAAGATAGAGAGAGAAAACCCTGCATAGCAAGTGAGTGAGAGCTTGAGTGTGTATGTTTATGGGTAGTATAGAGAGAGTTGTATTACAGACATACTATGTGTGGCTAGTAAGAAAGAGAGAGAGAGAGTATTCCTTTATTGAGCGCCATAGTGTGTGAGGGTCGCAAGAAGTTGAGAGAGAGAGAGAGAGAGAGAGAGAGAGAGAGAGAGAGAGAGAGAGAGAGAGAGAGAGAGAGAGAGAGAGAGAGAGAGAGAGAGAGAATACTATGCATATCATTACTTGAGAGGTATTTGAGAGAGAAAAAGAGCGAAATACTGATTTTTGAATGAGCAAAGAAGAAGAGACGAAGCTGAACGGGATTCTAGGCATGAAAGTGTTCAGAAGAAATTGAAGAGAACAGTGGTTAGTCAAGTTCATTCAATGAAATAAACATTAAAAATTAGTTTTTTTAATACTTACAGACATTAACAAAATGTTAAAATCTTTAAAAACATATTAGATAGAAGCATTAAAAACTTAAAAATAATATTATGTTCCATAATTGAGAATAAATTGGATCATTTGAAGATGTATCTACATTAAAATCATACTTGGAAATGAAATGCTGCATATTGTTGCATGATTGATGGCATTTGGGAAGGGAAATTAGATCATTGACAGTTTTTGGCAATTTCAATAGAAATTTACATTTTACGAGATTATTCTGGTGCTTTTCATTGAAGAGTTTGCAAATATATTCAGTGATTCTAGTTGCAATGTTCAATAATCTGAAGTCCAGTAAGTGATTGATTTGTTTTGTGAGTTCTGAAGTGTAGTTTTGAATTCTAGTGATCAAGTAAATGTCGAAATGATTGCGTGTTGATAAATCTTGGTTAAAAACTCCATTAAAAAATGTATATGAGAATTCAAAATTTAACCATAAATAGCATATCTAGAGATGCATACATGAGAAATCTTGCATATTAGAGAGTTGGACTACGAAACTGGGAGGGCAGATATATTTGGACTACGAAGCATAGTAAAGTAAGTGAAATACGAACACATAATCAGAAAATTGCTAAAAGAAACTTGAAAGCCGCACAATTATGGCAAATTAGTGCACGTCTAGGTTAGTTAGGGGACCATTGGGTTAATTGAACGTTATTTAGAAGACTTGGAAGGCGACGTTCACCAACGCATTACACTCAAAGCAACGAACATTTGGATGTTGCGGTTGAGCTATTGTAGTTGCTTCTATTACAGGGCGAGGTTGATAAGCTTGATTAGCAGGTTTGGGGCTCCAATTGTTTGGCCTGGCCCTTTGGTTTCTAAAGTTTCCTCTTCCCTAATTTTTAGCCATCTCTTTAGCCAGAGGTGTTGCCCTTAAGAGAGCATCTTGAAGTGATGTGGGTCTCACTGCTTCAAGACAGGTATCCAAGGGATGATTCAATCCTTGACAGAACTGTGCTACCTGTTTCTCAACGGAATTTTTTGGGGCATATCTTTGCAAGGTTACAAATTTGGAGTAGTACTCTGCCACCAGTAAGGGAGTTGTTTTAGAGCAAAGAACTCATACATTTTGGCATCTCGATGAGTGGGTGGAAGATATCATGTTGTAACCACTTCTTTAATATCCTCCCAGACTGAGAAGATCTTGAAACAACCAAGCCATTGCAATGTTGTTTCCACCATATTTTTGCATTGCTAGTAAGACAAAACATTGCAAGCATAGTTTGGTCTACAGGTTGGGTCCGTGCAACTTTGAAATAGTCTTCCATTGCCTCAATCCAGGCTTCAGCATCACGCTCGACATGGGTTCCATCGTCTTTGAATGTGGGTGGTTGGGCCTGTACGATCGTGTATAAAGCATTTGTTGGTACCTACGCAATAGTACGCTTGTCGATGGTTTGATTAAAACTTAGCACAATACCAAGTGCATTAAACTTCCACAGCTTAAGACAAAATTTGAAAAGCGGATAACTTATTAAATTCAAGATGTCATAGCTTTCTTTATATCAAGATATGTATAAAGTTGAGATCTCATCAAGAAGCTAGGTGAGCATCTTTTTATTCTATTAAGATGTATACAAAGGTTAGCTCTCTCTCTGCTAAAAAGCTATATGATTCTTAGAGATGGATTTCCTGGGACATAGTGGTATAGTTGATAGGTATTTGTGGATAAGTTTTTATAATCCACTATTTCGTTTGTGTAGTAGCTTTTATACACATCTTTATGGGATTCATAGAATACAAGACTCTTATTTTGAGGAAAGATAGTAGGGACAAAAATGGGTTTAATTTGATCCTATAAGTAGGGATCACTTTCACCACTTGATTGAAAACACATTCATTTAAGGTCATGTCAAGCCCATCTTCAGAGATGACAGTGTAGTCATCCCTAGTAGTATCAACAAAATAGTAAAGTTGGATAACTCGCAAGTTCCCATCCCCTTCGGATTCTTGTTGATGGAGGAGAGAAAGACTTCATCAAAATCTTCATCATGTTGCATCAAAAAGCAAAATTTGAAGAGCGACAAGCCTATAAATACATTATCTCAAAGGTTTCGAACTTGTGATACTCAACGTCGGGATATTCCTAAAACATTGATGCTAGTAAGTTCTCAAACTTAAGTCTCCAATTCATTTTTCCAAAATTTCAAACAATAACGATTTTTTCCCGTTTCCTAACCTAGGCTCTAATACCACATGTGAGGTCCCCACCCCGTTACCATATCCATTTCACAAAAGGACGGTACCTAATAGGTTGCTAGGCCCTAATCGATTCAGAAAAGCATAGTCAAATAGACAAGATTTCTAATGGATAGACTCTCGTCACCAAGTAACTTGAGGCCGAGCCATTGAAAAGGGTTCCTAGCAATGCCTCGCTGGGAAATCATGAACTAACACAAAAATCTAACGTTCCTAATTCTCACCTTCCAAAAGAGAGAAACCCCAAATACCTTTTTTCCCATAATTTTCAGAGGCACGTACAATTGGGACTTCTCAACTCTTGGCACAATGAATCTCTAGTTTCGCTTCTTCTATCAATGAGGAGCGGAGAGTTTCTCGACTAAATGAGACCATCCATCCTTGATTGGAAACCTAAGCTAGTCCCCACTTTCCGCCCCCACACTCACACTTTGTTTTGCTTGTTTTCTAATTACTACAACATGGTTGTTTATCACAAAGTTCCTTTTTATGATTTCCATCACAAGGTCGTTAAGACATCCCTTCAACCATTATCAAATCAGCACCAAGATAATCTTTCCTAGAAGAAAAACAACATACCACTCTTCTTCATTTAATATCCAAACCCCAAGAGTTCACTCCTCTTGGCCAGAATTTATTGCTCCCGATGTCTTTAGTTGCCCATACAACTAAATTGTCCTCTGCAACCTGGGTACAAACAAGCAGTGACTAACTTGCAACCTGGGCACCATTCCACAAGTATTATCTTGCATTCTAGGAACCAACCTACAAGATGTGTTCAATCATATGTACTGCCTTAGCGTTCACTCCGCTAAACTCTCCTCCTTGGATATCAAAGTGAGTTTTGACTATATCAGTATAGGATTTTTGAATGAAGAAGATTCAAGAGTTCTTCTACTAGGCAAACATTTCTTTGCTACTTCAGACAATATATCTTCAAACAATCCTTCCATATTAATACAACTCAAAGAATTAACAAGTTCAATTGATGCGGTTTTGAATTGGGACTAATACATTTTTTAAGGTGGTTTTCTCCTTCCTAATTACTCATGATGCATTGAACAAAAAAGAAGTTTCTTACCTGTTCATGAGCAATAACATCATTTTGTGGGATAAGTGGCACATCCTTATTCATTGGGGCCTTTCCTTTAACTTTACCATCAATGGTTCCGGCTTCATGATCGTGTGATCCACCATAGCGAGTTCTCTTGGGTGCCATCCCCACTATTAGATACTTAGCTTAACTTGAGAAGTTATAAGCTAAAGTATAAGAATCCAATGGAAGTAGGGTAAATGATTATAAGTGTTTTAATTCCAAAACACATATGGTTATTCTACACATCAAATCAAAAACATATGCTTGCTTAATCCTGCCATAATCTTATGGTAAACATGCGTTATAACCCATACATTAATCTCATGATTAATCACTTATATCTACTTGCAAGAACAATCCATCATTTTAGTTGGACAAAATTCTTGAATATGATTAGATAATTCATGCAAGCATCTAGGTTACATTGATGAAGAATTGTGCATGCAATCAACATAATTGATTATGTAATCGAGTAGTGAGACCTTCATTACTTTGTAATGTAAAGAAATTACCATAAAATAGGTATAATGATTTTTCGTTCTAATTGACGACATGTAAATAAGAGTATATAGTATTTGTTAATAGAGTAGAAATTAGAAAGGATTTGAATTGAATGATAATGTGTTAGTTATTGGGAAGGATTCCAATTGAATAGTAATATGGTAGCAATCGGAAAGGGTTCCAATTGAGAGAAAGGATTGGTAATAACTTGACTGAATAATAGATTGAAATTACCCAAATGTGCTTTGAAGTTATTTATTCATCAAAGCCTTGTTGAAGCTTCACCAAAGAGTAGCCACATCAGTAGAGTCTCCCTATCTCCAATTTGTGTTCAAGTGTGTTTAAAATTGAGTGTGTATGCCCTTTATATAGAGTTTGGAGGTTCCTTGTTGCCCGAATCAGCCCCATACCTCCCTAGATTGCCCCCTCTTGCTAAAATAATGAGTGGAGGTGTCACAAGCTCCTACTTAGCCATTAGAGGTGTCCCTCTTTACCCTTTTGGGTGATACACCTCATGTAGTGCCCCCATGCTCATAATCAATTATTCTATAAGAGATGAGTCCATGGATATGGGTCATTTATGGACATACATACACATGCACATACATGCCCATGCACATGCATACCTTAGACCTAGGAATTAATTTATCAACACTAAGATGACAATTAATTGTCTAGAGTGAGCTTGGCTTATCTGAATTTAATTTTGAAAGTTGCTATTAAAAGACAATCTTGAGGATGACAATCTAAGGTGTCGGATGCACACACTAGCTATATTTAGCAGTTTTTGGAGCAGGTAGCTATTTTTATGGAAATTCAGGACGGGGTAGATTTTGACGAGACGGTCACGTCTAGGTGGGTGGAAGCACCTCAAGAATTTTTACTTTTAAACGAAAATGACAAAAAGTAAAAATTTTATTTTTGAAAATCTTGCAATAACGTATTTATCACTAGCTCATCAGAGGTGAAAAAACAGCCAAACTTAGTAACTTTTTGTTTATGACTAGAATGGCTTGATGTGTATTCCTTTACGTGGGAATCCCCTCTCCAAGGGTGGCAGAGACCTTACATATTCATTTAACTTTTTGCAATAATTTTATGGATTTCATATACCGACATTCTTTCTTTAACCAATTGTTGAAATATCTGGGTTTCTAAAAAAACCTAGTTCAATTTTGAATTAGTTTGGCTACAAATACACGAATAGCATAGGACAATATTTGTGTAAACCATTTGCCACCTTTGCAAAACCTTTTGATCTCACAGAAACCTTGGTATGCAATACCCAAAAAAGATTTAGTAACTTTTTGAGGGATTTTGGCACTTGTGATGAGCATGTTTTAACTACTCAATCTACGTTTATAAGGCATTGCATACTTAGGGATATTATATACAAAGATCTCGACCATATTCCCATGGTCCCAATACACTTACATTTGGTCAAGTTAGCATTAAAACATGGGTGGGAGAAACTTTGCCATATGCTCGACATAAATTGTACACCCTTTCACTTGCATTTAATTGAAGAAAAAATAAAAAAAGAATTTCGTGACACCTTCCCAAACTATAGACATAATCAGATCCCCTCGTTCATGGAAAAAGACATCATGGATGAGATAGAATTCATCCAGAAACATAGTTTTATATGTGATTTGGGTAAATCAGCCTAGACTCCCATTTTTTTAATGTAAACAAATCATTAGACTTCACGCTAAAGAGGGATTGGAATCCCTAGAATTCTCACCTATACAAGCTTGTAGTCATACAAAATTAGAAGTAAAATGGACCTTTGAATTCTTTGAGACCATTAGCACCTTTGTTCTCGGCAATTGCTGCTCAAAACTAGGATCAACTATATACCGGAAAACTAAAGGTATTCCTATGGGATACTCATGTTCTCTGTTGTGATGTAGCTTATACCTAGCTTGATTTGAACTTGAATACACTAGGAAATTGTCAAGAGTCAAAGAAAGAGATATGCGCTTGGCTTTCATCCACTCTAACTGATATATGGATGATCTTATGTTTATCAAGAATCCGTATATCACACAATGCATGAACCACAACAAACCCTTGTCCCCTGAGGACCCCTTTACAATTTATCAACCATCGGATATCATTTCTGTGAAACCAACACATACAGAGGTTGGTTCCACGTATTTAAACACTAAAATAAGCTTGCAAAGACCCTTTATCGGTGAATACAATACGAAAACAGCTTGGAAGAAGGATACTGTACGCGGGCATCAAGTATCATTTATACAAGCAGCTAGCAATCGTCCTAAAAATATGGCATACAACGTCTATGTATCACAGGTTCTCCCTCTCATTTATAATGCTTCAAGTATGATTATTGCCTATAATGATCTATAATGATTGTGTTTTATGTGCACATCTAATAGGTTCACACAACCTGTATCAAATTGTTAATCATATAATTTTTATCAAAAGGTAAGTTCCCAGGCATAAGTTTTGATATTCAATCTTTAATAAACACGTTTAATGAACAAGAAATGGATTCAACAACTGAGCGCACATATTGAGCTATCTAGGTCACCAAAAACAACCATCTCATAAATAGCTGGTTTATGTGCAGGGTAGCAACCAACACGGAGAAGATCTGCAATGAAAGACAAAATATGTAGTTTGCATACAACTACATTATTCAAGATTTGTGGGGTTTTGTGTTCTTTTGTATTTCAATAAAGACAAACATTTGGTATCCACATTCCACTTTGTTCTCTTATGAATGAAGAATCTGAAAATTTATGTGTACCGATGACTCTGGATTGTGGTTGTATGGTATCTCTAAAGTCTTGTTTATAAACTTCCTAGGATGTAACATTTGTAGATTCATCTGTATTGATTACTATAAAGTTTAATAGATATGGGCTTGTCTAGTTCTACAATCAGTCCCATGAAAAGAAGGTTTAACATTTGAATATATGATAGTGTTAATTCTGTAACATGGGACTAGTCCACCAACTAATAGACTATTCCCAAATACCAAGGAGAATCTCTTGAAGAAGGGGAGAGATTCTCTCTCTCTCTCTCTCTCTCTATATATATATATATATATATATACCTTTATTATTTTCCTCTCCTTCTGTCTCTAAGTTTTGAAAATGTTGAGCACACTTTAGTTAAAAAATAACTCCTCTTCTCTCTCTCTCTCTCTCTCTCTCTCTCTCTCTCTCATCACACACACACACACACACACACACACACACACACACACACCAATACGGTCAAGAATCAAGTGCAACAAGTCATCCTCCACAAAGTGTGGTGTCCATGCTACTCGAACAACAACGGCAAGATAGTATAGCTCTTTGCCCGCATCCAATCCACAACCCACATGATACAATAGGATCCAGTCACAATCAACTCCCTTACACACGAACACCGTACAAACCATGCAATCATCACTTTCAAGACCAAGGCGGACCGAATCAAACTCCTCGAGCAATCAAGGCTTCTTAAAGATAGTAAAATCTAGTTTGCAGAAGACCTTACTCCCGCCCAACTGAAGCAGAAGAAGGCAGAACTACAAAAGATGCGAGAGGTGCACACTGCAAGAAAATGGGCAGTTTATCGAGGAGGCAAAGCTATTATCCAGGAGCTTCAAACTCCCAAACCAGCTCCCTCCTCATCTACCTCTCCTTAGGCTTTGTTCATTTTATCTTGTTCACCCCTCGATGGACCCTTAGTCCTTAACTGAGATGTATCTTGACAATGTACTGTTTTTGTGTCCGATCCCATAGGTCATATTTGACCTCCGTGGATGATAATTCAATCTCTCTCTCTCTCTCTCTCTCTCTCTCTCTCTCTCTCTCTTATATGATCAGGCTCGGCACAAACATTCCCTCTCTCTCTCTCTCTCTCCCCCTTTTTTACTCTCTCTCTCTCTCTCTCTCTCTCTCTCTCTCTCTCTCTCTCTCTCTCTCTCTCTCTTTGAGCGATTATGTCTCAAGCTCTTTTTGGCATACTTAGCCATCTAATGCACATGATAGCCTTTAAGTCACCACAAACCACCTTTAGATAATCAAAATACTATTTAAAACCACATGCACTCTGTGTTTTCTCACCCTGTAGTAGCATTATCACTCCATCTATTGCATGCAATTTCTCTGTCTCAGTAGTGAACCCTGTAGAAACTCTTGCAAGTCAAAGAATGCTACCACAAACTTCATACTATGAAGAGCCAATTGAATCATTTGAGAGTGGACTTGAGAGTAATGTGTATGTTGACAAAGGTCATCCTTCTTGGATTAGTACAAATGATGCTTGCACAACCATCATATGTTACACAACCAACAAAAAATCATTATATGACGGATGAGAACAAACTCATGCTCATAGCCAACCAAAACTATATACCTAGGGGTTATCCTACTAATGGGGGCTCCATAAGCATCCCAATAGGCAGGTCAATGCTATGAATGTGAATATGATCATTGAAA
Organism: Adiantum capillus-veneris; assembly: GCF_014529385.1. Lineage (NCBI taxonomy): Eukaryota > Viridiplantae > Streptophyta > Polypodiopsida > Polypodiales > Pteridaceae > Adiantum > Adiantum capillus-veneris. The sequence continues at coordinate 18,560,805 of NC_140938.1, forward strand.
AAGGATTTGGACTCCACACAATGGTGAACGTGTAAAGATTTTTGGGTATTGTGAGGAATGTGCAATCAATCATGTTCTTTAAGAGTGTCAAAAAAATCCTGATAACAAAGAAAAGAGACGATGAATATTATTGGGATTCTACCTTATTTGAGTAGACCTAAAACCAAGCCTACAATTCTAGAGAATGTGGTGACTAGAGCTTAAGCTCAAAAAGCTGCCAAAAAAAAATCTGACTAGGAGAATCATAAATTGCATGTTCAAATGGAATTTGTGAGCGTATCACTGAGGACTCAAAGGAAATCATGACAAACTAATTGAGATAAAATGAAAGCAAAGAGACTGAAAGAGCCGCCTTAGAAATTGAGTTATAACAAACTAGAGAGCAACTAAAACAAGAAAAGGAAAACTGGGAAAAAACAGAAGGGGTGGTGTCATCCAAGACATCATCGAGAGGTTCAATCCTGGTTGATAAAGTTATAGAACCTTTAGAGGATATATTAAAAGCTTACGAGTCTAGACTAAATACCAATTAGACATTAGAACAGAGATGATAGACATATCCAAACCCAAAATTAAGAAACAAAGACTTCAAATGTGCAAAAGGCTAGAGACAACTGAAGCTCTATTGGAGCCAGAGAAATAAGACATCTTGAGGTAAGAAATACTAATCCACAAAGAGACAAAAAAATTGAGCATAAGAATAATGAAAAAAAGGATAAAATGAAGCCTAAAATAGAAACACCATTGAAAAATAGGGTAGTGGTGAATACCATAGATGACCGAAAGTCACAAGTGATGATACCAATTACTGGGGTGGAAGAGCCTTGGCCACAAGCCTCATGGGAAATGATAAGAAATACGAAGGATACTAGTGCAAGTCTTATACTACACCTATCACTAAAATTAACATAGATCATGCACTTTACCTAGGAGATATACAATCTTTGTATGGTGACACTGGAATAGAAGCATCCATGGAGAGTAAACTGAAACATTGAAAACATAGGAGAATACAAAACAAAATCAAATGTTAGGGTATTTCCCTCACAATGGAAGTCAATGCCAAAGATGATGGACACTAAAAGCCTGCATGAACAAATCTCAACTCATATGCAGTGCAAGATAATTCTCACTGAGTTGTTACAGATTAGACTACATGAGAGGTGGGAAGAAACTTAGAGAAGATGGGATTGAAAGTTTCTCTGCAAGACATTTCCTTAGATGATCAAATGGATAAAATGACACAAGACAAACCAAAGGTGAAACCAATACATGTTAACAAGTGGGTGATTATGGTGAAGAGGAGGAAGGAAATGCCACCTTGCTAGTGAAACATAAAGGGATAAGAAAAATTGCTATACTTGATAGCGGGGATGGAGTGGACATTGCTACCAAAGAGATATGGGAAAAATGGGGTAACCTAATTCTCAAAAACAAGAATGAAATTATAACTTATAGATGGTTATGTTGAGAGACCTGTAGGTATGTTGGAACAGATTATAGTAACCTCGTGTGGGATAGAGTATGAACATACCTTTGTAATAGTGGCTTTTGGCAAGAGCAACAACTTTGATGTCATTTTATAGAGTACATTTATGCATCAACTTAAAATGATACAATATTGGGGCTATGACCACATCTACTTGAGACACAAAGAGATTACTATGAGGAACAATGTAAAAGACCATAGCTACAAAGATGCTAGTTGGACTTCTTTGGGGGAATTTGACTCAACAACTGTCAATGAGTAAGAGATACATGCATGGCTATAGAATAAAGCAAATCTTTGGATGTGTGGAGCTTCTGCGTGTGATAGCTTTGTGAGAGAAGATTGTATCCTAGAGAGACTAGTAGAGGATAAGGATTATATCCCGGAACCATTTCCCAAGAAATTGTTTGAACCTTTTGGTTGGAACCATATATTGTCTACTCTAGATGTATGTGTAAGCGTGGTAACCCCAACAAAATTTTGTGACAAAGAGGGCACCCTTCCAGATGGTGAGTGTTATCATGGAATTAGGGTTAGAGACCGGGGACCTGGATACACAAGAAACTTTTGAGTGCAAATGTATAGTTGATGAGATTTCCATTAGAGATTTTAGTGAAAAAAATGAGGAAGAATTCTAGGATGAGTCTAGGTTTCACAAGAGATTGAACTTCGAGAGATGGATTCAGATGATTAGCTAGCGATGAGTAGCTTTAAAAACAAAACAAAACCAAAAGAAAAAGAGACAATCTTCTATGAATTTTCTAACCAAAAACCCACAAGAGAAGAAAGGAAACATATGCCTCTCACAAGGAATAAAGCGTAGTATTTCATGCTCATAGAAGCAACAAATTGTGTTAAGGACGAGATTACAAGAAGATTTACAAACCTACTTCAACCAAAACAGAAAGTTATAACAAATGAAGTAAATCAAAAACCAAAGGCACAACTAAAATTTCATCTAGGATGACAAAAATTGAGCGTAAGCAATAATATAAAAAATTGAAACAAACTTGAAAGCGATTTGCACAACCGAGATGGGATGGGTAATGGAATCATATAGTGATCAATTTTATGTACTTTATCACTACAAGAGATACACAATACAAGATCGAAAGATAGTAGTTCAACATCCAATGTAGGAACTTAAGGAACCATGGACATCATATGATGGTCCTGAGAAAGCCAAGCACATAGATTTAGTTGAACCGGTAGAGGAATAAAAATCGGCATATATTTCCATTGACCTCACTGAAGAGGAAGAGGAGCTCTTGTAGCCACATTAAAAGAGTATAGAGATGTGTTTGCATGGTTCTACAAGGATGTTGGAAGATTCCAACAATATATGTGTGCTCCAATGAAGGAGATGCTCGATAGGTTTTTGAGCCCTTATAACATAAAAAGGTTATAATTTTCCCCACGAGAAAACCATTAGATCCTTGTTCACTTTTATTTATGTGGAATCTGGGGCTGTAAGCTTCCAAGTTGTATCATAAGTTGAACAATTTACATAGATATGTTACTTAGTTTTGAAGCAACTTCAACCTTTGTACATATAAGACCCTTAGCTAGGGTATAAAAGGCAACATTGTAAGGTTTTGAACACTCAATTCTTATTATTAAAAATAAGCAGATAAGGTTTTTTATGTATGTTGGGAGCACTCTCATGCTATCAAGATTTCATCTCTTTGCACCTCATTGTACTGTTACCATATCAATGAACCGAAAGCATCAATGTGTTATTCTCGAGGAGCTATACACATCAATATCTACATTGCAAGTGTTTTGTGAGATTCGAACGTCCACTCCACGACCTTCCAGGTGACATATCTCACTATTTGAGCATTGTTTTGAAATCCCATCAATTACATTAGATTCCCAACACTAAGGAACACCTATTAGGTGTGTCCAACATCAAATTTGATGACCTTTACTTCTCTACTAAAAAAATCACGTTTTTTTCTAGTGTGTAGATTTTAGGTTTTTTGGTCCAAAAGTGTTTTTGACCTAGTAAGGAATGTGCTATTGATCAAAGGTGATTTGCTATTGCTTTTGCATGTGTAAGTGTGAATGGATCAGAGAGGTAGAAATCAAATTTTCCATAGCTAGAGAGTTTTAGACTGTTTCCACAAGAGGTAGAAATTAAATTTTCCATAGCTAGAGAGTTTTAGACTGTTTCCACAAAGTGTATCGTGTTCAAGCCTCTTGGTATGCCTCCATGCCCTAGTCGAGTCACCTATTCCCTAGGATTGACATTATAGTCTTGAGATTGTCTCGTTGTGAGATGTGACATATGTTGTAAAAAGCCCCCTAAGACATTGGCGTCTGTTGTCGGGCAAATTCGTTGCTCACAATTGCTAGCAGAGTGAGAACGAGGCCAACAAACAAGATGTCAACCAAGGACGGAGCTTGACCCGTAGGCGCGTGGAAACAAATAGATGGGTTTCATTCATCTACTCGACCTTCTATGGACAATCCACTAACAAGGAAAACCAACTTAAAGCACACTATGTTTGCACAAAAGCTATCTTACCTATGATGGCTACGCTCTCCAAAACAAGACCTAACATAGTCATCACTAAAACTCAAGGGATGACCTCTACACACCTAAAGGAAACTACCCTAAAGTTTCTAGCCCAATTCTCTACCTGTAAACACTTGGTGCAGAAATTGTGTATGAAGACATGCTAAAAATTACACGTCACCGATTCTAGACGTGTTTAAGTCTAATGGGTATTTCTACTTGCCGTGAACGCAATGACATATAGAAATCTGTAATCGAGTGCACGGTTAGAGAGAAAACTCACCTCGAAGCTTGTGGGAGAGCTCTTCGTGAAGAGACTGAAACCGTGCAAGCTTGGCGTTGGTGTGTAGCTCTTGCCGTTGCTAACACAAGGGTGAAGACACCTTCACTCTCTCACACAAACCTCATGGCACACTTAGTTGAGCTCAAAAATTGATTACTTCAAAAGTTGACCTTAGGGTTACAAAAATTGGCTTTTAACGTCAGCCTTGGAGGTTCTAACTTATCAAAATCATCTCCTACTTTCTACCATGGGTTCGGCTAATCCGTATATTTAGTATATTACAATCTAAAAAATCAATCGAGTCCCAAAAAATAATTACACTGAGTCTGATGGAATAAGTAATACAAAATTGGGCTATTCCCATGTTTAGTGGTTAACTCCCGTGTCCTATTGTTGTAGTAGTGTTCTAGGCATTTGTGTCAATGGAGCCCGTGAGGCTTCAATAGCTTTAAGTATGACTCATATCTTATGTTTCCCAAGGTGATTGTAGGGCTAAAGATCCTGCTGTCATAAGTGAAGAAGCCGGTGTAGAAGGCTTCCTCAAAGGCTTGCATGTGATAGCTTAGCAAGAACATTAGCCTTTGGTAAAACAAGTGTAGAACCTCCAGGGATGGCTGCTTTGACAAGTCATATCTCATCCTGGTTACAGTGTCACCCGTTGATAGTAATGTGGAATCCATTGCATTTGATGGGGCGAACACGTCAAGGCAAGCCATGAGGGTCTTGCATATTCTTCGAATCATAATACACGTTAAGTCCGGAGAGTCAGTGAAAGTCTTAATGATTCCCTTTAGGGTTTTCACCATATAAGAAACACCTATTCTCTCTCCCTCCTTAGGTGGTGGCATTGATGGGTAGTTGAGCCAGGTAGGGTGTTTCTTCAGTAGTCTAGCATGGTTTCCCCAAGTGCGTACGTGAGGTATAGGGAAAAATAAAGTGTCATCCCTTATGTTCTTTCGGGCTTCCACCAAGTATTGCAAAAATCTTGTGTACACTTGAGGAGACACCCTTTTCTCCATTTTGGTTGGAAAACCACTATCTTCTTGGTAGCCTCTGGGTCCTTGAGATCCCCTTCATATACTGGCTCTATTGCTTCTACTTCCATTCTCTTCTTTATTGCCAAAACTTCATATTGTAGGAGAGGGTAGCGGACGGATGGCTGCATCCACTCTTCCCTAAGTACATCTGTGGCCTTGGACTCCAATGGAGTGAATCATTCTCTTTTCCGATTCCAAGGATGTTTTTTGGTCCTTCGCTGTGGATTGTTCAATTAAAGTCTAGAGGTGTGCCTCCTCTTTTGCTATCAATGGTCGTTCTCCTTCTCTTTGTGAGTGTAACTGTTCTTCTAGGTGTTGTAGGTCTTCTATACCTATGGGGATATCCATGGGATCACTTTGTGCATTGATGCCCAAGTTTCTAGGCCCTTGCTCCGTCTCTTGTGTTCTTGCCTCTTCTACTTCTTGTTGGAGCTCCAATAGTTGTTGTTGTGCAAGGCTATCCATTCTTGTGGCCACCTCTGCTTGATCTATTAACAACTCTTGCAGATTCTCTAGCTGGAGTTTGAGCTATTCGTTTTCTTTTTTTAGATCTTGTTGACTGGCCATCAATCTTTCTTCAGCGGCCAAGGAACCTTCTGCCATGTGTAGTCTTTGCCTTTGTTCTAGTCATAATTCCCTCTGAAGTCCTACCACCTGGGCCTCCAAGGCTTGTATAGACTCGTTGTCTACTTCTGCACTTGTTCGTGCAACCCTTGGGGTTGCTTTAAGTCTTTGGATTGTCACATCTTGGAGCTCTAACTTGGCTTGTAGCTCCAGTACTGTGTCTTTAGCCAACTCCAACTCGTCTTCCCTCCTTTCATTTTCTTCATGTAAACTCTTGACTTTGGCCAAGATCTCTGCCATCTGCAGTGTAAGAGTATCTCGTTCTCTCTCTGCATCCCTTAGCATTTTAATGAGAGTTTCAAGCTCTCATTCTGCCATCTCAGCTCTTTGATTTTCTATTTGTAGATTCCTTGTGATGCTCTTATACTCTTCCTGCATATTGCCTTCCATGGTGCGTAGCATGCTGTTTTCTTCGGCAAGTGTGAGAGACCGCATTATGATCCTGTTGAGTATTTGATGGGCGTCTCTCACATCTTCTTCATTTGCAGCTATTATGCTTCTTGCCGATGGTCTAAGGAGTGGGCCAAAAAATGGAACTTGGTGGCCCATGCTTAGCAATACTCCTATCAGAGGAGGTCTCCAAGGGTGATCCATTGGCCCTCCATTGTTGTACAGGTGGAATCTGTACCAACCCTAGTACTTCAAGTTCTGGTGATTGCACTTCTGGTGGTCTTCTTTGTGTGTCTTGGTCCATAAGATTTTCTTCAGCCTTTTTTTTTTGTCTTTTGTAGCCCATGGTGGTATATAGGTGGCATACACAGCCGCAGACACATCCTCAAAATGAGTATCTAGCTTTGAGGAGGTCTTCATAGGTGCATCTATTTTTGTGCTCTTTCTCTTTTGGCATCAGTTGAGCTTCGGATCTCTTTTTTGGTAAATCCTTCTGTTGAGATGTCGGTGGTTTAGGGCTTGTCGATCGGATGTGTGCAAGGGGAGATTCTGGTGGGGTTGCACTCTATTCTTTGGTCTTGACATCTTCTGTCTCTTTCTTCTCTTCTTGAACTTCAGGTTTCTCTTGTTATTTCTTCTTCATAGTCTACACCTCGTAAGGGACAAATGGCTCAAGATTTGTTGCTCTATTACTCGCTATGTCTCTCCGTATGCCCTGATATAATGATCGAACCAATCTTTGAGGGGTCGAGAGGAGCTACCACCCACCTTCGTAGGGTCTTGTACCCAATATTCTTCAAAGTCTCCCTTTAATGTCTTCTTCTGTATCCTCTTGCACGGTCTTGAGCTTTTGCTTGAGCCGTGTAGAGACAAGTGGGGCTACTGTTGCTGGAGTCTCTTCTTCAACATCCTCTTTCAATCTCAACCACTCATTCTGTGTGGGTTGTTCTGGCCATCATCCTCTTGCTCCTATTGCTTCATAGGCAATCCTTGTGAGAACTTTTGTCCCACCAATGTACTTCGGCTAATCTGTTCCCATTCCAACCACTTGCTCATGTAGATACTGGACAAACTTTATATCTTTGGGCATATTGCTTCTCAGTGTCCATGTGATCATGGTGGCTACTGCATGTGGTGGTGTGGTACACTTTTGTGGTCATCTTTTGCAAGCATGAAAGTATTGGTTGTAAAGCTTACAGATTTTTGCAGCCCTCGGATTCTCTAGGTCTTCAAAGGTGGGACTTGTCTTCGTGTGAGCGTAGACCTTCACATAATGTCTTTGTTGTCTGATAGAGCTTCCCTTATTGTGGAGTTCTAGAGCAGCTGCAGCTTCCCTTATTGTGGAGTTCTAGAGCAGCTGTAATGATTTGAGGGGTATATACCACCTTAGTCTTCTGGCCATCCAAAGCAGTAATCACTTGCCGTCTTTCTGAATGGAGTTGGCTATCTCGTAGACCCTCAGTGTCCACACTTGCTAGTTTTGCTGCAAAGAAATTATGTAGATCGGACCTCTCTAGGTGGTTGAGGATGCCTTTCTTGCTGGCATACTCACTGAGCTCTCTAAGGATCATGGGCACATTTACTGTATTGCCCTGCGGATCTCTGAATGTACCTTGGTAAAGTTTGATTCCTTCATCTTCCAGTGTGGCTTCATCTATCCAAGCTTTGGTTGGTTTTAGTGTTTTGTCAGGGATAGTGTAGGGTTTTGCCCCGCTGCAATGATGTCTTTCAAGGACAACATCTTCTTTGTTGCTGGTGATTTGATGGCTTCCATTGATCTTGTGGGCACTCCAAGTGCAAAAGTTAGTGTTGTTTATAAAATCTGGCATTTACTCAGTTTCTAGCTATCCAAATGACTTCAAATTTTAAACACAAGCTAATCAGGGCCTAAGGGTGCTATGCATGTGGTCAAAAATGCATTTTGGGTGCAGATTCATGTTGTAAGACATCATACGTATATGATGTCTAAGTGCTCAAAATGGATCGATTTTTCATATGTGCATAGCTGTAGCAATTCTAGATTTTGGAGCTGGCGTTGCTATCACCACCAAAAAAATGGGGGAAACCCACCTTGAGGGCTCCTAGAATGACATTGCAACTAACAGATGGGTACATGGAAAAACCCTTGGGACTTCTAGAGAAAATGATTGTTACTTCTTGCGGCATTGAGTATGAGCATGCCTTTTCCATAGTTGACTTTGACAAGAAGAACAATTACGACATCATACTTGGACGACCATTTATGAGACAACTTAAGATGGTTCAAGACTGGGGATATGATCATACATACCTCAAACACATGGAAACCACGATGCACATAAACCTTAAAGACCATAGCTACAAAAACATAACCAAACCCCAGCGGAGGAGTTTGATTCAGCTACAATAGTTGAATGTACCCAACATTTATCCATATAAGTCATTTCAGTTATTTTGCAAAGTAATTGAGATTCTCAATTTTGTGAGTCATCATGAGTTTATCAGAGCAATCGGATTGAAAATCGGGTTCAGGTATTTTAAAAAAAGAAAGAGATGTGAGTCAAAATTAGGATACTTCTTTCTTTCTCTCTCTTTCTTTACTCCTTCTCCTATTCTTGAAACCCTCCCAGTATTCTTAGCACCGCCCCTAGGGCCTATATAAAGGACCCTTCTCCTCTCACTTTGAACACACACATCTACGGAAGTGGAAGCTCTCTTGCAACGACGCGCCGAAGGGAGGCTCTCTCCCTTAACCTCTCACCTTCAAGCCATCTCCATCTCCAATCGTTGACGTGCCGTCTCCCGATTTGTGAACACACACTCTCTCTCTCTCTCTCTCTCTCTCTCTCTCTCTCTCTCTCCAACAACACGCTTTTCTTTTCTCTATTCCAAAGCTATGGCTCCGAAGCGTGTAATGCGAAGTTCTAAGGACGCCCATGCCGTTGCACCACCAAGGAAGGTGGGAAGAAAGGTGTCTACTCTGAACGTATCTCATGCGGAAGCATCAACCGAAGAAGAAGTCAAAGCCGTCCAACCTCTAGTACAGGAGTTAGCCGCACGCGCTCCAAATACGATAAGACAAATTTATAGTTCTGCATTGATATTCATGTTTGACTTGGGAAACTAAGCATAGATACCCCTTAAACTGTCCAAAAAACGTGTTTTTATAGATTAGTGAAAGAGCTGTTTGATAAATTGTCACTGTTTGTTGATTTGTTATTGCTTAATAAATTGTTATTGTGTGATGAGTGGATTCTGTTTGATATGAAGAATTGGTTGACTATGTTTGAAGAATCATTTAAAGAGAAGAATTGCTGAAAGAATATCTTTTGTTCCTCACGGGTAGCGAGATGATTCCGCGGTTAGTGGAGATTAAGATGAGGTTATCGGCTCTCTTTTGTTCCTCGCAGTTAGCAGGATGCCTCGCGGGTAGCGGGATGCCTGGCGGTTAGGGGATGATGTGGCGGGTAGCGAGATCTCGCGAATCGCGGTTAGCGATGGAGGTTGCGCAATTCATTGCAATAAATTTAAATCCTTTTTATTTAGAGAAATCCTCAAAACTCATAAAATTTCTTTTGTTATCATCTTGTTTTCTTTTTTTTGTTAAAGAACCTTGTATAAATAAAAACTGTGTTATTGTATATGTAAAATATTTGTATAAAAAGTGCGCGTGTGGGGTGGAAAGTGGGGGCTGGCTCTTACCAATCAAGGATGGGTGGTCTCGATTAGTCAAGAAACTCTCCACTCCCTCTTTTCAAGAGAAGACTCATTGTGCCAAGTCGAGATGACCCAAATCTACGTGACACAAATTACTTTTTAGTTTAGACTAAGTCTCATATCATATTTATGGTTTATGGATCGGGTGTGAGGTCCCCACCCCGCCGTATCAACCAGCGGATTTGATGGTGAACCTGGTGGCCACTAGATCTATTGCGGAAGCAAACAAAATGGTTCAGGGTTCGACTAGCGGACAATCTCTCATCACAAAGTGAGTCGAGTTCGAGCCTACTAGCAAGGAGATCTAGCTCCACCTCGCAGGGGAAGCGTTCTTAAACTATCTAGCGATCCTAAGACCCACCTTCCAAGAGGAGAGAAAACCCGAGTGCCTTTTTCCCCATGTTTCAGAGGCACGTACTCTTGAGATTTCACCACTCTAGGGCCAATGAGTGTTACTAATATCGAAGTAAGCACTATGGGTACAGAGAGTTCCTGACCAATCGGGACCACCCATCTCATAGGCATTGGCAACCTGAGCCAAGCCCCCACTTTCCACCCCCACACTCACACTTCCTTGTGTGTCCTAATTACTACCACAATGGTTGTTCAACATAAAAATTCCTTGATTAGATTCCGAGTCACAATGTTCGTTAAGACAGCCCTTCAACCAGTATTGCAAGCGGCACCAAGACATTATTCTAGTAAAAATTCTACTCAAACTTATTCATTAAAATTCCAATGTTCTGGAGGTACAACATCCCCCCTCCAGCGAGCTCCTCGTTGTCGCCTAGCTGCCCATACAACTAGGTACGTCCACCGCATAGAAAGCACGACATGGACATTCCCACCACTTAACCAACAGACGTGGGTTCCCACCGCTTAACCAGCAGTCGTGGGTATCCACCGCTTAACCAGCAGACGTGGATTCAAGAGCCCTTAACCAGGAACCCTGCCCCTTGTGATCAGGAGGGGGTTCATGACTAATTCAACATTGGAAATAGAATGAACATGCCGAGCTAAATTTTCCCTAGCAGACATTCTTTCCTATTGCAAACAGTATATCCATCAATCATTTCTTTCCTACTTTAGACTTTAATATACAAATGAATTCAATTGTCGAGGTTTCCGTCGGATTTCTCCAACATGTTTGGGGATGTGTTCATTCCTAGCTAAACGTATGCAATGTTAAATTAAACAACTTGAATAAAACTGTGATCTACCTCTTCCATTTCTTCTTCATTGGCTCGTGAGATGGCCGGTGCTTGTTCGACCATGGGAGCTTTTCCTTTCCCATTTGTATTGCTTGTTCCCGCCTCGTGGTCACCACCGAAGCGAGTTCTCTTAACCGGGGCCATTTTACTCACTACTTTAAATGATAAACTTGAAGAAAAGAGCTAAAGTCCGAGAGTATCATAACAACCAAATGGCAGATTAGAATTATTAAAGAATCCTCCTTAGGCAAGAGATTAGATTTTTCCTTCGAGACCTAGCAATTTTATGGGTAATTCCTTACTTACCCTATGGGAAATGGCTCTAAGGCTAATTACTTGGCTTAGATGATTAAGAAATTCAGAATTTTACTAATTGATTCACGAAAGAGATGAAGTAAGCAAGCTCATTCATTTTCCTAGAGCAATATGAAGATGCAGAATTGTTGCAGGCATGTGTGACATAAAATTCTCTTCTTAATGGCCTAATGACGGATTAATTTTCAGCCTTAATCACATTTTAATGTGGGAGAAGATTGAGTCTACTTTAATTACAACACTATTGAGTGGTAAAAGAATGAATTTCATCAAATCTACACTATTACTGGCTGACAATTTATTAACTATGCTGCCTAGAGAGAGAATCTTTCCTAATCATGCATTAATCCTTGGTTAAGGATGATGAATGGCTGCATAATTTAGCTAATTGAATGATGATTATGTAATGGAGTATAGCTATGGAGATTTATAGAGCAGCTATAGGGAATTATAGCCAGGATTAAGCATAGTAGCTAAGGAATTTGGAGAATAAAGATGAGAATTAAGAAGAGCAGTAATTAAACCATGATTACCGTGATTAGGGGCTGAGAATCCTCTGATTTTTCTGATCCAATGAATCCTCAAGATGAGAATTTCGGCAGTACCTCCCTCCTTGCTTCTCCTTCAAAAACTGTGTGTGTACCGGCAGCACCTCCCCAAGGTGTGTGTAGGTGTGTGTGTGTGTGTGTACTGGGTGTGTGTGTGTGTGAGCATGTGTGCGTGTGTGTGCGTGTGTGTGTGCATGCCTTTAAATAGGCCTCCTCAAGCTGAAAATCGATTTGTGCTGCTATAAGCATCTGAGTGAGCACTCAGTCCTTGCATGGCAAGTCTAGTTGCCTACCCACCAAGTGTCCAGTTGGTTTAGTTAACTGGTTCTCACACTTAGTTGCAAGCTTGGAAACTTTCCAAAGACTCCCACAAGGCAAGAGGGTGCCCCCTAGCTGCTAAAGATGGTCTGGAGTGGCCTGGAACTTGTTCCCACGCAGCCCGGGCCCCGGTGCCTCCCTGGACAATTTTATGAAAAATTGGTTTTAGGCTAAAACGGGCCATACGAGTCGGATTTTGATGCCGTAAATTGCTATACTGAGCTCTAACTAAGGCGTACTGGACCGAGTACCTGCCATATTTAGCAGCTCCCCGGGGTTCGAAAATGCATTTTTTTCAAATTTGGGGTACAGGTGCAGATTTTCGAGACGGTCAAAACTAGACGGGTCGGGTGACCAAAAACTTACTATATTTGGAAAATTTTCACAAAAATTATTTTAATTCACATTTCGAAGCTTTATAACATTCTTAACATCATGGCACTGACAGAATTCGGAAAACTGCTAAAAATAGTAACCATGGACCAAAAAGGAATTCCAAAGATCACGTCAAGGTAGCAAGATCAAGTCCCAAAGGCAAAGACTCATAATACAAAGAATAGAAGTCACCAAAGTGTATACCAACACAAACAACAGGGTCAGTACAAGAAAGCTATCAAGCAGATTTGGGCCGAAAAGATCAATTGACCAAGGAGGAGAAACTAGAATTTAATTGTAACCCTCCAACCACATATTAAACAAAAAGGAAGCCAAAACCAAACTCTTGCCAAAGACAGATATGGGTACCAAAGAAACTACTCAGCATTCACAACCACCATACCAAAATCTGGATTCGAAAGCAACACAAGAACTGCCAATACACAACTTCTACAACCGACAAAATGCAAGTTCTAATCAACTATATATCGACGGTTCAGTGGTGGAGACCTAAGAAAAAACAATCACAGATACCATTAGACTGAGCAGACTTGCTTCCCAAACTCTATTGACAATCAAAGAAAGAGCAAGAATACTTGAGAGCTTACTGTTCAGACAACTTCCCCACGAGCATACTTCATTGCAAAGCTTCAACATCGACATGGTCGTCCAAGAGGACTTCGACTAGGCACGGGGGAGGAACCAACACGCTACAAGTGTAAAAAGGGCACTGTTTTCCTTGAGTTTATGGATTTTTATGTTTGATTGTGATTATTTTGATGAAAGTTGAACATATATGTCCTAAAATATTGAGTAATAACAAGATGACAGAAGACAAACACCAAGATGATCCTCTAAGTGTGTGTATATATCTAAAATTAGAGGTTTTTAGTAAGAAAAAGCGAGAAAACAAAGAAATCCGACCAAAAATACTACATATTGATGTATATAGTGGGTTGTTATGATATTACCTAATTGTCTCAAATTTTTGGATCAAATTAGATATTTTTCTTTATTTTTAATTGTTTTTTCAGCCAAAAACAAAGAAAGATAGAAAAAGGAGGTGAAACGACACTTTGGCGAGCAAAAGAAAAATATAGGAGTGGTCAATAAACAATTGAAACTTATGGTGAAGACGGGGTGCAAATATGCGAAAAAGTTGCGGAAAGCCAAATTGGAAGATCTTGGGCTAATTGACAAAATTTTCAAAAACAGAGCAAACGGAGTCCAAATAAAGAAATTTCTGAGCCTAAAGTACATTTCACAACAAGATAGGAGCACATGTCAAATTTGGTAAAAAGTGGTCTCGGAATCCCGATATAAGTTCTTTTGGGCCCACTCAATAGCTCATTTTCACTATTCACAAGTGAGAGACAGCTTGAGAGACCTAGAGCGATCGAATCTTTTGCGACTCTGTATGACGCACACAACACACCGATCGATGCCAGATATGAGAAGTAGGCTTGTTACCATGAGTTTTCTTGTCCTACACTCTCTTTGTCGCGAAAAATTTCAAAAATCGACAATGTAGCTTCGCGAGAAAGAAATCGAAAAGAGCCCGTAACGCATCATCCATCCAACGGGTTGCTACGAGATTTGATGGGGGGTTAACCCTAAGCTAAAAGAACACATTGACAACTTCCAATGCACGTTTAGGTAAACCGGAAAAAACCCTAACTTCTTTGGGCACGACAAAGACTGATCGGGAAAGAATGGCCAAAACGACGCAAAACTTCAGGAGAAGATACATCTCAAGCATGTTTTTAAGTCAAGTAAGTCTCCGCCTGAATCCACCATCAAAAGTGGGTCAAAACATGGGGCAAAGCTTCGGGGTCCGCAAAGTGTCATTTGGGCCTCACGGCTGAGATAGAGGTCCGTTTTCCACCAAACTTCACAGGCTTCATCAACATATCATCAACAACCAATACATAAAGTCAAACATCAAGAAAAACTATCACCGGTAGTCTCCTCAACAAAAGATGCTATTTGAGTGACAAATCACCAAATGTGGCATTTATGAATCCAAAGGATTCATTATAGCCATAGAAGGGTGCCTAAGGACATCCACATGCGAGGGAAATAGAGATCAAGAAGAATCTCTAAGTCAATGGGGCCACAATAGAGAAATCCCTTTTGAAAACTGAAATATCAAGCAGGGAGTTTCAAAACTGATCACGTGACTTTTTAAAGTGAAAAATAGCTAACAGGGCTTAAGGCACAATCACAAATCACCTCAAAGCATCAAAATCAGTTTTTATCACAGCAGACTTCATACGCGTATGAAGTCTCATAGATAGTTTTTGCACAAGAAACACTCTCATGAAATCATGACATCATTCTGCATACCCTCTAGATGCAATACAAAAAATTTCATGGAATTTGGAGCTTTTTAGGCCCCCAAGAACCAAAAAACGCAAAGTCTCAGCCTAATCTCAATATTTGGCTTTAGACTTATAAAAAATGCTCCAAATCATGTGAAATTTTGTGCACAGCATAAACTTAGCCCAAATATCTTATGACTATGCTAAAAAATGCATTCTGTGCAAAGAGACTTTATACGCGTATAAAGACTAACTCTATAATAAGGGAGTACTGCTCACAAACTGATCACCCAAGCCTATAAAATATATCATGCCAAGCCTCTACACCAAATTTGGACCAAATTGTGAATGTATTGGTCATCACTCACTTCAGTTTCAAAAACAAAGTGTCTTAGCCTGAATTATGGCATTAAGCTCAAGAACTCTTACCCAATTTCATGTGTGCACCTATCACAGCCTTATAAACATCATGGACTAGGTCTGCAACAAATTTGGATCAAGGATTCCAAGTAGAATTTATATTTAGTGTGTATAAAGTCTACAAGCCTTGATATAGCAGGCTAGCTGGGATTTTAGGCTTTTAGCACTTGGAAAACATCATCATGAGCCCTCTAACACACATCAATCACAACTGGAGGTGATATGACCTTCATCCAATCAGAAAAGCTAAACATGTGTCATGACATCTTTTGAAGCCTTTCTAACACAATTCACAAGCCCAAAGTCATAACAAAGTTCATGGACACTTTACACAGGCCATACAACACCAGCCTATGGATTTTCTAACTGTTTTGCATCAATAGTCTTTATACGCGTATAAAGTCTAAACTATTATTTGAGAGCCCAACCAACAATTTCTCAGCACTAATTTGTGCACCATGTTACATACAATGCATACCTTCTATTTGGACAAGTTTGGGCTAGATAATGACCATTGGTAGTACAAAATCAAAAATTCCTCCTATGGAGTATTCTAGACCCCATCCAATTAGTCCATATCCAAATGGGAATCAGAATTGATATTGGGTGTCCCAATCACCAAAGGAAGCTCCAGAAGAAGCCAAGGCCAGAAAACTCAATGAAGACGTATGAAGTCTCATAATGGTTAAACGATGGATTAGGGCAAAACTCTACACTTCAAGGTGAAATCTGACTCCAGACTCAGAAGGAGAATCCAAAATCCAATTTCACTGTCATAGATGTGTATAACATGCTAATGACTACTTACAGCCAAGGTCTGAGTCATATCTAACACATTAGATTTCATACGCATGTAAAGTCTCTCTGATGTGGAGATGAACCTAGAGATCAACATTGACCAATCTAAGCCTCAACAACAGGATTATGACTACACTTACCCAATTTCATCCCATTTAAGCCTCAAATACTCAGAAGTGAGCCCAAATTCAGTTTCAAGTCGGCAAAGAGTCAAATGGTCATAGCTGGTCCAAACAACATCCAAATTAAAATCAAGACATATATTCCTGAAGTATATGATAAGTGTTGTGCTTATGTAAACTATCACTTTGTTTTGAGCATTTAGACTTCAAATGCGTATGAAGTCTCACAGCATCAATCAACACCCAAAAGCAATCATCATCCTATGCATTGCACCCTTAGGCCCTAGGTAGCCTGTTTTTCAATTTAAGAGTCATTTGGACAGATAGAAACTAAGAAAATGCAAGATTGGCTAATCACTTGAAGTGTCCGCGCAAGATCTATGGAGTCTAATAAATCAACAGCAAAGAAGAAGAGCATGTATGTAAAAGGCATAATTGCGACCAGTGAACCATATACACTGCCAGAGGAGACACTCAAGCCAGCCAAGGCCTGGATAGACGAGGCAAGATTAGAAAAGGAAGGAGTTGAAGTGTATCAAGGCACCTTCAAAGACACACAAGGCAACACAGTGGATATCCCAATGAATCCACAAGAGATGTTAGAAATGGCAAACAAAGAAGATACCCTTACCCAGCTAGAAAGAGCGGACCTTCATAACTTCTACATGGCTCCACCAACAGGTGTGGATGTTCAGAGAGTATATGAGCTATTCAGCTCTATTCAAAAAGATGGAAAGGCAGTGATAATAGGTTTGGATGGCCAGAAGACAAAAACTCTAATCACACATCAAACCATAGCAGATGCACTTGGGCTCCACAACAGGGGAATCTCAGTTAGAGAAAGAAGAGACCAGGTGAAAGTTTATGCACAAAAGAAGTTTAATCGGACATTGGAAAATCTGGTGGACCCATGAGCTGGAAAGATATGCAAACTATACAACCAATACTTTCAAATTTGCGGCAAGAGGCCACATAAATACACAACTCCTCCTCATGCAGTGGAAACCACTATAACCTGGGCTTTGAAGAGCAGTGTACCAAAAGAGGTGAACTACGCTCAATATCTGCATGAGCAGGTGATTGGCATAGGCATGGAAAAGGCCAAGTACATTGGAGGAGGAGAAACCTTGACAAAGATTGCATATGAGGCAATCGGAGCAAGAGGACATTGGCCAGAGCCACCAACACAGAATGAGTGGTTCAAGGTAAAACCTGATATTGAAGATGCGCCGGTAAAAGCAACATCTCTGCCCATCACCACGAGGCTAAGAAGAAATTTGGAAATAGTGCCAAAAGACGAGCCTGTGGAGCCACTAAGGAAGAAAGGGAAAGCATAAGCCAGGGAATCCAGATCCAAGGAAACAGAGTCAAAAAGCTGCTCGTATTGAAAGATTGATAGAACAGTTTAGAGCAGAAAGGGTACTAAAAGGAGATTTCGAAGAATACTGGGTGCCAGACCCAGCCAAGGTGGGAGGAAGCTCCTCTAAACCACTAGAGGACCAATTTGACCATTCATCCGGGCGTATGAAGAGACGGAAAGGGTACTTGATCAACAAAAATTAGAGCCTTTCACGATGGAGGAAATCGAAAACATCAAACAGAAGCTGAAAGAAACATTAGAACATGAGAAGAAGGATCAAGAGGAAGAGCAGAAGAAAGAGGAAACATCACCTTCTCCACCAAGATCTCCCACACCTCCTCCGAGCTCAAAACCATCTACACCCGAATCTCAATCTTCACCAAAAACAACAGAAGGGGCCACATCTACACATGGAGATCAGGAACATAATGAAAAAAATACTTATGAAGATCTTATCCAAGCTGGATATACTATGGCAGAAGCTTCCATAGTGGTATATGGTACTCCGAACCCACCATGGGCTGCAAGGAAAGAAGAAGAAAGACAAGATCCCCCAAGAAACAGAGAAAGAGATGATGAGGCGGAAAACAGAAGGTAGACCATGGATCTCAACAAAGAACTCCAGAGAGATACTCACCACAATCCGGAGTGCCAAGGATGGTTCAATTCCCCACGGTGCCTCAATGGAGACTCTTAGCTAGCCCATTCCAAGCACCACCGACACCAATGCTAATCAGTATGAGTTATCAGGTTCCACTAGCTGGTCCAATCAATAGACCCACAACTTGAAACCTTGTCACAGCAACAACTAAGAGCCGCTTATCAGATACTTGATAGAGTCAGGACGTGGTCTCTTGCCATTGCTGAAGAGAACAACATGCTGCGTACCAGGCATGACAACATGCAAACAGAACATGAGAACCTATCAAATATGGTACAAGATACCCACCTGAAGGCTAAAGAAGCAGAAAAAGAGCTCGACACTCTTACTGCAACACTAAGGGAATCTGAAGGCAGACAAGACACTCTCTTGCTAGAGATAATTGAAGCATCGAGAGCAATCAAGACTCTCCAAGAGCAAAAAGATCAGGCCTTGGATGACTTAGAATCAGCAATGGATGAAGTCCTAGAGTTGAAGGAAAAGTCAGAGCTCCAAGACAAGACAATCAAAAGACTAAGGGCTACACCAAGGATCAAGAGAACAAGTGCAAGAGCAGACGCCCAATTCATACAAGCATTGAAGGCACAAATCACCACCCTATAGAAATACTGCATCTAGCAAAGACAAAGGATGCATAAGGGAGAAGAATCTTCAACCGCCGAAGAAAGAATGAGAGCAGAACACATAGTTCTTCAGAAAGAACATGAGGAACTTCAAAAGAGCCTGGAGACATTGCAAAATCAAATGGTTGACATGGCCGAGAAAGCAACTCAACAAGACACATTGACACAAAGACAGATCGCTGACTTGCAAAAGGAAATAGCGGCTTTAAGGACACAAGAATCAGAATCAGGGCATAGTGAAATAGAAACAAATGCTAGAGATGAGCCCATGGAAATTCCTGAAGGGGCCAAGGGCTGCGGCAAATGTACTTAGGGAGGAATGGATGCAACCCACACTCCCATATCCTCTCCTAAAGTATGAGGTAACATAATCAGGAAAAGAGTCAAAGAGGAAGCCACAAAGCCGGTCTATGAAGGAGATGCCAAGAAGATGGAGGATACAGGTAGAATAGTGGACTCACAACCAAGATGGAAAAAATCTTGGCTCCTAAAGTACCCAGTTTTTTTGAAATACTTGGTGGAGGCTCCAAAGATTATCAGAGATGACCTCCTAATTTGCCCAGTCCCTCGTGTTCGCACTTGGGCAAACCATTTCAAATTCGTGAAGGCTCGTCCCAACTAGCTAAACTACCCGTCTATGCCTGCATCCAAATCAGGAGAGAGAATATGTGTCTCTTATATGGTGAAAACCCTGAAGGGCACCATTAAGATCTTCACAGGCTCTCCAAATTTGACGTGCGTCATGACCAAAAAAATCTGCAAAACCTTGTTGGCTTGTTTTGAAGTGTTCGCGCCTTCTAAAGCGACGAATTCTACACTCCTCTCAACGGGCGACACTGTCACTGCAATGACATCTGATCTGTGAAAACAACCATCTCCAGAGGTTTTACATCTACTGTATCAGAGAATCATGTTTCTGGCTAGCTATCACATGCAAGCCTTTGAAGAAGCTTTCTACACGGGATTCTTTACTTATGATAGCAAGATATTTGGCCCAGCGTGGTCACTTTGGGGAACATCTGCTACTAATCGTACCTAAAGCTGCTAAAACGACCAGACTTCCACTAACACAAGAGTAGCTCTTACTAAAGTAAGATCAGTCATGTCAGGAGGACATGGACGCGGAAGGGGGGAGTGTTGACAACAAGATATAGAAGAGGTTTCCCAATTACATTATACTACTATTTTTGGCACCTTTGTAATATTTGAGCTGCCAATAGACCTTGTGGGAACGAGCCTCTATGGAGGAATGTATATAATTCAACTTTTGTAACCTAAACCCAACTTTTTGGAATTA
This sequence comes from Adiantum capillus-veneris, assembly GCF_014529385.1. NCBI lineage: Eukaryota > Viridiplantae > Streptophyta > Polypodiopsida > Polypodiales > Pteridaceae > Adiantum > Adiantum capillus-veneris. The sequence goes on from NC_140938.1 coordinate 18,581,214, forward strand.
ATCAAATCGGTTTTATCACTGTGCGTGGAGTTGAGAGAGAGAGAGAGAGAGAGAGAGTGTGAGTGTGACTTGATCTCTTTGCTACGCGCGCTACGGAAGTCCCATTGCTGAAGTGACACCACCACTGCATTAGCAACTGCAAGGGCTTTCCTCTGACACCAATAGTGTATGATTTTGACGACAACTCAAAGAGAGCACCTACAAGCTTCTGGGTGAGTTTTCTTGCAAACCGGGTGTCCATTTGTTGACTTCTTTGTACCTATGGGTTCACGGCAAGTAGGACTACATGTTAGAACCATACGCCACGAAAAATGGTAACTTTATTTTGCTGCCTTCTTTATTCGCAATTTTGCAAGGGGTAGTTGGAGGTGGGTTATCCAGTCATAGTCCATAGGATATTGATCTCAAGGTAAGGAGGTGTACCTTATGAGTTTCGTGATGTTTCAAATGCGTTTGACCTAGATTCGGTGAGTGTTAGCATTGTAGTAGTTAGGATTGTCTTCACTAGAGCGATCTTTGACTCGTCTTTTTTATTACTGATTGTCTTACAAGGTCGAGAAGTAAGTTCATAACACTCTTCTTGTTTCCATGCACCTAGTGTTAAGCTTCATCCTCGGCGACATAGAGTTGTTGGTTTTGTTCTCGCTAGAAGTAGGTTCATAACCCTCTTCTTGTTTCCATGCACCTACGGGTAAGCTTCATCCTCGGCATAGAGTTGTTGGTTTTGTTCTCGCCATGCTAGCATCCGCTCGTGGCGTACCTATCAACAATACATCATCCATTTTTGTTCTTGGTTTTGTGTAGTCTGAGTCACGCTGATAGCCGTTTTTCGGCTCTCCATAATTGCCATAGTAAGTTACTCCACCCTACCAAATTCACCCAAGTGCTATGGCTATCCCTACCATTTCACTGTACATAGGCATGTGTGAGTTAGGGGCCTTTTCCCATATCTTCTCAAAAACCCTCAGCTAGCTAGTCACTGGGCTAGTTGAGCCAAAAAATAAAATAAAATAAAAATAAAAGTATATTATGGCCTCTTTGTGTGTAAATATTTCATTTTATATATGGCCTAAATATAGGGATTTTTTATAATTATTTTGGTATTTTATTTAAATATTTCTACTTAAGTGTGTGTTTTATTAAACCTATGTACACCTTCTTTCATCCTCTTGCACCATAATTTATTTTTTGCCAATATGTACATACTCTAACCTCATATTTTTCCTTTATACAAATCACTCCCACATTTTCACCCTCACCCTCGTGAAAACAAAAAATTGATTTTCTACTCATTGGTTACGTTTATTATATTATTTACTTGCATACTTTTTCTCTTTCACCCAAAATAATTCAAGGAGGGACCATATCATATGATTCCAATATCTTTCCATATCCATAACTCCTCCATATTTTTATTATTATTTTTACTCATTATTCTAACACCATTGCTCATTGAGCTAAAGTCCATGAATAGTCCATACACTAGTCCCACCATGTATATATTTCTTTATTCACCAATAATCCTCCTCCATGCATGGGTCAAGGGCAACTTGGATGCTTTGTATTATAATATGACAAAGGAGGGGCTCACTCTTGGATGCATTGTACAAATTCAACAAAGGAGGGGGCACTAAAAGACTTTTGCAGGCATAAAAACAGGCTTTTTGGTGAGAATTTTGGCACCTATCTCCACTCCGATTTGGAGCGGTGGTCAAAAGAGAAAATGTATCCCACGCTCTGAATAATCACCTTAAAATTTTTCATGATTTTGGAGCTACCAGCGGGTGAGCTATGATTTTTTGAGTGGACCCCAGTCTGCCCACTTTTCTCACAAGTAGCCCTTAGTCTTCTCTCACCCTTCCACACACCTACTCACTCTTACACATCCTCCCTCTCCTTCCCTCACTCAAACCTGCAATTTCCATGGCTTCTCCACCCTCTTCACCATTACCCTTCTCTCTCATCCCTATAGTTCTTTTATGAACCTCTACATACATACACCCTCTCCATGTCTCTCTCTATTGCTTCTATATTACAATTTCATTTACCTCTCCTAAAAATATCTAAAATTCAGCATCTTAACCATGATAACTTCTGCAAATTGAGGATTTTTCATCAAAAAATCCTCTTTTCATCGTGGTGGTCAACCGTGGCGGGGGCGTAAAGAAGCGAAGAAGAAGAAGAAGACCAACGGTCATTTTTTCCACAATCTACACAAGGGTGAGTTCAAGCTTCTTCAAAGCTTCACCATCTCAATGATTCTCTTTTAATTCACCCCTCTTCCTTCATCAAATCAACTCATCCTACCCATTGTAAATGTATCACTAACAATTCTAGTGATTATTACCACCAACAACTAACTTCTCTTGTAAAAATGCACCCACACTATCAACATATGGAGTAGGCAACCGCACAAGTAAACCAAATTCATTCACTCCCATGGAAATTTCTCTCCTTTCACCACATCAATAATTCTCTTACTTGAGCCCACATCCATGTGACTCAAGAGAAAAGAGAGACCCCATTATCATTTGAAATTCATAAAAATTCATAATCCTTGATCTTTCCTAATAAAATTGATTAGGCTTAATCCTAATCAAGGCTTCTAAAACCTATAAATAGAACCCATTCCTCCTTGTAAAAGACATCACTATACCATTGCACACTAGATTGAGCGTACCACACGCCAGTTCTATCTTGGTTGTAAAGAGAGAGTAAGCTTTCTATACACCATCACCTTGGTGCATAGAAAAGCTTGAGCTAGTTTGAGTGAGTGCGAGTAGAAGATATTCTTCCTACCATTGTTGTATCTACCCCAACATCAATGAATTGGTAGTTTTGGGTGCAATTCATGTCCAAAGGCTCACGCTTCTCCTCCAATTTGGCTTGGCAAACTCATTCAGCTTCATAAGGTGACTTGTTTCATTGAAGGTTGTTGTTTTGTTGCTTGTGATTCATTGGCTATTGTTTGGCTACCATTGTAAGAGGGTGGATGGTGAGAGGGCTCCCATAACCCTAAGACAATGTGCTAGTGATGCTATAACCAAATCTTGTCACTTGATTCTGCAAGCTCTAAGTTCCTTTTTGTGCAAAATATAAAGTTGAAGCTAAGTTGTACACCATCTCTCTCTCTCTCTCTCTCTCTCTCTCTCTCTCTCTCTCTCTTTTAGTGTGTGAGAGTGTTCCATTGGTGTTAGGGTTAGTGTAAATTCCTTGCTTGTTTGTGGGTTGCTCTAACGATTCTCCTCTTTTGCGTCCTAGTTCGCTCGTAAACTAGGTGGTGCCCCTTGTGTAGTTGGGATTTGGCTGTGGGTTTGTTGTTTTGGTTTGTGTTGTGTTGTGCCCCAGCCCCATTGAGCAGCACGGGAGCCTTGAAGGGTGTCTAGAGGTTGCTCTTCTTGTTGCCCGCCCCGGACCGCCTCAATTTTGGTGCCCCCACTGAGGACAGGCTTGTGTATGTTTTGTGAAGGCTCAACCTTTAGCATAATCAAGTAGCTTGCATGAATCACGAGAATTTGTATGATCCCTTCATTTCCATTGCAAGGCAAAAGGTACATAATTGTTAGTACTAAGTTGCAATTTAAGCGAGTAATTCGTAGAATTTTAGGTCCTCTTAGGTTGGTAGAGATAAACGCATCAATAAATCCTTTATTTTGCCTCTCATTAGTACGACCTTAGTTTGGACGTCTATATTTTTGTTTTGTTTTAAGAATTAGGTCATGCATAGACCATGGATAATGGCCCAGGAATACAGGTTTTTCCCTTTCATTTCACTCCACACATTTGAGTAAACATTGCAATTAGTAGAAAAATCCATTTTCAACAACGTATGGTATTCATGTTTGGTGCCCAAAGAGTAGGAGAAATTCTCGCGTCACCAAACCCTGTCATTCTACCTCTTATTGATTATCATAGGTCATTTGATGTGAATATTTTTATTTTGTTGTAGAATAGATTGCAATTTAGAAAATATTATTGTGTAAATCTTTTAAAGAAAGAAAAAACAAAAACGCGTCACTTTGAAATCAATTCAATGGAGAGCCAACGCCAAATGTCTGGATATCCTCTTTTCTTTGGAGAGCCTGGAGAGGATGCAGAATTATTTCTAGCGAATTTCAAGATGTCTTGCCGTATCAAGAGGATAGTAACTGATCAAGAACGTGTAGAAATGTTTGAGGTGGTCCTTAGGAAAGATGCTAGCACTTGGTTTGACTCTTTGCCTGAGGAAGTTAAAGGGAATTACACGGAAGTTTTGAATCGTTTCAAGAAATACTTCTTTGATCCCCAAAACACTCAGAAATTATGGCAAGACATTGTTTCTCATAAGCAAAAAGACTTAGATGACTACTACTTGTACAAGCAAGAGTTCCTACGTCTTTGGGCTCTATGGATACGAAATGTTGCTAACCTTGGTGATGGTGCAGAATTTCTAAAGAAGAGAGGTTCATAGCCGAACTCTTTCCTGACCTTAGGGTAAAAGTTGAGGCGGGTGCACCTGCTACCTTTGATGCAGCTGAAACTAGGGCTGCTGAGAAATATAGGAAACTCAAGTGCTTAAGGGGGGAGGTTCCAATAGAAGGTCTTAGACCCAAAGGTAAGTCACAAGCATCAACATCTAAGGAGCTTCCTGAGGTAACGGCGGAAGTGATTGAGAAGTTAAATGAATCTTTAAGCAGCTTGTTAATTCACCTTGCACAAGCTGTAGGTCCAAAGGGACAAGCAAAGAAGTCTGAAGAGCGAGACCCACGACCTAGGAGAGTCTTGCAATGTTGGAATTGCGGTGAGTCTGGACATGGGATGTATAATTGTCCTTGGCCCCGTGGGGAGCCAGGGAGACCTAACTTGAATTACCCAGTGATGAATGCAGGTGAAGGAACTAGTCAGCAACCACGGCTTATACAAAGGCCAAATGGAGCAAGACACCTCCAAAGGAGTGGAAGGAGTTCCACCTTTGCCAGACCCAAACGTGCATGTGGTAGAGGTGACAAATTCAAGAGAGGTTGACATGGAAGCAAATGGCATTAAGCGTGGCCGAGGGAAAGGTAAGGAGAAAGAAGGTGTTACATCACAAAGTGACCATGGACGAGAAAAGAAGGCAAAGGAGACCAAGGAAGCAAGAGGACTCGACGTCGTATCAACTCCAAGACTTTCTTTGGACATGGAATGGCTCCATAAACACTGTTGGGAGACATTATGAGAGGTAAGGGTCCTGATATCTCATGGCCTCAATTTCTTGCATTATGTCCACAAGTTAGGAGGGATTAAACAAGGGCAGTTAGCACTAGGAGAAAGGTAAAGAGAGTGTGCCTGTTGTAAAAAATTGCACAAGCTGAAATGATGAGGACATTACACCTGTGCTAATGACGGGAGCAAAGCGAACCCCGACCCCGACGGCTCTAAATCGCGTGGAACCGGAATGGCGCGCCTCGAGCCTGTCATGGTAAAGCAAACAGGGGGCACACTAGCCTTTCAGCGGCTAGGACGCAAAACAACACACCACCATAAACAAAATTTTCATCCAAGAGATATGGATGCTTGGGTGTAATGATGTAAAGAAAGGAATGAGATCAAGTGAGGAGAGAGAGAGAGAGAGAGAGAGAGAGAGAGAGAGAGAGGAGAGTGAGGGAGGGGTATGCGGCTTAGTACTAGGCATCAAAAAGGATGGCGAATCCGCACACCCTTCCACACATACACAAGCTCACTCCAAAACACAAGACTAGGTGGCGATTCCGCACACCTCACATGGGCAAAACGTTGCAAGACAACAACCTCACAAAACCTTCAAGCTTATTTAGAGAATTAGGCGATGAAATGGGAGCCATAGGGTAGGGGAATGAGATGGAGAGAGTGGTAGAGAACATGGCGGATGGTGGGAGTTGATGGCGAAGACATCGCACGAGCATTTTGGCCATCATCTTCTATTTAGTTGCCCTTCATCTTCCTAGCCAAGGGTGTAGAGGTCATTGCTCAAGACAAGCTGGTGATTGCGGTTAGTTGATGGTGTGGGTGTGTGTTGTGTGCACAAGGCACACACCGTGCATAGTGTTTTCTTTGTGATGTGTGTGTTTTTGTGTGATGGTGACCCCTCTTTATATAGGGGAGGAGGGGGGGGAGAAATTCTAGAATTTGAAATGAAGAAATAATTATCTACATAGGCCATGTGATGTGGGCCCCACTTGTCTGGCTGTGTGTTTATGTGCCAGAACTGCAGTCTCATGAGAAGAGAATGGGTTGATGAAAAAAAGTGAGAAGGTGACATGGAGTATAAATAATTACAAGAGGGGAGAGAGAGGAGAGTGTTCAGTGGTGAATCTGTGTGAGATGTGTGTGAACACAAGAAAAATCAGGTAACCACCAGGTGGGATGGGTCTATGGGCACCTTATTTAGTGAAACTGAGTGTGTGTGAGTGTGGGGGAGGGTTATTTAGCTACAAGACAAGAGACATGGCGCCCTTTAGAGAGAGGGGGGGGTATTGGGTCCATGGGATATGATAGGAGAGAGAAAGGGGGGGTGGGTATACTATTTTGGAAGATAGGGTAAGTTGGCATGTAAGGTAGGGAGCATTATTGGTGAGTTTAGAATGCATTATTGGTGAGAGGTGGGGTAGCTTGAGGGGAGAGAGAAAGGAGAAAGGACAAGGGGAAGAGAGAGGGGTTGACCTTTAGATTGAGGAGAGGGAAAAAGGGACACACGGCGGGGGACAAATGAGACAAAGGAAGGAAGAACAAAACCAAAAAGACAAACAGTGGGCATGGCTTGCCCCGGAGGCAATGAGGTGGCTTTTTACATCTCTCTCTTACTTTCCTTTTTCTTCATGTACCTTTTATCTAAATTCATTAATTCGGTTTTTAAAAATATGAAAAAAATAAAAATTTATGTGTTATTGAGAGAAAGGAAAATAGGCCACCTCATGCCTGCGGGGCTGCCCATCCCCACCTTGCCTCCTTTTTCTTCATTGTTTCCCCGCCGTGTGTCCCTTTTCCTCTCCTCCACTCAAATGGTCAACTCCCCCTTCTCTTCCCCTTGTCCTTTCTCCTTTCTCTCTCCCTCAAGCTACCCCCACCTCTCACCAATAATGCATTCTAACTCACCAATAATGCACCCTAACTTACATGCAACTTACCCTATCTTCCAAAATAGTATTCCCACCCCCACTCTCTTTCCTATCATATCCATGACCCAAATACCCCCCCCTCTCTCTAAAGGGCGCCATGTCTCTTGTCTTGTGCTAAATAACCTCCCCCACACTCACACACACTAGTTTTCACTAAAAAAGGTGGCCCTTAGACCCATCCCCACCTGGTGGTTACTGATTTTTTTGTGTTCACACACATCTGCACACAGATTCACCTCTGAACACACTCCTCTCTCTCCCCTCTTGTAATTACTTTATTCTCATGTCCTCTCAATTTTTTTCTTCAACCATCTCTCTCTCATGAGACTGCTGTTCTGGCACATATACACACAGCCAGACAAGTGGGGCCCACAGTCACATGGCCTATGTAGATAATGATTTCTTCATTTCTAAATTCTAGAATTTTTCCCCCCCCTCCTCCCCTATATAAAGAGGGGTCACCATCACACAAAAACACACAACATCACCAAAGAATACACTATGCACTGTGTGTGCTAGTGCACACACACACACACCCACACCATCACCATCACCGCAATCACCATGCTTGTCTTGAGCATGACCTCTACACCTTGGCTATGGAAGATGAAGGGCAACTAAATGAAGGATGATGGCCATAATCCTCGTGCGAGTCTTCGCCATCAACTCCCACCTATCCGCCATGTGCTCTACCACTCTCTCCCTTCTCATTCCCCTACCCTATGCTCCCCATTTCATCGCCTAATTCTCTAAATAAAGCTTGAGGTTTTGTGAGTATGTTTTCTTGCAACGTTTTGCCCATGTGAGGTGTGCGGAATCGCCACCTAGTCTTGTGTTTTGGAGTGAGCTTGTGTATGTGTGAAGGGTGTGCGGATTCGCCATCCTTTTGTGATGCCTAAGTACTAAGCCGCTATACCCATTCCCTCACTCTCTCTTCTCTCTCCTCTCCTCTCTCTCTCTTCCTCTCTCTCTCTCTCTCACTTGATCTCATTCCCTCTCCTTTTCATCATTACTCCCAAGCATCCATCTCTCTTGGATGAAAATTTTGTTATGGTGGTGTGTGTTGTTTGCGTCCTAGCCGCTGAAGCTAGGTGGTGCCCCCTGTTTGCTTTACCATGACAGGCTCGAGGCGCGCCATTCGGTTCCCCGGCGATTTAGAGGCCGTCGGGGTTCGGGGTTCGCTTTGCTCCCGTCACTAGCACAGGTGTAATGTCCTCATTCATTTCAGCTTGTGCAATTTTTACAACAGGCACACTCTCTTTTACCTTTCTCCTAGTGCTAACTGCCCTTGTTTAATCCCTCCTAACTTGTGGACATAATGCAAGAAATTGAGGCCATGAGATATCAGGACCCTTACCTCTCATGTCTTCCAACAGGTTGTATGGAGCCATTCCATGTCCAAGAGGAAAGTCTTGGAGGTTGATACGACGTCGAGTCCTCTTGGCTTCCTTGGTCTCCTTTGCCTTCTTTTCTCGTCCATGGTCACTTTGTGTGATGTAACACCTTCTTTCTCCTTACCTTTCCCTCGGCCACGCTTAATGCCATTTGCTTCCATGTCAACCTCTCTTGAATTTGTCACCTCTACCACATGCACGTTTGGGTCTGGCAAAGGTGGAACTCCTTCCACTCCTTGTGGAGGTGGTCTTGCTCCATTTGGCCTTTGTATAAGCCGTGGTTGCTGACTAGTTCCTTCACCTGCATTCATCACTGGGTAATTCAAGTTAGGTCTCCCTGGCTCCCCACGGGGCCAAGGACAATTATACATCCCATGTCCAGACTCACCGCAATTCCAACATTGCAAGACTCTCCTAGGTCGTGGGTCTCGCTCTTCAGACTTCTTTGCTTGTCCCTTTGGACCTACAGCTTGTGCAAGGTGAATTAACAAGCTGCTTAAAGATTCATTTAACTTCTCAATCACTTCCGCCGTTACCTCAGGAAGCTCCTTAGATGTTGATGCTTGTGACTTACCTTTGGGTCTAAGACCTTCTATTGGAACCTCCCCCCTTAAGCACTTGAGTTTCCTATATTTCTCAGCAGCCCTAGTTTCAGCTGCATCAAAGGTAGCAGGTGCACCCGCCTCAACTTTTACCTTAAGGTCAGGAAAGAGTTCGGCTATGAACCTCTCCTTCTTTAGAAATTCTGCACCATCACCAAGGTTAGCAACATTTCGTATCCATAGAGCCCAAAGACGTAGGAACTCTTGCTTGTACAAGTAGTAGTCATCTAAGTCTTTTTGCTTATGAGAAACAATGTCTTGCCATAATTTCTGAGTGTTTTGGGGATCAAAGAAGTATTTCTTGAAACGATTCAAAACTTCCGTGTAATTCCCTTTAACTTCCTCAGGCAAAGAGTCAAACCAAGTGCTAGCATCTTTCCTAAGGACCACCTCAAACATTTCTACACGTTCTTGATCAGTTACTATCCTCTTGATACGGCAAGACATCTTGAAATTCGCTAGAAATAATTCTGCATCCTCTCCAGGCTCTCCAAAGAAAAGAGGATATCCAGACATTTGGCGTTGGCTCTCCATTGAATTGATTTCAAAGTGACGCGTTTTTGTTTTTTCTTTCTTTAAAAGATTTACACAATAATATTTTCTAAATTGCAATCTATTCTACAACAAAATAAAAATATTCACATCAAATGACCTATGATAATCAATAAGAGGTAGAATGACAGGGTTTGGTGACGCGAGAATTTCTCCTACTCTTTGGGCACCAAACATGAATACCATACGTTGTTGAAAATGGATTTTTCTACTAATTGCAATGTTTACTCTAATGTGTGGAGTGAAATGAAAGGGAAAAACCTGTATTCCTGGGCCATTATCCATGGTCTATGCATGACCTAATTCTTAAAACAAAAAAAAATATAGACGTCCAAACTAAGGTCGTACCTAATGAGAGGCAAAATAAAAGGATTTATTGATGCGTTTATCTCTACCAACCTAAGAGGACCTAAAATTCTACGAATTACTCGCTTAAATTGCAACTTAGTACTAACAATTATGTGTACCTTTTGCCTTGCAATGGGAATGAAGGGATCATACAAATTCTCGTGATTCATGCAAGCTACTTGATTATGCTAAAGGTTGAGCCTTCACAAAACATACACAAGCCTGTCCTCAGTGGGGGCACCAAAATTGAGGCGGTCCGGGGCGGGCAACAAGAAGAGCAACCTCTAGACACCCTTCAAGGCTCCCGTGCTGCTCAATGGGGCTGGGGCACAACACAACACAAACCAAAACAACAAACCCACAGCCAAATCCCAACTACACAAGGGGCACCACCTAGTTTACGAGCGAACTAGGACGCAAAAGAGGAGAATCGTTAGAGCAACCCACAAACAAGCAAGGAATTTACACTAACCCTAACACCAATGGAACACTCTCACACACTAAAGAGACGAGAGAGAGAGAGAGAGAGAGAGAGAGAGAGAGAGAGAGATGGTGTACAACTTAGCTTCAACTTTATATTTTGCACAAAAAGGAACTTAGAGCTTGCAGAATCAAGTGACAAGATTTGGTTATAGCATCACTAGCACATTGTCTTAGGGTTATGGGAGCCCTCTCACCATCCACCCTCTTACAATGGTAGCCAAACAATAGCCAATGAATCACAAGCAACAAAACAACAACCTTCAATGAAACAAGTCACCTTATGAAGCTGAATGAGTTTGCCAAGCCAAATTGGAGGAGAAGCGTGAGCCTTTGGACATGAATTGCACCCAAAACTACCAATTCATTGATGTTGGGGTAGATACAACAATGGTAGGAAGAATATCTTCTACTCGCACTCACTCAAACTAGCTCAAGCTTTTCTATGCACCAAGGTGATGGTGTATAGAAAGCTTACTCTCTCTTTACAACCAAGATAGAACTGGCGTGTGGTACGCTCAATCTAGTGTGCAATGGTATAGTGATGTCTTTTACAAGGAGGAATGGGTTCTATTTATAGGTTTTAGAAGCCTTGATTAGGATTAAGCCTAATCAATTTTATTAGGAAAGATCAAGGATTATGAATTTTTATGAATTTCAAATGATAATGGGGTCTCTCTTTTCTCTTGAGTCACATGGATGTGGGCTCAAGTAAGAGAATTATTGATGTGGTGAAAGGAGAGAAATTTCCATGGGAGTGAATGAATTTGGTTTACTTGTGCGGTTGCCTACTCCATATGTTGATAGTGTGGGTGCATTTTTACAAGAGAAGTTAGTTGTTGGTGGTAATAATCACTAGAATTGTTAGTGATACATTTACAATGGGTAGGATGAGTTGATTTGATGAAGGAAGAGGGGTGAATTAAAAGAGATTCATTGAGATGGTAAAGCTTTGAAGAAGCTTGAACTCACCCTTGTGTAGATTGTGGAAAAAATGACCGTTGGTCTTCTTCTTCTTCTTCGCTTCTTTACGCCCCCGCCACGGTTGACCACCACGATGAAAAGAGGATTTTTTGATGAAAAATCCTCAATTTGCAGAAGTTATCATGGTTAAGATGCTGAATTTTAGATATTTTTAGGAGAGGTAAATGAAATTGTAACATAGAAGCAACAGAGAGAGACATGGAGAGGGTGTATGTATGTAGAGGTTCATAAAAGAACTATAGGGATGAGAGAGAAGGGTAATGGTGAAGAGGGTGGGAGAAGCCATGGAAATTGCAGGTTTGAGTGAGGGAAGGAGAGGGAGGGATGTGTAAGAGTGAGTAGGTGTGTGGAAGGGAAGACTAAGGGCTACTTGTGAGAAAAGTGGGCAGACTGGGGTCCACTCAAAAAATCATAGCTCACCGCTGGTAGCTCCAAAAATCATGAAAAAATTTGAGGTGATTATTCAGAGCGTAGGATACATTTTCTCTTTTGACCACCGCTCCAAATTCGGAGTGGAGATAGGTGCCAAAATTCTCACCAAAAAGCGTGTTTTTATGCCTGCAAAAGTCTTTTAGTGGCCCCCTCCTTTGTTGAATTTGTACAATGCATCCAAGAGTGAGCCCCTCCTTTGTCATATTATAATACAAAGCATCCAAGTTGCCCTTGACCCATGCATGGAGGAGGATTATTGGTGAATAAAGAAATATATACATGGTGGGACTAGTGTATGGACTATTCATGGACTTTAGCTCAATGAGCAATGGTGTTAGAATAATGAGTAAAAATAATAATAAAAATATGGAGGAGTTATGGATATGGAAAGATATTGGAATCATATGATATGGTCCCTCCTTGAATTATTTTGGGTGAAAGAGGAAAAGGTATGCAAGTAAATAATATAATAAACGTAACCAATGAGTAGAAATCAATTTTTTGTTTTCACGGGTGAGGAGGGTGAAAATGTGGGAGTGATTTGTATAAAGGAAAAATATGAGGTTAGAGTATGTACATATTGGCAAAAAATATAATTATGGTGCAAGAGGATGAAAGAAGGTGTACATAGGTTTAATAAAACACACACTTAAGTAGAAATATTTAAATAAAATACCAAAATAATTATAAAAAATCCCTATATTTAGGCCATATATAAAATGAAATATTTACACACAAAGAGGCCATAATATACTTTTATTTTTATTTTATTTTATTTTTTTGGCTCAACTAGCCCAGTGACTAGCTAGCTGAGGGTTTTTGAGAAGATATGGGAAAAGCCCCTAACTCACACATGCCTATGTACAGTGAAATGGTAGGGATAGCCATAGCATTTGGGTGAATTTGGTAGGGTGGAGTAACTTACTATGGCAATTATGGAGAGCCGAAAAACGGCTATCAGCGTGACTTCAGACTACACAAAACCAAGAACAAAAATGGATGATGTACTGTTGATAGGTACGCCACGAGCGGATGCTAGCATAGCGTTCGCTCGCTACATGGCGAGAACAAAACCAACAACTCTATGCCGAGGATGAAGCTTAACCCGTAGGTGCATGGAAACAAGAAGAGGGTTATGAACCTACTTCTAGCGAGAACAAAACCAACAACTCTATGTCGGCCGAGGATGAAGCTTAACACGTAGGTGCATGGAAACAAGAAGAGTGTTATGAACTTACTTCTCGACCTTGTAAGACAATCAGTAATAAAAAAGACGAGTCAAAGATCGCTCTAGTGAAGACAATCCTAACTACAATGCTAACACTCACCGAATCTAGGTCAAACGCATTTGAAACATCACGAAACTCATAAGGTACACTCTCCTTACCTTGAGATCAATATCCTATGGACTATATGACTGGATAACCCACCTCCAACTACCCCTTGCAAAAATTGCGAATAAAGAAGGCAGCAAAATAAAAGTTACCATTTTTCGTGGCGTATGGTTCTAACATGTAGTCCTACTTGCCGTGAACCCATAGGTACAAAGAAGTCAACAAATGGACACCCGGTTTGCAAGAAAACTCACCCAGAAGCTTGTAGGTGCTCTCTTTGAGTTGTCGTCAAAATCATACACTATTGGTGTCAGAGGAAAGCCCTTGCAGTTGCTAATGCAGTGGTGGTGTCACTTCAGCAATGGGACTTCCGTAGCGCGCGTAGCAAAGAGATCAAGTCACTCTCTCTCTCTCTCTCTCTCTCTCTCTCTCTCTCTCTCTCTCTCTCTCTCTCTCTCTCTCACTCTCTCACTCTCTCTCTCTCTCTCTCTCTCAAACTCCACGCACAGTGATAAAACCGATTTGATTAATTCCAAAAAGTTGGGTTTAGGTTACAAAAGTTGAATTATATACATTCCTCCATAGAGGCTCGTTCCCACAAGGTCTATTGGCAGCTCAAATATTACAAAGGTGCCAAAAATAGTAGTATAATGTAATTGGGAAACCTCTTCTATATCTTGTTGTCAACACTCCCCCTTCCGCGTCCATGTCCTCCTGACATGACTGATCTTACTTTAGTAAGAGCTACTCTTGTGTTAGTGGAAGTCTGGTCGTTTTAGCAGCTTTAGGTACGATTAGTAGCAGATGTTCCCCAAAGTGACCACGCTGGGCCAAATATCTTGCTATCATAAGTAAAGAATCCCGTGTAGAAAGCTTCTTCAAAGGCTTGCATGTGATAGCTAGCCAGAAACATGATTCTCTGATATAGTAGATGTAAAACCTCTGGAGATGGTTGTTTTCACAGATCAGATGTCATTGCAGTGACAGTGTCGCCCGTTGAGAGGAGTGTAGAATTCGTCGCTTTAGAAGGCGCGAACACTTCAAAACAAGCCAACAAGGTTTTGCAGATTTTTTTGGTCATGACGCACGTCAAATTTGGAGAGCCTGTGAAGATCTTAATGGTGCCCTTCAGGGTTTTCACCATATAAGAGACACATATTCTCTCTCCTGATTTGGATGCAGGCATAGACGGGTAGTTTAGCTAGTTGGGACGAGCCTTCACGAATTTGAAATGGTTTGCCCAAGTGCGAACACGAGGGACTGGGCAAATTAGGAGGTCATCTCTGATAATCTTTGGAGCCTCCACCAAGTATTTCAAAAAAACTGGGTACTTTAGGAGCCAAGATTTTTTCCATCTTGGTTGTGAGTCCACTATTCTACCTGTATCCTCCATCTTCTTGGCATCTCCTTCATAGACCGGCTTTGTGGCTTCCTCTTTGACTCTTTTCCTGATTATGTTACCTCATACTTTAGGAGAGGATATGGGAGTGTGGGTTGCATCCATTCCTCCCTAAGTACATTTGCCGCAGCCCTTGGCCCCTTCAGGAATTTCCATGGGCTCATCTCTAGCATTTGTTTCTATTTCACTATGCCCTGATTCTGATTCTTGTGTCCTTAAAGCCGCTATTTCCTTTTGCAAGTCAGCGATCTGTCTTTGTGTCAATGTGTCTTGTTGAGTTGCTTTCTCGGCCATGTCAACCATTTGATTTTGCAATGTCTCCAGGCTCTTTTGAAGTTCCTCATGTTCTTTCTGAAGAACTATGTGTTCTGCTCTCATTCTTTCTTCGGCGGTTGAAGATTCTTCTCCCTTATGCATCCTTTGTCTTTGCTAGATGCAGTATTTCTATAGGGTGGTGATTTGTGCCTTCAATGCTTGTATGAATTGGGCGTCTGCTCTTGCACTTGTTCTCTTGATCCTTGGTGTAGCCCTTAGTCTTTTGATTGTCTTGTCTTGGAGCTCTGACTTTTCCTTCAACTCTAGGACTTCATCCATTGCTGATTCTAAGTCATCCAAGGCCTGATCTTTTTGCTCTTGGAGAGTCTTGATTGCTCTCGATGCTTCAATTATCTCTAGCAAGAGAGTGTCTTGTCTGCCTTCAGATTCCCTTAGTGTTGCAGTAAGAGTGTCGAGCTCTTTTTCTGCTTCTTTAGCCTTCAGGTGGGTATCTTGTACCATATTTGATAGGTTCTCATGTTCTGTTTGCATGTTGTCATGCCTGGTACGCAGCATGTTGTTCTCTTCAGCAATGGCAAGAGACCACGTCCTGACTCTATCAAGTATCTGATAAGCGGCTCTTAGTTGTTGCTGTGACAAGGTTTCAAGTTGTGGGTCTATTGATTGGACCAGCTAGTGGAACCTGATAACTCATACTGATTAGCATTGGTGTCGGTGGTGCTTGGAATGGGCTAGCTAAGAGTCTCCATTGAGGCACCGTGGGGAATTGAACCATCCTTGGCACTCCGGATTGTGGTGAGTATCTCTCTGGAGTTCTTTGTTGAGATCCATGGTCTACCTTCTGTTTTCCGCCTCATCATCTCTTTCTCTGTTTCTTGGGGGATCTTGTCTTTCTTCTTCTTTCCTTGCAGCCCATGGTGGGTTCGGAGTACCATATACCACTATGGAAGCTTCTGCCATAGTATATCCAGCTTGGATAAGATCTTCATAAGTATTTTTTTCATTATGTTCCTGATCTCCATGTGTAGATGTGGCCCCTTCTGTTGTTTTTGGTGAAGATTGAGATTCGGGTGTAGATGGTTTTGAGCTCGGAGGAGGTGTGGGAGATCTTGGTGGAGAAGGTGATGTTTCCTCTTTCTTCTGCTCTTCCTCTTGATCCTTCTTCTCATGTTCTAATGTTTCTTTCAGCTTCTGTTTGATGTTTTCGATTTCCTCCATCGTGAAAGGCTCTAATTTTTGTTGATCAAGTACCCTTTCCGTCTCTTCATACGCCCGGATGAATGGTCAAATTGGTCCTCTAGTGGTTTAGAGGAGCTTCCTCCCACCTTGGCTGGGTCTGGCACCCAGTATTCTTCGAAATCTCCTTTTAGTACCCTTTCTGCTCTAAACTGTTCTATCAATCTTTCAATACGAGCAGCTTTTTGACTCTGTTTCCTTGGATCTGGATTCCCTGGCTTATGCTTTCCCTTTCTTCCTTAGTGGCTCCACAGGCTCGTCTTTTGGCACTATTTCCAAATTTCTTCTTAGCCTCGTGGTGATGGGCAGAGATGTTGCTTTTACCGGCGCATCTTCAATATCAGGTTTTACCTTGAACCACTCATTCTGTGTTGGTGGCTCTGGCCAATGTCCTCTTGCTCCGATTGCCTCATATGCAATCTTTGTCAAGGTTTCTCCTCCTCCAATGTACTTGGCCTTTTCCATGCCTATGCCAATCACCTGCTCATGCAGATATTGAGCGTAGTTCACCTCTTTTGGTACACTGCTCTTCAAAGCCCAGGTTATAGTGGTTTCCACTGCATGAGGAGGAGTTGTGTATTTATGTGGCCTCTTGCCGCAAATTTGAAAGTATTGGTTGTATAGTTTGCATATCTTTCCAGCTCATGGGTCCACCAGATTTTCCAATGTCCGATTAAACTTCTTTTGTGCATAAACTTTCACCTGGTCTCTTCTTTCTCTAACTGAGATTCCCCTGTTGTGGAGCCCAAGTGCATCTGCTATGGTTTGATGTGTGATTAGAGTTTTTGTCTTCTGGCCATCCAAACCTATTATCACTGCCTTTCCATCTTTTTGAATAGAGCTGAATAGCTCATATACTCTCTGAACATCCACACCTGTTGGTGGAGCCATGTAGAAGTTATGAAGGTCCGCTCTTTCTAGCTGGGTAAGGGTATCTTCTTTGTTTGCCATTTCTAACATCTCTTGTGGATTCATTGGGATATCCACTGTGTTGCCTTGTGTGTCTTTGAAGGTGCCTTGATACACTTCAACTCCTTCCTTTTCTAATCTTGCCTCGTCTATCCAGGCCTTGGCTGGCTTGAGTGTCTCCTCTGGCAGTGTATATGGTTCACTGGTCGCAATTATGCCTTTTACATACATGCTCTTCTTCTTTGCTGTTGATTTATTAGACTCCATAGATCTTGCGCGGACACTTCAAGTGATTAGCCAATCTTGCATTTTCTTAGTTTCTATCTGTCCAAATGACTCTTAAATTGAAAAACAGGCTACCTAGGGCCTAAGGGTGCAATGCATAGGATGATGATTGCTTTTGGGTGTTGATTGATGCTGTGAGACTTCATACGCATTTGAAGTCTAAATGCTCAAAACAAAGTGATAGTTTACATAAGCACAACACTTATCATATACTTCAGGAATATATGTCTTGATTTTAATTTGGATGTTGTTTGGACCAGCTATGACCATTTGACTCTTTGCCGACTTGAAACTGAATTTGGGCTCACTTCTGAGTATTTGAGGCTTAAATGGGATGAAATTGGGTAAGTGTAGTCATAATCCTGTTGTTGAGGCTTAGATTGGTCAATGTTGATCTCTAGGTTCATCTCCACATCAGAGAGACTTTACATGCGTATGAAATCTAATGTGTTAGATATGACTCAGACCTTGGCTGTAAGTAGTCATTAGCATGTTATACACATCTATGACAGTGAAATTGGATTTTGGATTCTCCTTCTGAGTCTGGAGTCAGATTTCACCTTGAAGTGTAGAGTTTTGCCCTAATCCATCGTTTAACCATTATGAGACTTCATACGTCTTCATTGAGTTTTCTGGCCTTGGCTTCTTCTGGAGCTTCCTTTGGTGATTGGGACACCCAATATCAATTCTGATTCCCATTTGGATATGGACTAATTGGATGGGGTCTAGAATACTCCATAGGAGGAATTTTTGATTTTGTACTACCAATGGTCATTATCTAGCCCAAACTTGTCCAAATAGAAGGTATGCATTGTATGTAACATGGTGCACAAATTAGTGCTGAGAAATTGTTGGTTGGGCTCTCAAATAATAGTTTAGACTTTATATGCGTATAAAGACTATTGATGCAAAACAGTTAGAAAATCCATAGGCTGGTGTTGTATGGCCTGTGTAAAGTGTCCATGAACTTTGTTATGACTTTGGGCTTGTGAATTGTGTTAGAAAGGCTTCAAAAGATGTCATGACACATGTTTAGCTTTTCTGATTGGATGAAGGTCATATCACCTCCAGTTGTGATTGATGTGTGTTAGAGGGCTCATGATGATGTTTTCCAAGTGCTAAAAGCCTAAAATCCCAGCTAGCCTGCTATATCAAGGCTTGTAGACTTTAT
Source organism: Adiantum capillus-veneris (assembly GCF_014529385.1). NCBI lineage: Eukaryota > Viridiplantae > Streptophyta > Polypodiopsida > Polypodiales > Pteridaceae > Adiantum > Adiantum capillus-veneris. Next base: position 18,599,731 of record NC_140938.1, read on the forward strand.
ACACACTAAATATAAATTCTACTTGGGAATCCTTGATCCAAATTTGTTGCAGACCTAGTCCATGATGTTTATAAGGCTGTGATGCACACATGAAATTGGGTAAGAGTTCTTGAGCTTAATGCCATAATTCAGGCTAAGACACTTTGTTTTTGAAACTGAAGTGAGTGATGACCAATACATTCACAATTTGGTCCAAATTTGGTGTAGAGGCTTGGCATGATATATTTTATAGGCTTGGGTGATCAGTTTGTGAGCAGTACTCCCTTATTATAGAGTTAGTCTTTATACGCGTATAAAGTCTCTTTGCACAGAATGCATTTTTTAGCATAGTCATAGATATTTGGGCTAAGTTTATGCTGTGCACAAAATTTCACATGATTTGGAGCATTTTTTATAAGTCTAAAGCCAAATATTGAGATTAGGCTGAGACTTTGCGTTTTTTGGTTCTTGGGGGCCTAAAAAGCTCCAAATTCCATGAAATTTTTTGTATTGCATCTAGAGGGTATGCAGAATGATGTCATGATTTCATGAGAGTGTTTCTTGTGCAAAAACTATCTATGAGACTTCATACGCGTATGAAGTCTGCTGTGATAAAAACTGATTTTGATGCTTTGAGGTGATTTGTGATTGTGCCTTAAGCCCTGTTAGCTATTTTTCACTTTAAAAAGTCACGTGATCAGTTTTGAAACTCCCTGCTTGATATTTCAGTTTTCAAAAGGGATTTCTCTATTGTGGCCCCATTGACTTAGAGATTCTTCTTGATCTCTATTTCCCTCGCATGTGGATGTCCTTAGGCACCCTTCTATGGCTATAATGAATCCTTTGGATTCATAAATGCCACATTTGGTGATTTGTCACTCAAATAGCATCTTTTGTTGAGGAGACTACCGGTGATAGTTTTTCTTGATGTTTGACTTTATGTATTGGTTGTTGATGATATGTTGATGAAGCCTGTGAAGTTTGGTGGAAAACGGACCTCTATCTCAGCCGTGAGGCCCAAATGACACTTTGCGGACCCCGAAGCTTTGCCCCATGTTTTGACCCACTTTTGATGGTGGATTCAGGCGGAGACTTACTTGACTTAAAAACATGCTTGAGATGTATCTTCTCCTGAAGTTTTGCGTCGTTTTGGCCATTCTTTCCCGATCAGTCTTTGTCGTGCCCAAAGAAGTTAGGGTTTTTCCGGTTTACCTAAACGTGCATTGGAAGTTGTCAATGTGTTCTTTTAGCTTAGGGTTAACCCCCCATCAAATCTCGTAGCAACCCGTTGGATGGATGATGCGTTACGGGCTCTTTTCGATTTCTTTCTCGCGAAGCTACATTGTCGATTTTTGAAATTTTTCGCGACAAAGAGAGTGTAGGACAAGAAAACTCATGGTAACAAGCCTACTTCTCATATCTGGCATCGATCGGTGTGTTGTGTGCGTCATACAGAGTCGCAAAAGATTCGATCGCTCTAGGTCTCTCAAGCTGTCTCTCACTTGTGAATAGTGAAAATGAGCTATTGAGTGGGCCCAAAAGAACTTATATCGGGATTCCGAGACCACTTTTTACCAAATTTGACATGTGCTCCTATCTTGTTGTGAAATGTACTTTAGGCTCAGAAATTTCTTTATTTGGACTCCGTTTGCTCTGTTTTTGAAAATTTTGTCAATTAGCCCAAGATCTTCCAATTTGGCTTTCCGCAACTTTTTCGCATATTTGCACCCCGTCTTCACCATAAGTTTTCAATTGTTTATTGACCACTCCTATATTTTTCTTTTGCTCGCCAAAGTGTCGTTTCACCTCCTTTTTCTATCTTTCTTTGTTTTTGGCTGAAAAAACAATTAAAAATAAAGAAAAATATCTAATTTGATCCAAAAATTTGAGACAATTAGGTAATATCATAACAACCCACTATATACATCAATATGTAGTATTTTTGGTCGGATTTCTTTGTTTTCTCGCTTTTTCTTACTAAAAACCTCTAATTTTAGATATATACACACACTTAGAGGATCATCTTGGTGTTTGTCTTCTGTCATCTTGTTATTACTCAATATTTTAGGACATATATGTTCAACTTTCATCAAAATAATCACAATCAAACATAAAAATCCATAAACTCAAGGAAAACAGTGCCCTTTTTACACTTGTAGCGTGTTGGTTCCTCCCCCGTGCCTAGTCGAAGTCCTCTTGGACGACCATGTCGATGTTGAAGCTTTGCAATGATGTATGCTCGTGGGGAAGTTGTCTGAACAGTAAGCTCTCAAGTATTCTTGCTCTTTCTTTGATTGTCAATAGAGTTTGGGAAGCAAGTCTGCTCAGTCTAATGGTATCTGTGATTGTTTTTTCTTAGGTCTCCACCACTGAACCGTCGATATATAGTTGATTAGAACTTGCATTTTGTCGGTTGTAGAAGTTGTGTATTGGCAGTTCTTGAGTTTGTTGCTTTCGAATCCAGATTTTGGTATGGTGGTTGTGAATGCTGAGTAGTTTCTTTGGTACCCATATCTGTCTTTGGCAAGAGTTTGGTTTTGGCTTCCTTTTTGTTTAATATGTGGTTGGAGGGTTACAATTAAATTCTAGTTTCTCCTCCTTGGTCAATTGATCTTTTCGGCCCAAATCTGCTTGATAGCTTTCTTGTACTGACCCTGTTGTTTGTGTTGGTATACACTTTGGTGACTTCTATTCTTTGTATTATGAGTCTTTGCCTTTGGGACTTGATCTTGCTACCTTGACGTGATCTTTGGAATTCCTTTTTGGTCCATGGTTACTATTTTTAGCAGTTTTCCGAATTCTGTCAGTGCCATGATGTTAAGAATGTTATAAAGCTTCGAAATGTGAATTAAAATAATTTTTGTGAAAATTTTCCAAATATAGTAAGTTTTTGGTCACCCGACCCGTCTAGTTTTGACCGTCTCGAAAATCTGCACCTGTACCCCAAATTTGAAAAAAATGCATTTTCGAACCCCGGGGAGCTGCTAAATATGGCAGGTACTCGGTCCAGTACGCCTTAGTTAGAGCTCAGTATAGCAATTTACGGCATCAAAATCCGACTCGTATGGCCGTTTTAGCCTAAAACCAATTTTTCATAAAATTGTCCAGGGAGGCACCGGGGGCCCGGGCTGCGTGGGAACAAGTTCCAGGCCACTCCAGACCATCTTTAGCAGCTAGGGGGCACCCTCTTGCCTTGTGGGAGTCTTTGGAAAGTTTCCAAGCTTGCAACTAAGTGTGAGAACCAGTTAACTAAACCAACTGGACACTTGGTGGGTAGGCAACTAGACTTGCCATGCAAGGACTGAGTGCTCACTCAGATGCTTATAGCAGCACAAATCGATTTTCAGCTTGAGGAGGCCTATTTAAAGGCATGCACACACACACGCACACACACGCACACATGCTCACACACACACACACCCAGTACACACACACACACACCTACACACACCTTGGGGAGGTGCTGCCGGTACACACACAGTTTTTGAAGGAGAAGCAAGGAGGGAGGTACTGCCGAAATTCTCATCTTGAGGATTCATTGGATCAGAAAAATCAGAGGATTCTCAGCCCCTAATCACGGTAATCATGGTTTAATTACTGCTCTTCTTAATTCTCATCTTTATTCTCCAAATTCCTTAGCTACTATGCTTAATCCTGGCTATAATTCCCTATAGCTGCTCTATAAATCTCCATAGCTATACTCCATTACATAATCATCATTCAATTAGCTAAATTATGCAGCCATTCATCATCCTTAACCAAGGATTAATGCATGATTAGAAAGATTCTCTCTCTAGGCAGCATAGTTAATAAATTGTCAGCCAGTAATAGTGTAGATTTGATGAAATTCATTCTTTTACCACTCAATAGTGTTGTAATTAAAGTAGACTCAATCTTCTCCCACATTAAAATGTGATTAAGGCTGAAAATTAATCCGTCATTAGGCCATTAAGAAGAGAATTTTATGTCACACATGCCTGCAACAATTCTGCATCTTCATATTGCTCTAGGAAAATGAATGAGCTTGCTTACTTCATCTCTTTCGTGAATCAATTAGTAAAATTCTGAATTTCTTAATCATCTAAGCCAAGTAATTAGCCTTAGAGCCATTTCCCATAGGGTAAGTAAGGAATTACCATAAAATTGCTAGGTCTCGAAGGAAAAATCTAATCTCTTGCCTAAGGAGGATTCTTTAATAATTCTAATCTGCCATTTGGTTGTTATGATACTCTCGGACTTTAGCTCTTTTCTTCAAGTTTATCATTTAAAGTAGTGAGTAAAATGGCCCCGGTTAAGAGAACTCGCTTCGGTGGTGACCACGAGGCGGGAACAAGCAATACAAATGGGAAAGGAAAAGCTCCCATGGTCGAACAAGCACCGGCCATCTCACGAGCAATGAAGAAGAAATGGAAGAGGTAGATCACAGTTTTATTCAAGTTGTTTAATTTAACATTGCATACGTTTAGCTAGGAATGAACACATCCCCAAACATGTTGGAGAAATCCGACGGAAAACCTCGACAATTGAATTCATTTGTATATTAAAGTCTAAAGTAGGAAAGAAATGATTGATGGATATACTGTTTGCAATAGGAAAGAATGTCTGCTAGGGAAAATTTAGCTCGGCATGTTCATTCTATTTCCAATGTTGAATTAGTCATGAACCCCTCCTGATCACAGGGGGCAGAGGTTCCTGGTTAAGGGCTCTTGAATCCACGTCTGCTGGTTAAGCGGTGGATACCCACGACTGCTGGTTAAGCGGTGGGGAACCCACGTCTGTTGGTTAAGTGGTGGGAATGTCCATGTCGTGCTTTCTATGCGGTGGACGTACCTAGTTGTATGGGCAGCTAGGCGACAACGAGAGCTCGCTGGAGGGGGGATGTTGTACCTCCAGAACATTGGAATTTTAATGAATAAGTTTGAGTAGAATTTTTACTAGAATAATGTCTTGGTGCCGCTTGCAATACTGGTTGAAGGGCTGTCTTAACGAACATTGTGACTCGGAATCTAATCAAGGAATTTTTATGTTGAACAACCATTGTGGTAGTAATTAGGACACACAAGGAAGTGTGAGTGTGGGGGTGGAAAGTGGGGGCTTGGCTCAGGTTGCCAATGCCTATGAGATGGGTGGTCCCGATTGGTCAGGAACTCTCTGTACCCATAGTGCTTACTTCGATATTAGTAACACTCATTGGCCCTAGAGTGGTGAAATCTCAAGAGTACGTGCCTCTGAAACATGGGGAAAAAGGCACTCGGGTTTTCTCTCCTCTTGGAAGGTGGGTCTTAGGATCGCTAGATAGTTTAAGAACGCTTCCCCTGCGAGGTGGAGCTAGATCTCCTTGCTAGTAGGCTCGAACTCGACTCACTTTGTGATGAGAGATTGTCCGCTAGTCGAACCCTGAACCATTTTGTTTGCTTCCGCAATAGATCTAGTGGCCACCAGGTTCACCATCAAATCCGCTGGTTGATACGGCGGGGTGGGGACCTCACACCCGATCCATAAACCATAAATATGATATGAGACTTAGTCTAAACTAAAAAGTATTCTTGTGTCACGTAGATTTGGGTCATCTCGACTCTTGGCAAATGAGTCTCTAACTTCACTTCTCTTGAAAAGAGGGAGTGGAGAGTTTCTTGACTAATCGAGACCACCCATCCTTGATTGGTAACCTGAGCCAGCCCCCACTTTCCACCCACACGCGCACTTTTTACCACACTATTTTACATATACAAACAGTGTTCCTTAATTAATTCCAAACACAGGTTCTTTTATACAGCCCTTCAAACAAAACCAAAACAATTGAAACAAGGCCTAATGAAGACAGCCCTATTATTCAACAAAAATAACTTTTCCATTTCTCATGAGTTGCCGCTACCCACGGACTTTCTCTATCAAACCAACAGAGCCTTTGCAAAGGATTTATTCGCTAACCATGAATTGCGCAACCTTCCCATCTCGCTAACCGCGAGGCATCTTGCTACCCGCGAGGCATCTCGCTACCCGCCAGGCATCCCGCTAACCGCCAGGCATCCCGCTACCCGCGAGGCATCCTGCTAACTGCGAGGAACAAAAGAGAGCCGATAACCTCATCTTAATCTCCACTAACCGCGGAATCATCTCGCTACCCGTGAGGAACAAAAGATATTCTTTCAGCAATTCTTCTCTTTAAATGATTCTTCAAACATAGTCAACCAATTCTTCATATCAAACAGAATCCACTCATCACACAATAACAATTTATTAAGCAATAACAAATCAACAAACAGTGACAATTTATCAAACAGCTCTTTCACTAATCTATAAAAACACGTTTTTTGGACAGTTTAAGGGGTATCTATGCTTAGTTTCCCAAGTCAAACATGAATATCAATGCAGAACTATAAATTTGTCTTATCGTATTTGGAGCGCGTGCGGCTAACTCCTGTACTAGAGGTTGGACGGCTTTGACTTCTTCTTCGGTTGATGCTTCCGCATGAGATACGTTCAGAGTAGACACCTTTCTTCCCACCTTCCTTGGTGGTGCAACGGCATGGGCGTCCTTAGAACTTCGCATTACACGCTTCGGAGCCATAGCTTTGGAATAGAGAAAAGAAAAGCGTGTTGTGGAGAGAGTGAGAGAGAGAGAGAGAGAGAGAGAGATGAGAGAGAGAGAGAGAGAGAGAGAGAGAGAGAGAGTGTGTGTTCACAAATCGGGAGACGGCACGTCAACGATTGGAGATGGAGATGGCTTGAAGGTGAGAGGTTAAGGGGAGAGCCTCCCTTCGGCGCGTCGTTGCAAGAGAGCTTCCACTTCCGTAGATGTGTGTGTTCAAAGTGAGAGGAGAAGGGTCCTTTATATAGGCCCTAGGGGGGTGCTAAGATACTGGGAGGGTTTCAAGAATAGGAGAAGGAGTAAAGAAAGAGAGAGAAAGAAAGAAGTATCCTAATTTTGACTCACATCTCTTTCTTTTTTTAAAATACCTGAAACCCGATTTTCAATCCGATTGCTCTGATAAACTCATGATGACTCTCAAAATTGAGAATCTCAATTACTTTGCAAAATAACTGAAATGACTTATATGGATAAATGTTGGGTACATTCAACTATTGTAGCTGAATCAAACTCCTCCGCTGGGGTTTGGTTATGTTTTTGTAGCTATGGTCTTTAAGGTTTATGTGCATCGTGGTTTCCATGTGTTTGAGGTATGTATGATCATATCCCCAGTCTTGAACCATCTTAAGTTGTCTCATAAATGGTCGTCCAAGTATGATGTCGTAATTGTTCTTCTTGTCAAAGTCAACTATGGAAAAGGCATGCTCATACTCAATGCCGCAAGAAGTAACAATCATTTTCTCTAGAAGTCCCAAGGGTTTTTCCATGTACCCATCTGTTAGTTGCAATGTCATTCTGGAGCCCTCAAGGTGGGTTTCCCCCATTTTTTTGGTGGTGATAGCAACGCCAGCTCCAAAATCTAGAATTGCTACAGCTATGCACATATGAAAAATCGATCCATTTTGAGCACTTAGACATCATTATAAGTATGATGTCTTACAACATGAATCTGCACCCAAAATGCATTTTTGACCACATGCATAGCACCCTTAGGCCCCTGATTAGCTTGTGTTTAAAATTTGAAGTCATTTGGATAGCTAGAAACTGAGTAAATGCCAGATTTTATAAACAACACTAACTTTTGCACTTGGAGTGCCCACAAGATCAATGGAAGCCATCAAATCACCAGCAACAAAGAAGATGTTGTCCTTGAAAGACATCATTGCAGCGGGGCAAAACCCTACACTATCCTGACAAAACACTAAAACCAACCAAAGCTTGGATAGATGAAGCCACACTGGAAGATGAAGGAATCAAACTTTACCAAGGTACATTCAGAGATCCGCAGGGCAATACAGTAAATGTGCCCATGATCCTTAGAGAGCTCAGTGAGTATGCCAGCAAGAAAGGCATCCTCAACCACCTAGAGAGGTCGATCTACATAATTTCTTTGCAGCAAAACTAGCAAGTGTGGACACTGAGGGTCTACGAGATAGCCAACTCCATTCAGAAAGACGGCAAGTGATTACTGCTTTGGATGGCCAAGTGATGACTAAGGTGGTATATACCCCTCAAATCATTACAGCTGCTCTAGAACTCCACAATAAGGGAAGCTGCAGCTGCTCTAGAACTCCACAATAAGGGAAGCTCTATCAGACAACAAAGACATTATGTGAAGGTCTACGCTACACGAAGACAAGTCCCACCTTTGAAGACCTAGAGATTCCGAGGGCTGCAAAAATCTGTAAGCTTTACAACCAATACTTTCATGCTTGCAAAAGATGACCACAAAGTGTTACCACACCACCACATGCAGTAGCCACCATGATCACATGGACATTGAGAAGCAATATGCCAAAAGATATAAAGTTTGTCCAGTTTCTACATGAGCAAGTGTTGGAATGGGAACAGATTAGCCGAAGTACATTGGTGGGGACAAAAGTTCTCACAAAGGATTGCCTATGAAGCAATAGGAGAAAGAGGATGTTGGCCAGAACAACCCACATAGAATGGTGTGGTTTGAGAGTTGAAGAGGTGTTGAGAAGAGACTCCAGCAAAAGTAGCCACAATTGTCTCTACACAAAAAGGCTCAAGCAATAAGCTCAGACTGTTTGCAAGAGGAATACAGAAAGAAGCATTAAAGGGAGGAATTTGAAGAATATTGGGTACAAGACCTACGAAGGTGGGTCGGTAGCTCCGTCTCGACCCCTCAAAGATTGGTTCGATCATTATATCAGGGCATACGGAGAGACATAGCGAGTAATAGAGCAACAAATCTTGAGCCATTTGTCCCTTACGAGGTGTAGACTATGAAGAAGAAATAACAAGAGAAACCTGAAGTTCAAGAAGAGAAGAAAGAGACAGAAGATGTCAAGACCAAAGAATAGAGTGCAACCCCACCAGAATCTCCCCTTGCACACATCCGATCGACAAGCCCTAAACCACCGACATCTCAACAGAAGGATTTACCAAAAAAGAGATCCGAAGCTCAACTGATGCCAGAAGAGAAAGAGCACAAAAATAGATGCACCTATGAAGACCTCCTCAAAGCTAGATACTCATTTTGAGGATGTGTCTGCGGCTGTGTATGCCACCTATATACCACCATGGGCTACAAAAGACAAAAAAAAAGGCTGAAGAAAATCTTATGGACCAAGACACACAAAGAAGACCACCAGAAGTGCAATCACCAAAACTTGAAGTACTAGGGTTGGTACAGATTCCACCTGTACAACAATGGAGGGCCAATGGATCACCCTTGGAGACCTCCTCCGATAGGAGTATTGCTAAGCATGGGCCACCAAGTTCCATTTTTTGGCCCACTCCTTAGACCATCGGCAAGAAGCATAATAGCTGCAAATGAAGAAGATGTGAGAGACGCCCATCAAATACTCAACAGAATCATAATGCGGTCTCTCACACTTGCCGAAGAAAACAGCATGCTACGCACCATGGAAGGCAATATGCAGGAAGAGTATAAGAGCATCACAAGGAATCTACAAATAGAAAATCAAAGAGCTGAGATGGCAGAATGAGAGCTTGAAACTCTCATTAAAATGCTAAGGGATGCAGAGAGAGAACGAGATACTCTTACACTGCAGATGGCAGAGATCTTGGCCAAAGTCAAGAGTTTACATGAAGAAAATGAAAGGAGGGAAGACGAGTTGGAGTTGGCTAAAGACACAGTACTGGAGCTACAAGCCAAGTTAGAGCTCCAAGATGTGACAATCCAAAGACTTAAAGCAACCCCAAGGGTTGCACGAACAAGTGCAGAAGTAGACAACGAGTCTATACAAGCCTTGGAGGCCCAGGTGGTAGGACTTCAGAGGGAATTATGACTAGAACAAAGGCAAAGACTACACATGGCAGAAGGTTCCTTGGCCGCTGAAGAAAGATTGATGGCCAGTCAACAAGATCTAAAAAAAGAAAACGAATAGCTCAAACTCCAGCTAGAGAATCTGCAAGAGTTGTTAATAGATCAAGCAGAGGTGGCCACAAGAATGGATAGCCTTGCACAACAACAACTATTGGAGCTCCAACAAGAAGTAGAAGAGGCAAGAACACAAGAGACGGAGCAAGGGCCTAGAAACTTGGGCATCAATGCACAAAGTGATCCCATGGATATCCCCATAGGTATAGAAGACCTACAACACCTAGAAGAACAGTTACACTCACAAAGAGAAGGAGAACGACCATTGATAGCAAAAGAGGAGGCACACCTCTAGACTTTAATTGAACAATCCACAGCGAAGGACCAAAAAACATCCTTGGAATCGGAAAAGAGAATGATTCACTCCATTGGAGTCCAAGGCCACAGATGTACTTAGGGAAGAGTGGATGCAGCCATCCGTCCGCTACCCTCTCCTACAATATGAAGTTTTGGCAATAAAGAAGAGAATGGAAGTAGAAGCAATAGAGCCAGTATATGAAGGGGATCTCAAGGACCCAGAGGCTACCAAGAAGATAGTGGTTTTCCAACCAAAATGGAGAAAAGGGTGTCTCCTCAAGTGTACACAAGATTTTTGCAATACTTGGTGGAAGCCCGAAAGAACATAAGGGATGACACTTTATTTTTCCCTATACCTCACGTACGCACTTGGGGAAACCATGCTAGACTACTGAAGAAACACCCTACCTGGCTCAACTACCCATCAATGCCACCACCTAAGGAGGGAGAGAGAATAGGTGTTTCTTATATGGTGAAAACCCTAAAGGGAATCATTAAGACTTTCACTGACTCTCCGGACTTAACGTGTATTATGATTCGAAGAATATGCAAGACCCTCATGGCTTGCCTTGACGTGTTCGCCCCATCAAATGCAATGGATTCCACATTACTATCAACGGGTGACACTGTAACCAGGATGAGATATGACTTGTCAAAGCAGCCATCCCTGGAGGTTCTACACTTGTTTTACCAAAGGCTAATGTTCTTGCTAAGCTATCACATGCAAGCCTTTGAGGAAGCCTTCTACACCGGCTTCTTCACTTATGACAGCAGGATCTTTAGCCCTACAATCACCTTGGGAAACATAAGATATGAGTCATACTTAAAGCTATTGAAGCCTCACGGGCTCCATTGACACAAATGCCTAGAACACTACTACAACAATAGGACACGGGAGTTAACCACTAAACATGGGAATAGCCCAATTTTGTATTACTTATTCCATCAGACTCAGTGTAATTATTTTTTGGGACTCGATTGATTTTTTAGATTGTAATATACTAAATATACGGATTAGCCGAACCCATGGTAGAAAGTAGGAGATGATTTTGATAAGTTAGAACCTCCAAGGCTGACGTTAAAAGCCAATTTTTGTAACCCTAAGGTCAACTTTTGAAGTAATCAATTTTTGAGCTCAACTAAGTGTGCCATGAGGTTTGTGTGAGAGAGTGAAGGTGTCTTCACCCTTGTGTTAGCAACGGCAAGAGCTACACACCAACGCCAAGCTTGCACGGTTTCAGTCTCTTCACGAAGAGCTCTCCCACAAGCTTCGAGGTGAGTTTTCTCTCTAACCGTGCACTCGATTACAGATTTCTATATGTCATTGCGTTCACGGCAAGTAGAAATACCCATTAGACTTAAACACGTCTAGAATCGGTGACGTGTAATTTTTAGCATGTCTTCATACACAATTTCTGCACCAAGTGTTTACAGGTAGAGAATTGGGCTAGAAACTTTAGGGTAGTTTCCTTTAGGTGTGTAGAGGTCATCCCTTGAGTTTTAGTGATGACTATGTTAGGTCTTGTTTTGGAGAGCGTAGCCATCATAGGTAAGATAGCTTTTGTGCAAACATAGTGTGCTTTAAGTTGGTTTTCCTTGTTAGTGGATTGTCCATAGAAGGTCGAGTAGATGAATGAAACCCATCTATTTGTTTCCACGCGCCTACGGGTCAAGCTCCGTCCTTGGTTGACATCTTGTTTGTTGGCCTCGTTCTCACTCTGCTAGCAATTGTGAGCAACGAATTTGCCCGACAACAGACGCCAATGTCTTAGGGGGCTTTTTACAACATATGTCACATCTCACAACGAGACAATCTCAAGACTATAATGTCAATCCTAGGGAATAGGTGACTCGACTAGGGCATGGAGGCATACCAAGAGGCTTGAACACGATACACTTTGTGGAAACAGTCTAAAACTCTCTAGCTATGGAAAATTTAATTTCTACCTCTTGTGGAAACAGTCTAAAACTCTCTAGCTATGGAAAATTTGATTTCTACCTCTCTGATCCATTCACACTTACACATGCAAAAGCAATAGCAAATCACCTTTGATCAATAGCACATTCCTTACTAGGTCAAAAACACTTTTGGACCAAAAAACCTAAAATCTACACACTAGAAAAAAACGTGATTTTTTTAGTAGAGAAGTAAAGGTCATCAAATTTGATGTTGGACACACCTAATAGGTGTTCCTTAGTGTTGGGAATCTAATGTAATTGATGGGATTTCAAAACAATGCTCAAATAGTGAGATATGTCACCTGGAAGGTCGTGGAGTGGACGTTCGAATCTCACAAAACACTTGCAATGTAGATATTGATGTGTATAGCTCCTCGAGAATAACACATTGATGCTTTCGGTTCATTGATATGGTAACAGTACAATGAGGTGCAAAGAGATGAAATCTTGATAGCATGAGAGTGCTCCCAACATACATAAAAAACCTTATCTGCTTATTTTTAATAATAAGAATTGAGTGTTCAAAACCTTACAATGTTGCCTTTTATACCCTAGCTAAGGGTCTTATATGTACAAAGGTTGAAGTTGCTTCAAAACTAAGTAACATATCTATGTAAATTGTTCAACTTATGATACAACTTGGAAGCTTACAGCCCCAGATTCCACATAAATAAAAGTGAACAAGGATCTAATGGTTTTCTCGTGGGAAAATTATAACCTTTTTATGTTATAAGGGCTCAAAAACCTATCGAGCATCTCCTTCATTGGAGCACACATATATTGTTGGAATCTTCCAACATCCTTGTAGAACCATGCAAACACATCTCTATACTCTTTTAATGTGGCTACAAGAGCTCCTCTTCCTCTTCAGTGAGGTCAATGGAAATATATGCCGATTTTTATTCCTCTACCGGTTCAACTAAATCTATGTGCTTGGCTTTCTCAGGACCATCATATGATGTCCATGGTTCCTTAAGTTCCTACATTGGATGTTGAACTACTATCTTTCGATCTTGTATTGTGTATCTCTTGTAGTGATAAAGTACATAAAATTGATCACTATATGATTCCATTACCCATCCCATCTCGGTTGTGCAAATCGCTTTCAAGTTTGTTTCAATTTTTTATATTTCTTACGCTCAATTTTTGTCATCCTAGATGAAATTTTAGTTGTGCCTTTGGTTTTTGATTTACTTCATTTGTTATAACTTTCTGTTTTGGTTGAAGTAGGTTTGTAAATCTTCTTGTAATCTCGTCCTTAACACAATTTGTTGCTTCTATGAGCATGAAATACTACGCTTTATTCCTTGTGAGAGGCATATGTTTCCTTTCTTCTCTTGTGGGTTTTTGGTTAGAAAATTCATAGAAGATTGTCTCTTTTTCTTTTGGTTTTGTTTTGTTTTTAAAGCTACTCATCGCTAGCTAATCATCTGAATCCATCTCTCGAAGTTCAATCTCTTGTGAAACCTAGACTCATCCTAGAATTCTTCCTCATTTTTTTCACTAAAATCTCTAATGGAAATCTCATCAACTATACATTTGCACTCAAAAGTTTCTTGTGTATCCAGGTCCCCGGTCTCTAACCCTAATTCCATGATAACACTCACCATCTGGAAGGGTGCCCTCTTTGTCACAAAATTTTGTTGGGGTTACCACGCTTACACATACATCTAGAGTAGACAATATATGGTTCCAACCAAAAGGTTCAAACAATTTCTTGGGAAATGGTTCCGGGATATAATCCTTATCCTCTACTAGTCTCTCTAGGATACAATCTTCTCTCACAAAGCTATCACACGCAGAAGCTCCACACATCCAAAGATTTGCTTTATTCTATAGCCATGCATGTATCTCTTATCTCGACACAGTTGTTGAGTCAAATTCCCCCAAAGAAGTCCAACTAGCATCTTTGTAGCTATGGTCTTTTACATTGTTCCTCATAGTAATCTCTTTGTGTCTCAAGTAGATGTGGTCATAGCCCCAATATTGTATCATTTTAAGTTGATGCATAAATGTACTCTATAAAATGACATCAAAGTTGTTGCTCTTGCCAAAAGCCACTATTACAAAGGTATGTTCATACTCTATCCCACACGAGGTTACTATAATCTGTTCCAACATACCTACAGGTCTCTCAACATAACCATCTATAAGTTATAATTTCATTCTTGTTTTTGAGAATTAGGTTACCCCATTTTTCCCATATCTCTTTGGTAGCAATGTCCACTCCATCCCCGCTATCAAGTATAGCAATTTTTCTTATCCCTTTATGTTTCACTAGCAAGGTGGCATTTCCTTCCTCCTCTTCACCATAATCACCCACTTGTTAACATGTATTGGTTTCACCTTTGGTTTGTCTTGTGTCATTTTATCCATTTGATCATCTAAGGAAATGTCTTGCAGAGAAACTTTCAATCCCATCTTCTCTAAGTTTCTTCCCACCTCTCATGTAGTCTAATCTGTAACAACTCAGTGAGAATTATCTTGCACTGCATATGAGTTGAGATTTGTTCATGCAGGCTTTTAGTGTCCATCATCTTTGGCATTGACTTCCATTGTGAGGGAAATACCCTAACATTTGATTTTGTTTTGTATTCTCCTATGTTTTCAATGTTTCAGTTTACTCTCCATGGATGCTTCTATTCCAGTGTCACCATACAAAGATTGTATATCTCCTAGGTAAAGTGCATGATCTATGTTGATTTTAGTGATAGGTGTAGTATAAGACTTGCACTAGTATCCTTCGTATTTCTTATCATTTCCCATGAGGCTTGTGGCCAAGGCTCTTCCACCCCAGTAATTGGTATCATCACTTGTGACTTTCGGTCATCTATGGTATTCACCACTACCCTATTTTTCAATGGTGTTTCTATTTTAGGCTTCATTTTATCCTTTTTTTCATTATTCTTATGCTCAATTTTTTTGTCTCTTTGTGGATTAGTATTTCTTACCTCAAGATGTCTTATTTCTCTGGCTCCAATAGAGCTTCAGTTGTCTCTAGCCTTTTGCACATTTGAAGTCTTTGTTTCTTAATTTTTGGGTTTGGATATGTCTATCATCTCTGTTCTAATGTCTAATTGGTATTTAGTCTAGACTCGTAAGCTTTTAATATATCCTCTAAAGGTTCTATAACTTTATCAACCAGGATTGAACCTCTCGATGATGTCTTGGATGACACCACCCCTTCTGTTTTTTCCCAGTTTTCCTTTTCTTGTTTTAGTTGCTCTCTAGTTTGTTATAACTCAATTTCTAAGGCGGCTCTTTCAGTCTCTTTGCTTTCATTTTATCTCAATTAGTTTGTCATGATTTCCTTTGAGTCCTCAGTGATACGCTCACAAATTCCATTTGAACATGCAATTTATGATTCTCCTAGTCAGTTTTTTTTTGGCAGCTTTTTGAGCTTAAGCTCTAGTCACCACATTCTCTAGAATTGTAGGCTTGGTTTTAGGTCTACTCAAATAAGGTAGAATCCCAATAATATTCATCGTCTCTTTTCTTTGTTATCAGGATTTTTTTGACACTCTTAAAGAACATGATTGATTGCACATTCCTCACAATACCCAAAAATCTTTACACGTTCACCATTGTGTGGAGTCCAAATCCTTTTTCAATGATCATATTCACATTCATAGCATTGACCTGCCTATTGGGATGCTTATGGAGCCCCCATTAGTAGGATAACCCCTAGGTATATAGTTTTGGTTGGCTATGAGCATGAGTTTGTTCTCATCCGTCATATAATGATTTTTTGTTGGTTGTGTAACATATGATGGTTGTGCAAGCATCATTTGTACTAATCCAAGAAGGATGACCTTTGTCAACATACACATTACTCTCAAGTCCACTCTCAAATGATTCAATTGGCTCTTCATAGTATGAATTTTGTGGTAGCATTCTTTGACTTGCAAGAGTTTCTACAAGGTTCACTACTGAGACAGAGAAATTGCATGCAATAGATGGAGTGATAATGCTACTACAGGGTGAGAAAACACAGAGTGCATGTGGTTTTAAATAGTATTTTGATTATCTAAAGGTGGTTTGTGGTGACTTAAAGGCTATCATGTGCATTAGATGGCTAAGTATGCCAAAAAGAGCTTGAGACATAATCGCTCAAAGAGAGAGAGAGAGAGAGAGAGAGAGAGAGAGAGAGAGAGAGAGAGAGAGAGAGAGAGAGTAAAAAAAGGGGGGGAGAGAGAGAGAGAGAGGGAATGTTTGTGTCGAGCCTGATCCTATAAGTGAGAGAGAGAGAGAGAGAGAGAGAGAGAGAGAGAGAGATTGAATTATCATCCACGGAGGTCAAATATGACCTATGGGATCGGACACAAAAACAGTACATTGTCAAGATACATCTCAGTTAAGGACTAAGGGTCCATCGAGGGGTGAACAAGATAAAATGAACAAAGCCTAAGGAGAGGTAGATGAGGAGGGAGCTGGTTTGGGAGTTTGAAGCTCCTGGATAATAGCTTTGCCTCCTCGATAAACTGCCCATTTTCTTGCAGTGTGCACCTCTCGCATCTTTTGTAGTTCTGCCTTCTTCTGCTTCAGTTGGGCGGGAGTAAGGTCTTCTGCAAACTAGATTTTACTATCTTTAAGAAGCCTTGATTGCTCGAGGAGTTTGATTCGGTCCGCCTTGGTCTTGAAAGTGATGATTGCATGGTTTGTACGGTGTTCGTGTGTAAGGGAGTTGATTGTGACTGGATCCTATTGTATCATGTGGGTTGTGGATTGGATGCGGGCAAAGAGCTATACTATCTTGCCGTTGTTGTTCGAGTAGCATGGACACCACACTTTGTGGAGGATGACTTGTTGCACTTGATTCTTGACCGTATTGGTGTGTGTGTGTGTGTGTGTGTGTGTGTGTGTGTGGAGAGAGAGAGAGAGAGAGAGAGAGAGGGAAAGAGAGAGAGGAGAGAGAGAGAGAGAGAGGAAAGAGGGAGTTATTTTTTAACTAAAGTGTGCTCAACATTTTCAAAACTTAGAGACAGAAGGAGAGGAAAATAATAAAGGTATATATATATATATATATATATATATAGAGAGAGAGAGAGAGAGAGAGAGAGAATCTCTCCCCTTCTTCAAGAGATTCTCCTTGGTATTTGGGAATAGTCTATTAGTTGGTGGACTAGTCCCATGTTACAGAATTAACACTATCATATATGCAAATGTTAAACCTTCTTTTCATGGGACTGATTGTAGAACTAGACAAGCCCATATCTATTAAACTTTATAGTAATCAATACAGATGAATCTACAAATGTTACATCCTAGGAAGTTTATAAACAAGACTTTAGAGATACCATACAACCACAATCCAAAGTCATCGGTACACATAAATTTTCAGATTCTTCATTCATAAGAGAACAAAGTGGAATGTGGATACCAAATGTTTGTCTTTATTGAAATACAAAAGAACACAAAACCCCACAAATCTTGAATAATGTAGTTGTATGCAAACTACATATTTTGTCTTTCATTGCAGATCTTCTCCGTGTTGGTTGCTACCCTGCACATAAACCAGCTATTTATGAGATGGTTGTTTTTGGTGACCTAGATAGCTCAATATGTGCGCTCAGTTGTTGAATCCATTTCTTGTTCATTAAACGTGTTTATTAAAGATTGAATATCAAAACTTATGCCTGGGAACTTACCTTTTGATAAAAATTATATGATTAACAATTTGATACAGGTTGTGTGAACCTATTAGATGTGCACATAAAACACAATCATTATAGATCATTATAGGCAATAATCATACTTGAAGCATTATAAATGAGAGGGAGAACCTGTGATACATAGACGTTGTATGCCATATTTTTAGGACGATTGCTAGCTGCTTGTATAAATGATACTTGATGCCCGCGTACAGTATCCTTCTTCCAAGCTGTTTTCGTATTGTATTCACCGATAAAGGGTCTTTGCAAGCTTATTTTAGTGTTTAAATACGTGGAACCAACCTCTGTATGTGTTGGTTTCACAGAAATGATATCCGATGGTTGATAAATTGTAAAGGGGTCCTCAGGGGACAAGGGTTTGTTGTGGTTCATGCATTGTGTGATATACGGATTCTTGATAAACATAAGATCATCCATATATCAGTTAGAGTGGATGAAAGCCAAGCGCATATCTCTTTCTTTGACTCTTGACAATTTCCTAGTGTATTCAAGTTCAAATCAAGCTAGGTATAAGCTACATCACAACAGAGAACATGAGTATCCCATAGGAATACCTTTAGTTTTCCGGTATATAGTTGATCCTAGTTTTGAGCAGCAATTGCCGAGAACAAAGGTGCTAATGGTCTCAAAGAATTCAAAGGTCCATTTTACTTCTAATTTTGTATGACTACAAGCTTGTATAGGTGAGAATTCTAGGGATTCCAATCCCTCTTTAGCGTGAAGTCTAATGATTTGTTTACATTAAAAAAATGGGAGTCTAGGCTGATTTACCCAAATCACATATAAAACTATGTTTCTGGATGAATTCTATCTCATCCATGATGTCTTTTTCCATGAACGAGGGGATCTGATTATGTCTATAGTTTGGGAAGGTGTCACGAAATTCTTTTTTTATTTTTTCTTCAATTAAATGCAAGTGAAAGGGTGTACAATTTATGTCGAGCATATGGCAAAGTTTCTCCCACCCATGTTTTAATGCTAACTTGACCAAATGTAAGTGTATTGGGACCATGGGAATATGGTCGAGATCTTTGTATATAATATCCCTAAGTATGCAATGCCTTATAAACGTAGATTGAGTAGTTAAAACATGCTCATCACAAGTGCCAAAATCCCTCAAAAAGTTACTAAATCTTTTTTGGGTATTGCATACCAAGGTTCTGTGAGATCAAAAGGTTTTGCAAAGGTGGCAAATGGTTTACACAAATATTGTCCTATGCTATTCGTGTATTTGTAGCCAAACTAATTCAAAATTGAACTAGGTTTTTTTAGAAACCCAGATATTTCAACAATTGGTTAAAGAAAGAATGTCGGTATATGAAATCCATAAAATTATTGCAAAAAGTTAAATGAATATGTAAGGTCTCTGCCACCCTTGGAGAGGGGATTCCCACGTAAAGGAATACACATCAAGCCATTCTAGTCATAAACAAAAAGTTACTAAGTTTGGCTGTTTTTTCACCTCTGATGAGCTAGTGATAAATACGTTATTGCAAGATTTTCAAAAATAAAATTTTTACTTTTTGTCATTTTCGTTTAAAAGTAAAAATTCTTGAGGTGCTTCCACCCACCTAGACGTGACCGTCTCGTCAAAATCTACCCCGTCCTGAATTTCCATAAAAATAGCTACCTGCTCCAAAAACTGCTAAATATAGCTAGTGTGTGCATCCGACACCTTAGATTGTCATCCTCAAGATTGTCTTTTAATAGCAACTTTCAAAATTAAATTCAGATAAGCCAAGCTCACTCTAGAAAATTAATTGTCATCTTAGTGTTGATAAATTAATTCCTAGGTCTAAGGTATGCATGTGCATGGGCATGTATGTGCATGTGTATGTATGTCCATAAATGACCCATATCCATGGACTCATCTCTTATAGAATAATTGATTATGAGCATGGGGGCACTACATGAGGTGTATCACCCAAAAGGGTAAAGAGGGACACCTCTAATGGCTAAGTAGGAGCTTGTGACACCTCCACTCATTATTTTAGCAAGAGGGGGCAATCTAGGGAGGTATGGGGCTGATTCGGGCAACAAGAAACCTCCAAACCTATATAAAGGGCATACACACTCAATTTTAAACACACTTGAACACAAATTGGAGATATGGAGACTCTACTGATGTGGCTACTCTTTGGTGAAGCTTCAACAAGGCTTTGATGAATAAATAACTTCAAAGCACATTTGGGTAATTTCAATCTATTATTCAGTCAAGTTATTACCAATCCTTTCTCTCAATTGGAACCCTTTCCGATTGCTACCATATTACTATTCAATTGGAATCCTTCCCAATAACTAACACATTATCATTCAATTCAAATCCTTTCTAATTTCTACTCTATTAACAAATACTATATACTCTTATTTACATGTCGTCAATTAGAACGAAAAATCATTATACCTATTTTATGGTAATTTCTTTACATTACAAAGTAATGAAGGTCTCACTACTCAATTACATAATCAATTATGTTGATTGCATGCACAATTCTTCATCAATGTAACCTAGATGCTTGCATGAATTATCTAATCATATTCAAGAATTTTGTCCAACTAAAATGATGGATTGTTCTTGCAAGTAGATATAAGTGATTAATCATGAGATTAATGTATGGGTTATAACGCATGTTTACCATAAGATTATGGCAGGATTAAGCAAGCATATGTTTTTGATTTGATGTGTAGAATAACCATATGTGTTTTGGAATTAAAACACTTATAATCATTTACCCTACTTCCATTGGATTCTTATACTTTAGCTTATAACTTCTCAAGTTAAGCTAAGTATCTAATAGTGGGGATGGCACCCAAGAGAACTCGCTATGGTGGATCACACGATCATGAAGCCGGAACCATTGATGGTAAAGTTAAAGGAAAGGCCCCAATGAATAAGGATGTGCCACTTATCCCACAAAATGATGTTATTGCTCATGAACAGGTAAGAAACTTCTTTTTTGTTCAATGCATCATGAGTAATTAGGAAGGAGAAAACCACCTTAAAAAATGTATTAGTCCCAATTCAAAACCGCATCAATTGAACTTGTTAATTCTTTGAGTTGTATTAATATGGAAGGATTGTTTGAAGATATATTGTCTGAAGTAGCAAAGAAATGTTTGCCTAGTAGAAGAACTCTTGAATCTTCTTCATTCAAAAATCCTATACTGATATAGTCAAAACTCACTTTGATATCCAAGGAGGAGAGTTTAGCGGAGTGAACGCTAAGGCAGTACATATGATTGAACACATCTTGTAGGTTGGTTCCTAGAATGCAAGATAATACTTGTGGAATGGTGCCCAGGTTGCAAGTTAGTCACTGCTTGTTTGTACCCAGGTTGCAGAGGACAATTTAGTTGTATGGGCAACTAAAGACATCGGGAGCAATAAATTCTGGCCAAGAGGAGTGAACTCTTGGGGTTTGGATATTTAAATGAAGAAGAGTGGTATGTTGTTTTTCTTCTAGGAAAGATTATCTTGGTGCTGATTTGATAATGGTTGAAGGGATGTCTTAACGACCTTGTGATGGAAATCATAAAAAGGAACTTTGTGATAAACAACCATGTTGTAGTAATTAGAAAACAAGCAAAACAAAGTGTGAGTGTGGGGGCGGAAAGTGGGGACTAGCTTAGGTTTCCAATCAAGGATGGATGGTCTCATTTAGTCGAGAAACTCTCCGCTCCTCATTGATAGAAGAAGCGAAACTAGAGATTCATTGTGCCAAGAGTTGAGAAGTCCCAATTGTACGTGCCTCTGAAAATTATGGGAAAAAAGGTATTTGGGGTTTCTCTCTTTTGGAAGGTGAGAATTAGGAACGTTAGATTTTTGTGTTAGTTCATGATTTCCCAGCGAGGCATTGCTAGGAACCCTTTTCAATGGCTCGGCCTCAAGTTACTTGGTGACGAGAGTCTATCCATTAGAAATCTTGTCTATTTGACTATGCTTTTCTGAATCGATTAGGGCCTAGCAACCTATTAGGTACCGTCCTTTTGTGAAATGGATATGGTAACGGGGTGGGGACCTCACATGTGGTATTAGAGCCTAGGTTAGGAAACGGGAAAAAATCGTTATTGTTTGAAATTTTGGAAAAATGAATTGGAGACTTAAGTTTGAGAACTTACTAGCATCAATGTTTTAGGAATATCCCGACGTTGAGTATCACAAGTTCGAAACCTTTGAGATAATGTATTTATAGGCTTGTCGCTCTTCAAATTTTGCTTTTTGATGCAACATGATGAAGATTTTGATGAAGTCTTTCTCTCCTCCATCAACAAGAATCCGAAGGGGATGGGAACTTGCGAGTTATCCAACTTTACTATTTTGTTGATACTACTAGGGATGACTACACTGTCATCTCTGAAGATGGGCTTGACATGACCTTAAATGAATGTGTTTTCAATCAAGTGGTGAAAGTGATCCCTACTTATAGGATCAAATTAAACCCATTTTTGTCCCTACTATCTTTCCTCAAAATAAGAGTCTTGTATTCTATGAATCCCATAAAGATGTGTATAAAAGCTACTACACAAACGAAATAGTGGATTATAAAAACTTATCCACAAATACCTATCAACTATACCACGCACTATGTCCCAGGAAATCCATCTCTAAGAATCATATAGCTTTTTAGCAGAGAGAGAGCTAACCTTTGTATACATCTTAATAGAATAAAAAGATGCTCACCTAGCTTCTTGATGAGATCTCAACTTTATACATATCTTGATATAAAGAAAGCTATGACATCTTGAATTTAATAAGTTATCCGCTTTTCAAATTTTGTCTTAAGCTGTGGAAGTTTAATGCACTTGGTATTGTGCTAAGTTTTAATCAAACCATCAACAAGCGTACTATTGCGTAGGTACCAACAAATGCTTTATACACGATCGTACAGGCCCAACCACCCACATTCAAAGACGATGGAACCCATGTCGAGCGTGATGCTGAAGCCTGGATTGAGGCAATGGAAGACTATTTCAAAGTTGCAGGGACCCAACCTGTAGACCAAACTATGCTTGCAATGTTTTGTCTTACTAGCAATGCAAAAATATGGTGGAAACAACATTGCAATGGCTTGGTTGTTTCAAGATCTTCTCAGTCTGGGAGGATATTAAAGAAGTGGTTACAACATGATATCTTCCACCCACTCATCGAGATGCCAAAATGTATGAGTTCTTTGCTCTAAAACAACTCCCTTACTGGTGGCAGAGTACTACTCCAAATTTGTAACCTTGCAAAGATATGCCCCAAAAAATTCCGTTGAGAAACAGGTAGCACAGTTCTGTCAAGGATTGAATCATCCCTTGGATACCTGTCTTGAAGCAGTGAGACCCACATCACTTCAAGATGCTCTCTTAAGGGCAACACCTCTGGCTAAAGAGATGGCTAAAAATTAGGGAAGAGGAAACTTTAGAAACCAAAGGGCCAGGCCAAACAATTGGAGCCCCAAACCTGCTAATCAAGCTTATCAACCTCGCCCTGTAATAGAAGCAACTACAATAGCTCAACCGCAACATCCAAATGTTCGTTGCTTTGAGTGTAATGCGTTGGTGAACGTCGCCTTCCAAGTCTTCTAAATAACGTTCAATTAACCCAATGGTCCCCTAACTAACCTAGACGTGCACTAATTTGCCATAATTGTGCGGCTTTCAAGTTTCTTTTAGCAATTTTCTGATTATGTGTTCGTATTTCACTTACTTTACTATGCTTCGTAGTCCAAATATATCTGCCCTCCCAGTTTCGTAGTCCAACTCTCTAATATGCAAGATTTCTCATGTATGCATCTCTAGATATGCTATTTATGGTTAAATTTTGAATTCTCATATACATTTTTTAATGGAGTTTTTAACCAAGATTTATCAACACGCAATCATTTCGACATTTACTTGATCACTAGAATTCAAAACTACACTTCAGAACTCACAAAACAAATCAATCACTTACTGGACTTCAGATTATTGAACATTGCAACTAGAATCACTGAATATATTTGCAAACTCTTCAATGAAAAGCACCAGAATAATCTCGTAAAATGTAAATTTCTATTGAAATTGCCAAAAACTGTCAATGATCTAATTTCCCTTCCCAAATGCCATCAATCATGCAACAATATGCAGCATTTCATTTCCAAGTATGATTTTAATGTAGATACATCTTCAAATGATCCAATTTATTCTCAATTATGGAACATAATATTATTTTTAAGTTTTTAATGCT
Source organism: Adiantum capillus-veneris (assembly GCF_014529385.1). Taxonomy (NCBI): domain Eukaryota; kingdom Viridiplantae; phylum Streptophyta; class Polypodiopsida; order Polypodiales; family Pteridaceae; genus Adiantum; species Adiantum capillus-veneris. The sequence continues at coordinate 18,623,811 of NC_140938.1, forward strand.
TCTATCTAATATGTTTTTAAAGATTTTAACATTTTGTTAATGTCTGTAAGTATTAAAAAAACTAATTTTTAATGTTTATTTCATTGAATGAACTTGACTAACCACTGTTCTCTTCAATTTCTTCTGAACACTTTCATGCCTAGAATCCCGTTCAGCTTCGTCTCTTCTTCTTTGCTCATTCAAAAATCAGTATTTCGCTCTTTTTCTCTCTCAAATACCTCTCACGTAATGATATGCATAGTATTCTCTCTCTCTCTCTCTCTCTCTCTCTCTCTCTCTCTCTCTCTCTCTCTCTCTCTCTCTCTCTCTCTCTCTCTCTCTCTCTCTCTCTCTCTCTCTCTCTCTCTCAACTTCTTGCGACCCTCACACACTATGGCGCTCAATAAAGGAATACTCTCTCTCTCTCTTTCTTACTAGCCACACATAGTATGTCTGTAATACAACTCTCTCTATACTACCCATAAACATACACACTCAAGCTCTCACTCACTTGCTATGCAGGGTTTTCTCTCTCTATCTTACTCTCTAGTAGCGCTACAATCATGAACGAAATCTCTCTCTCTTTCTTGCAACTACTTCGGGCCCTACTCTCCTCTCTGGCAACCTGTGGTGCCTCTAATTGACACACACACACACAGAGCAGGTAATCAGCGTTTTCTTATTCTCTCTCTAATCCACACAGGACACACACACACTTAGCGCTATAGAGAATTCCCCTTCTCTCACTAGCATTAACAGAACATCTTCTCTCTCTCTCTCTAACTAACACTCACACATACAGCGCTATTGCTCATGACTATCCCTGCTCTCGACTCCTTGCGGCCTCTCACTATGGCAACCATCTCTCTCTAGCGCTATACAGAGATAGCTTCTCTCTCTCTCTCTAATAGCACTATAACAGGAAACTAATCCCTCAATCTCTCTCTGTTCAATATCGTTACATATAGGTGACTATTAGTTTCTTCCTCTATCTTGAATCCTACACAGAGATACGCTCACATGTGGCCTAATCTCTCTCTGCAAACAATCAGCGCTATAGAGAATTCATTTTCTCTCTCTCTACTACAGACATGGGCTCTCTCTCTCTCTCTCTCTCTAACACTCTCTCCATATCTCTCATTTCTCTCAACCGACCCCCCCTTTGGCGCACCTCTCAGCATGGCTCTGTTCGTATTCTCATCACTCTCACAGCTCCTCTTGCTTGGCGACCAAAATGGTGCCCCTTCGGCAGCAATCTCTTACTCAAAGCCTGCTCACACTGCCTCACCTTTCTCTCTCTAAAATGCTCCCTACAGGCAGCCTGCTCGCCACCTCCACTCGCATGGCCTGGTCTCTACGGATTCTATCATGGCATGCTTCAAAGCCTCATCATCATGGCCTCCTCTACCAAGTCGACCCTTCCCGCTTTGGGTCTGCCTCCTCACCACCTTTTCCCTTGGCGGCTCTGGCCTACCCTCGCTCTACCAACCTCCACACCTCGCAGCCCCTGGAGGCTCTCCCTGCTCCATGCAATCAACACACAGACATGCAAGGGTAGCCCTCTTGGGCTCCCTTCTCCCCACTCACCTGGCGACAATCCCCCCTCTCGTCTTCTGGCTTCCTCGCCTCCTGGCAGTTCCCCTCTCGTGACGGCTTCGACCTGGCTCAATAGCCATAAAAAACCTTTATTGTAAATTTTTTATAAATACCTATAAGCCCTTATTCCCACTACACACAAAAAGTCACTCTCGAAATCCTGTCCAGCAACCTCGACTCGGCTCTCATCGACTCTCTCGACCTCTTCTCAGAAAACCCCATGGATTTGCACTACAGGGAAACCCTCTCTACATCTTCTTAATGATTCGAAAAATTATTTCGCAATGCAGTCATCAAGTGAGAAATCTATCCGACTTCGAATCACGCCCATCCTATGACTTCAATTTAACAGATTATTTTTACCGTAGATATTTTATGCGAACGAGTCAGGAACTTCCACCTCTACCATGTCAATAGGCCATAGCTATTTCCCAAGCACCTGTGTTGATAACGTAATGGTACTTAGCTAGAAAAGCAACTACCTACTTAAGATCGTACACCCACTTTCCTCGCAAAATACTTCAATTAAGATGCATCTCACTCATCAAACAACAATCAACATCTGCAGGCATTAATTAACATTTTTGTGATGATATGCAATTCAATATGCCTAAATGCACTTAACATGCCCATGCAGACCCCAAATTAATGTCAAAAGTTTACAATTTTGGTGTAGATTGATGGGTCTACAGTTGGGTCATTACAGGATCACTGTCCTAGAAGAAATGTAGCAACAATTGCAAATGCTATTCCTATAGCTCCAAATGGTAGAGGCCAACCTGTTCGTCATGGAGGGAGGAACATAGGAAGAGGTCTTGGAAGAGGAGCGTTGGCTCAAACTCATGCCATTATTATGGAAGAGCCAACGGTAGGAGACCAAGCTGAAGAGAGAGCAACTTTACATGCCGCTATTGACAACCCTAATGCTCTCCATCAATATGTAGTCATTCAAGCACAAGGATCTTATTAAGGTGAACAAATCTAATTCTTAATTGATTGTGGAAGCACACACTTATTTCTCTCTCCTAAATGCATGAGGAAACTAAAACTAGAATAGTATCTTGCTCAAAGGCTAATTGTAGAACTAGCGAATGGAAAGGAAGTCCTAACTTAGCATACATCATGACAAGTAGAATTTGAACTAGGGGAAAACTCTACTTCTGCTCACTTTCGTACTTTACCTCTAGGAATATACGACGGGATATTGGGAATGGGTTGGTTGAAGCAAAACCAAGCTCATATTCACTATGCACAAGGTAGCTTTACCTTTACATATAAATTAGGGAATGAAGTTCTAGTTCAAGGGAGGAATGGGAAACCTAAAGCTCACTTAGTCAAAGCTAGTAGACTTCGTAAGGGTTTACAAAAGGGTCAACAAATCTATGCAATTAAATTTAACAAGGTAGAAGACACAGATTCAAACTTTCAACCTGAATGGTTGAGAGGGTATTCAAATGTGCTCCCTTAGGATCTTACAAGTCTTGCACCACCTGGAGAAGTTGATCACGAAATTACGACTATCCCTGGTTGTGAACCCGCTTCAAAGAGACCATATAAAATGTCACACGCTGAAGCAATTGAACTCAAAGGGCAACTTAGGCAGCTTATTGAGCAAGGATTTATCAAACCAAGTACTTCTCCTTGGGGTGCTCCAATCCTTTTCCAAAAGAAGAAGGATGGGTCTTTATTAAGACTTTGCATAGACTACCACGGGCTTAATCAAGTTACTGTTAAGAACAAGTACCACATTCCTAGGATTGATGAGATATTGGATAGGCTACACGGGGCTACAATCTTCACAAAGATTGATCTTCGCTCTAGATATTATCAGATAAGGATCAAAGAATCAGACATTCCAAAGATGGCTTTTAATACTAGGTATGGACATTATGAATTCACAATAATGTCTTCTGGTCTTACTAATGCTCCTGCAAGCTTCAATTGACTAATGAAGGATATTTTTAGACCTTACCTAGATGATTTTGTCTTGGTTTTCTTTGAAGACATCTTGATCTATTCCAAAGATGAGGTAGATCATGAAGAGCACGTCCGTAAAGTATTACAGCTCTTACGATAGTATGAGCTTTATGCTAAGAAGAGTAAATGTACCTTTTGTTCTTCCCAAGTCAGCTATCTTGGCTTTATTATATCTTCCAAAGGTATCTCAGTTGAACCAGATAAAGATAAGGACATCGTAGAATGGCCTCAACCTACTTCTCTCAATGAAATAAAGGGATTTCTTGGAATCATAGGATGGTATAGGATAATTGTAAAGGATTATGCTCTCATTCCATCACCTTTAACAAAATTGCTAAGGAAAGGAATGAGAATTGAATGGAGAGCAAAATAGGAGGCCAATTTTGCAGAGTTAAAATGATACCTAGTATAAGTCCCAATTCTTAAACTTCCGGATTTCAGCAAGGAGTTTGATGTTATAACATATGCTAGCAAACTCGCTTTAGGGGGAGTCCTTAGTGAAGACAGTAGGCCTGTAGCCTATACTTCTCAAAAGCTCAGAGATCATGAGAAGAATTACCTGACCCATGACTTGGAACTCTTAGCAATTTTCCATGCATTAAAGCTATGGAGACGTTGTCTTCTCAGTCATAAATTTCAGTTAGTCACTAATCATAAAAGCTTGAAATGGATCTTTACACAACCCAATCTCAACATGAGGCAAAGAAGATGGATTAAACTTCTTCAAGAATACAACTTCGACATAAAATTTAGACTAAGGAAGGACAATGTAGTTGCAGATAGACTTAGTCGCAAAGTTTTCCTTAGTGCTATTTCTATACCTAATAATCCTATGTGGGAAAGAATTAAGGAAACAACCTTGAAAGACCTTGATTATCAGCAGTTGTCCTTGCAGATTCAACAAGGCATAACACCTGAGACAAAGAATATATCGATAAAGGATTACTCTGTTCAAGAGGGATTTTCGGCAAAGGCTTTGTGTACCTATGGACCCAACACTGAAGAAAGCAACCCTATTTGAGGCTCATGATAGCCCAGCTTCAGGTCACCCTGGGTATGCAAAGACCTTAAACGCTATTAAAACAAGCTACTTCTAGCCCGGGAAAGAAGGGGGATGTTCTTTGCTATGTGAAGCAATGTATCTCTGCCAACCGATTAAAACTGAAAGAATCAAACTACCTGGACAACTTCAACCTCTTGATGTACCTCAAATGAAATGGGAGTGTATCATTATGGACTTTGTCACAGGATTACCCTCTGTTGGAGGCTATGATTCAGTATTTGTAGTTGATGATATGCTTACTAAGGTAGCTCACTTGATGCTTGTAAAAACTACCTTCACTGCCTTTGATATTAGCTGAATTTTTGTAAAGGAAATCTTTAGACTACATGAACTACATAAGAGAATTGTTAGCGACAGGGATGCAAAATTTACCTCAAAGTTTTGGACTTCACTCTTTCAAGCCATTGGAACACAACTGTGTTTTAGCACAGCATATCATCCTCAGACAGATGGTCAAATTGAAAGAGTAAACTAGGTGATTGAGGAAATTCTTAGAGCATATTGTTCACAGGAACCAAAGAAATGGATCCAATATCTTCCTTTGGTTGAATATGACTATAATTCCTCTGACCATAGAAGCATAGGCATGTCACCATTTAAGGATCTTTATGGACAAGAATTTTTGGCTCCATTAAATTTCTCAGATCCTACTATCAAGGTAGAAGCCTCAAAGCAAATGCTCGAATACATGGAAGCTCAAACCAAGGCGATTCGTAAGGATATTCAAGCCACTCATGATAGAAAATACTATGCAGATAAGAAGAGATTAGATCGAATCTTTAAAGAAGGAGACAAGGTATTCCTTAGGGTCAGGCCCAAGAAAAGCAACCTATCCTTGGGAAGGTACAAGAACCTCATCCCGAGATACTATGGACCCTATGAGATTTTCAAAGTGATAAGTGATCAAGCTTACAAGCTAAAACCTCCTTCTAACCTCAAAATTCATGATGTCTTCCATGTTAGTCTATTAAAACCTTATGTTCCTAACCTTGATCAACTTTTGGATTCCGAACAAATAGTTGTTCCAACCCAAGGAGTCCTTGAGCTTCAACATGACTATATCCTAGAAACACGGGAGAGAAAACTTAGGAATAGAAACATCATCGAACATCTCGTCAAATAGAAAGATTTCTGTGAAGAAGATGCAATGTGGGAAGATGAACCATCTTTCCTTAAAGATCATCCAGACTTTACTTTGAGATGAGGACATCACAATTCTTCAAGTTGGGGTGAATGTAAGGTCTCTACCACCCTTGGAGAGGGGATTCCCATGTAAAGGAATACACATCAAGCCATTCTAGTCATAAAAAGAAAGTTACTAATATTAGCAGTTTTTCCACCTCTGATGAGCTAATGATAAATATATTGTTGTAAGATTTTCAAAAATAAAAATTTTACTTTTTTTTTCATTTTCGTTTAAAAATAGAAAGTTTTGAGGAGCTTACACCCACCTAAACGCGATCATCTCGTCAACATCTACCACATCCTGAATTTCCATATAAATAGCTACCTGCTCCAAAAATTATAAATATAGCACGTGTGCATCCAACACCTTAGATTGTCATCCTCAAGATTGTCTTTTAATAGCAACTTTCAGAATTAAATTCTAATAAGCCAAGCTCCCTCTAAAAAATTGTTTTTCATCCTAGCTATAGTAAATTAATTCCTAAGTCTAAGGTATGCATATGTATGCATGTGCATGGGCATGTATGTGCATGTGTATGTATGTCCATGTATGCCCACAAATGACCCATATCCATGGACCCATCTCTTATAGAATAATTGACTATGAGCATGGGGGCACTACATGAGGTGTATCACCCAAAAGGGTAAAGAGGGACACCTCGATCTAATGGCTAAGTAGGAGCTTGTGACACCTCCACTCATTATTTAGCAAGAGGGGGCCAGCTAGGGAGGTATGGGGCTCATTTGGGCAACAAGGAACCTCCAAACTCTATATAAAGGACATTCGCTTAAACACAAATTGGAGATAGGGAGACTCTGCTACTGTGGCTACTAGTTGGAGAAGCTTCAACAAGGCTTTGAGGGATAAATAACTCCAAAGCACATTTGGGTAATTTCAATCTATTATTAAATCAAGTTATTATCGATCCTTTCTCTCAATTGGAATCCTTTCCAATTGCTGTCATATTACTATTCAATTGGAATCCTTTCCAATAACTACCATATTATCATTCAATTGGAATCCTTTCCAATTTATACTCTATTAACAAATACTATATACTCTTTTTTACCTATCCTCAATTAGAAACCAACAATCATTATACCTATTTTATGGTAATTTCTCTACATTGCAAAGTAATGAAGGTCTCACTGCTTGATTACATAATCAATTATGTTGACTGCATGTACAATTCTTCATCAATGTAACCTAAATTTTTGCATGAATTATCTAATCATATTCAAGAATTTTGTCCAACTAAAATGATGGATTGATCTTGCAAGTAGATATAAGTGATTAATCATGAGATTGGTGTATGGGTTATAACGCATGTTTATCATAAGGTTATGGCAGGATTAAGCAAGCATATGTTTTTGGTTTGATTTGTGGAGTAACCATATGTATTTTGGAATTAAAACACTTATAATCATTTACCCTACTTCCATTGGATTCTTAAACTTTATCTTATAACTTCTCAAGTTAAGCTAAGTATCTAGTAGTGGGGATGGCACCCAAGAGAACTCGCTATGGTGGATCACATGATCACAAAGCCGGAATTATTGATGGTAAAGGCAAAGGAAAGTCCTCGATGAATGAGAATGTGCCACTTATCCCACAAAATGATGTTATTGCTCATGAACAGGTAAGAAACTTCTTTTTTGTTCAATGCATCATGAGTAATTAGGAAGGAGAAAATCACCTTAAAAAATGGATCGGTCCCAATTCAAAACCGCATCAATTGAACTTGTTGATACTGTCTGAAGTAGCAAATAAATGTTTGCCTAGTAGAAGAACTCTCGAATCTTCTTCATTCAAAAATCCTACACTGATATAGTCAAAACTCCCTTTGATATTCAGGGAGGAGAGCTTAGCGGAGTGAACGCTAAGGCAATGCTGATGATTGAACACATATTGTGGGTTGGTGCCTAGAATGCAAGATAATAGTTGTGGATTGGTGCCGAGGTTGCAAGTTAGTCAGTGCGGGTTTGTACCCAGGTTGCAGGACAATTTAGTTGTAGGGGCAAGTAAAGACACCGGGAGCAATAAACTCTCGCCAAGAGGAGTGAACTCTTGGGGTTTGGATATTTAAATGAAGAAGAGTTGTATGTTGTTTTTCTTCTAGGAAAGATTTTCTTGGTGCAAATTTGATAATGGTCAAAGGGTTGTCTTAACGAACTTGTGATGGAATCATAAAAAGGAACTATGTGTATGAACAATCATGTTGTAGTAATTAGAAAACAAGAAAAACAAAGAGTGAGCGCGGGGGAGGAAACTGGGGACTGGCTCAGGTTTCCAATCAAGGATGGGTGGTCTCAATTAGTGGAGAAACTCTCCGCTCCTCATTGATAGAAGAAGCAAAACTAGAGACTCATTGTGCCAAGAGTTGAGAAGTCCCAATTGTACGTGCCTCTGAAAATTATGGGGAAAAGTAATTTGGGCTTTCTCTCTTTTGAAAGGTGAGAATTAGGAACGTTAGATTATTGTGTTAGTTCATGATTTCCCTGCGAGACAATGCTAGGAACCCTTTCAATGGCTCGGACTCAAGTTACTTGGTGATGAGAGTTTGTCCATTAGAAATCTTGTCTATCTGACTATGATTTTCTCAATCGATTAGGGCCTAGCAACCTGCTAGGTACCCTACTTTTGCCAAATGGATATGGTAACAGGGTGGGGACCTCACAGAATGTATCGGTTATTTACATTATCAGCTTGTTTAAACCAATGTAGGCCATTGTGCGTGTTATATTCCAGCATTCTTGGAGTATCTCCAAAAAAATTTGATCCACAAAACTGACTTTGTTGTTTTGAAGATGAGCTCATATTTCTTGGTGTGCCAGCAATTCTTTTCAATTGCTCTTTACTCTTGGAAGACTTGAAAATAGTGTCATTGTTTTGTCTGAGTGGTCGGTGTTGTACCTAAGGAAGAAATGGTGTCCCTGGTGTATATAATACTAAGCCCTTGGCTGCATCTAATAAGTTCTCATGAATAGCATAAAATACCACAACTGCATGCCAAACTTCAATAGGAAAGAATGTTACCCAGCTGATGAAAGCAGACACCTATGCAAGTCTCCAGAAGAGTAAGGAAAAAACTTGGAAGACTCCAAAAGACAAACCACAGAAGGTGGTCAAACCATATAATTGTTAAGGGATAGCTGGATCTTGGATTTTTTTTTGCAGTTACACTTTATAAAGGCCTGTAAGTATTCCAATAGATTTTAAGGAATTTATGGATGTCATTTTCTTTATTGTGAGTGATAGTCCCATTGTACGGGCTACCATTGATGCATTAGAACACTTCTTGTTATCAATGTCTAATAACTTTATTTTCATCACTGTAAAAGCCTTATCCTGTGATAGTAAATGCTTAGATGGCATGGTTGAAGTTTTGCATTGTTCTACAACCTCCGGGGGACGACTGCAAAGATCGACTGCAAAGATGAGCTAAAGATTCAATGGTGAACGAAGCAAACTGATTCAAGATCTCAAAGTCCCAAAGTCTATTTTCCAAAGAGATGGCATCAAGCTCAATTTTCGTAGGAGGAAGAAGCAGAATTATTTCAAAAAATGCTTGGGCATAGATCTTTCTATTTATTGAATAGTGTGTCATCTGTGAAACCTAGGACATTCTTCTCATCCTGATTTAAGAGATTTAGATCCAAGAGAGGGTTAACAACCTCTTGAGACTGTCTAATTTCAAGTGGTAGAATAGGGAGGTTGTAAATGAAATAAACTTGTTAACAATAGTAGGCAAAGAAGAGAAGTAAAAATTCAAATCAACAAAGTCCTGAGCATCAATAAAGCATAAGGAGGCTAAAAAATTGCCTAAAGCATTACTCAATTGGGTTGGGTCTTTCCTTGCTAGGGCTAGAATCTTCAATCAATCATTTATCAAAGTTGTCTCAATGTAGAGAGCTACTGCTCTTGTATCGTCTTTTTCTCGTAATCTAGAAGACGTTTATGAAATTTAGTTCCTTTAAAATAGGAAAGTAAGCATTGGGTGCTGATAGGGGGGATATGGACGTATTTTTTCTCTGAATAGCCAAGACGTGTTCATGACAGTATCCAACCAACCTGAAAGAGATTATATACACCAAGATAAGCAATAGAAAAAAATGAAGTCAAGTTCTGTATATGGTGGTTGTCCGACCAAGGACAACTCGGGAAACAAGGAGAGAGAGCTTATATTTGACATCCCTTCATTCAAGAACCATATGCTGACCCTTGACACAAGAAAAATGACATAAACAAGTGACACAAGACAAAAGAAAGTTTTTTTAAAATTATTGAACTTATTCTTGGTACATCCGTTTCTCGTAGGGGACTGAACGAGCTCCAAAAGCCAAGAAAGAATAGGCATATACCTGCTACTATCCAACAAAAAAGCAGCAAGTTAGAACTTGGGCTACTTTGATGGGAAGACAGGTATCCAAACAACCCATTCTGCTTGTTATTGATGTCCCATAGCCCTAGACCCCCTCACTCTCCTTGTATAAATTAGGGGGTATGTTTTCTGCCTTCCTATCAGGCATAATCCGTTTCTTTATGAATTTTTTGTTGCCATGGCATGTTTTGGTTTTATGGGTACTTCTGGTTTGCTGAGGAGGCATGTCAACATCCTTTTGGGAAGTTTCTTATGGCAAATGGACGAGGCTTTCCATTGGTTAAGTATGCTCTCTTATGAGTTTTTGGATCAGCACCATCAAGAGAGAGTCTATTCCTTGGGATTGGAGTATGGGAATCAGCCTTCACATAACAATCCAAATCAAACTCATGGAAAAAATGGGGGGTTAAAGAGAGAAAAAGAAGAGGTGAATGGGAGTAATCAAGCTCCATCCCATCCTATCTACAAGGAAGCCAATAATGGCTTATACCATCTTGAGAGCATTAGTTATTCATAATTTGTTACCAGCCTCTTGTCAACAACTATTCCCTCGTGTTTTTTTAATATCTATTATGAGACCTTTATGGGACAACTAAGATTAAAACCAACCTCTATTTATGCATAAATGACCCACGTTTATACGAGTACTTCCAAAGAAATTACTAAGTCCCCATATTTTGGGAAATTTTGCCAGAGTTTCCCTTGTTTTCCGATAAGTTTTTAAAAAAAACCATGCGTCAAATTACCCATGGCGACTTCACAACGAGGATTTTTTATTATATTTCTCTTATCTTTCAAAAAACATCCCATAAAATCTCACAATGGGCTTAATCCAGCCAAGCACCTTATCAAATCAGCATACAATATTGTTTTCTTAAGCTGCCACAAGAACATATCAAAGTCAGCTATGTTACATTTTAAATGTGTTTTTATTAAACAATTGTGCATAGTTTAAACACAACAAACGCATTCCTGCATCAATTTAATTCCATCTTTTATGGAGCCAATTAGCCTAAAGCCATCTTTTATTTAAACCACTCATCCTTTTGTGGGTCGTCTAATTGTATAATTTACTTCTATTCATGTATAACATACCCATGTTTATATGATTATTTTAGAAATAATTTCCTAAATCCTCATTTTTTAGAAAATTTTGAAAGAGTTTCCCCTGTTTTTGATTATTTTATCCAAAAAACCTGATAAATCACCCATGGCAACCTCACATCGAGGATTTTCATACATCTTTTCATTCAAAAAGACCATATATTTGTAGTATGCGCTCTCCGGGCATCCACTAGAAAACATGTAACATAGCACGTGCAAACAAAATAAGGGACTTATAATTAGGTACATTTACGAAAATATGTACTTACATAAAGTGTTTTTTAGTTGAGAAATTGAAAATTTCCATACATAAGGACTAGTTTTTTAAAACAAAAATGCATACATAAAGGGTACATATAATACTTGAAAATATACAGGTAAGGGATTATTTAAATATCTCTTGTTCACGCGTGCTATATGCAAATTTTACATAGTGGACTCCTCGCGGGTATACACTTAACTTAGCCTGGTTCAAGTAGTGTTTTTGACACACATTATCTACTATCAGACCATAACAAAGTTTAGCACTATAAACATTTTTTAGTGTGTTTTTATTAAACAACATGCTCTGCTAAACCATCTATGCTCAGCCATGCATTAAGTACCCCATTCATCAATACAAAAAACCTTTTGTAAGTAGAGCAAATAAACATCATACAAAATACAAATCTTCTCTCAGTAGACCTCAAAGGAGTGTCTACCTGGTTTGTGAAGCCCCATCCATGAATGCGGTTGTGATGCAACAACCCGATGGTGGTTGCAACTTGGTTGAGTGCTGCCAGAAGGGAGCCTGCTGCTCCGAGGTTGATCGCCGAGCTATGTTCGTGAGTCCAAGCAGGTGTAGGGTCAACCCAAGTATTTTCTCATGATGATGTAGCGCTCATATACCTGTGTGTGTGTGTGTGTGTGTGTGTGTGTGTGTGTGTGTGTGTGTGTGTGTGTGTGTGTGTGTGTGTGTGTGTGTGTGTGTGTGTGTGTGTGTGTGTGTGTGTAGGGGTGAATAGGGAGAGGGAGCTTGGAGTACTGATTAGCACGCGAGCGGATTCTTAGCTATGGGGTGAGCGTATTAGAACACAAGAAACCTTTGATGTATAAACACATGCAGATTGCAGGTGCTCAGAATAACTGTGTGTGAGGGTGTGATGCTCATGTGTCGTGTGTGTGTATAGCACTAGATTCTTAGCCAAGGCAATAGCACTCTAACTGTCACAATAATGAAGAACCTGTGTACACTGCTCCAATCCAAGATCCTTCGCTAGGCGAGCAAGCCAAATAGCTTCTTTGCATGCCTCACTCAATGCAACATACTCTGCCTCTGTAGTGGAAATGGATGTACAGTCTTGAAGAACTGATCTCCTAGAAATAACAAAACCAGCAAATGTGTAAATCCAACCTGTTGTTGATTTATGACTGTTAGCACATCCTGCATAATCACTGTCTACAAATCCCTTAATGGATAACTCTCCACAACCATAGCATAAATGTCTATCTATTGTGCCACTCAAGTATCTGAGAATTGACTTGACATCATCCCAATGCTTTTTACCAGGTTAGACATAAATCTGCTGACAACTCCCACTGCATGTGCAATGTCAGGTCTTGTAGCCACCATGGCATACATGAGACTACCACAAGCTGAAGCATAAGGAACCTTAGCCATCGCAGCAGATTCGAGACAATCGTTCTTGCTAAGTTTCAAATATACAGGAAATGGGGTACTCAATGCCTTCCCCTTATGCAGGTTGAAATGCTCAAGAACTTTATGCAAATAATCCTTCTAAGATAAGTATAACAATCTCTTCTTACGGTCTCGAGTAATGCGCATACCCAAAATGTGATTTGCATTTCCCAAATCTTTCATGTCAAACTGACTCTTCAGCTTCATTTGAGGTCAGCAATGTCCTTCTTTGAATGACTAGCAATGAGCATGTCATCCACATAGAGAATAAGCATAATTAGTTGTCCATTGGGTTGTCTTTTCACATAAAGACATGGATCCTCAGTACTGTGCTTATAGCCTTGGGAACGCATAAATGCATCAAACTTTTGATACCATTGTCTAAATAATTGCTTCAAGCCATAGAGACTTTTCAGAAGCTTACAGACTAAATGTTCCTTGCCCTTTAACACAAACCCTTCAGGTTGCTGCATATAAATCTCCTCATCGAGATCTCCATGTAAGAAAGTTGTAATGACATCCATTTGCTCAAGCTCCAAATCTTCAGTGGGGCAACCAAATCAAGCAACCTTCTCAGTGTCATCATCTTGACCACTAGAGAAAACATTTCTTGAAAATCTATACCATATTCTTGCTTGAAACCTTTGGCCACTAACTGAGCTTTGTAGTTTTCAACATTGGATGCAATCTTCTTCTTGTAAACCCATTTACAAGGTAGTGCTTTCCTACCTTTTGGTAATGGAACCAATTCCCAAATCTCTAATACTTGATACCCAACCAAAGCCCATGCAATCTTATGGTTGTCGGGGTCTGCTTTGGAAGCATCGCAATATTCATATGCAAACCCCCTCGCAAACCTCGTCATGAGCTCATCGTTGCAAGGGGAAGCCTGGTAGACCTTCTGATACAGAAGCCTACATGCATCATAAAGGTGGTCATGCACCTAGTGGAGGAAGATCTTAGTCTTCTTCTTCTCTGGCACCTTGAACAATGTTGACCACTGTTCATGTGGCAGGTCCTTGTCTGTTAAATCCTTGGGTAGATTTCCCTCCATGCTCAGTCCATATTCCTCATGCAACTGCAATGCAGAATAGCAAAACCTGGAAAGTATCAGATACTCCACCAATTCTGCAAGCAAAATCATGGAGGAAAATGATTTGCAACCAATGCTAAAAAAAGGATTTTTGGCCATGCATTGCCATGAGGCAATGTAGAACTCACCTTTTTGAGCATATTTTTCAATTGACAACATGCTTTTGGAGAGGGAAGTTTTGGCGGTCGTGTTTGTTGTTGGGATATGGCAAAGCGCGATGGGTGCAATGGGGGGCAGAGAGCACGACTGCTACATTATGCAATGGGGGAGCACGAGCTATGGGAGCAGAGCGAGCACACAGGTACAAGCGAGATTCCGAGTGACAAGCTAGTTGCGTGAAAGGAAAGGAGAAAGAGGACAAAGGCCATGATGACTGTAAATTCAAAAAAAGGGGACCCACTCCCCCCCATAATGGCTCGCATGCATCTAGATTATAGGTACATAAATTATATTGCATGCAAATTTAGAATTTCCCTCTCCCTCTTTTCCCAAATTCGAAAAACGTTGAATTTCCCTCCAACTAGGTACTATTGGTGGTACCACCAAAAGGTGCAAAAAGTTGTACCACCTAAACATGCTATCACCCAAATGCATCTTTATAGGCTATGGACTAGATGGTCAATTTGGTTATCGTTTATGGGATCTGAAAAGCTGATCAATAATCCGTAGCATTGGTGTTGTCTTTAATGAGATCAAGATGCATAGACAATTAGTGAAAGAGGTTGAATTTGGAAAGTGACATTTTCTGGCGTATCACCTCCTTTATAGACAGCTCTAGAGCCAATTGCTACACCATCTAGTACAAGTTCTTACCAGCTTAGGAGATCTCAAAGAGTCTCACATCCGCCTGAATGGTTTGTTCTAGGAGTGGATTTTGTTTTGCCAACAGATAGTGGTCAGCCTTCTTGTTACAAAGAAGACATGCTAGCTAACGATAAGGTTCAATGGGAACATGCTATGAAGAGGGAGTTGTCTCTAGTATTCAGAAATACAAAAGTTCATGTCCGATTAAGGCGTGAAGGAAGCCCCCACATTTGAAGGGCTGATAGAGAATGCTGTGGATGGTCCTGTGGCATCCAACCACCCTCTACAAACATGTGGACAGCCTCTCAGCCCCTCTACATAGCATGGGTGGATAATCTTGCCGATGACATTGAGTAGCAGACAGTGAAGGTAGAAGAGAAGGTGAAGTCTACAAAGATAGTCCTAGTTGCAAAGCAGGACTTATGGTTGTGCAATGAAGGTACCTCCTCAGCTTGTGCACCCATCACTGCAGAGGTGGAGAGCCTCAGAGAGGAGGTGGAGAAACTGAAAGCCTCTCCAACAGAAAACGCAGCTGCGATTGCCAAAAAGGAGGCTGAAATTGGAGCCCTTACAAGGTACTATCCAAATCCTTTGGATTCAATGATGCTGCAAGGATGAAGGGGGAGGTGTCAGTCATGCAGATACTCCAGTCTTCTCTGTCTTTAAAGGGTATAAAGTGCTAGAAAGTGCTAACAATGGTTGAGAGTGGTCACCTTTTAAGCACTTGCATGCACTTTCAGCCACCTACAGGATGTTTGACGCACATGAAAACATCTGGAAATACCTACAACTGCTTGCAGGTGCATAAAAGTGGTTAACAGTTCTTGCAATTGCTAAAAAATTCTTGACTATTTAGCACTTGCAAACACCTTAACCACCTGCAAGCACTTCCAAGCACTTTTAAACACCTAAAAATGCCTGCAAGTGCTAAAAAGTGCTAACTTTTATGCACTTGCAAGCACTTTGAACCACCATTTGACACATTAAAGCACTCTGAAGAACTTTCAACCACTCGCAAACTCTTGCAAGTGCTTGAAGAAGATTCAAAGTGGTTAAAATTGCCTTAAAATGCTTTCAAAGTGATTAAAAGTGCTTTCTGCAATCACTTCAAAGCACTTTTAACCACTTTAAAGCACTTGAAACAATTTTAAGACACTACAAGCAGCTGCAGGAGTTTGTAGGTAGTTGAAAGTGCTTCAAAGTGCTAAAAAGAGCTTCCAAGTGCTAGCAAGTGCCTTTCAAAGTGCTGCAAGTGGACAGATTGAGCACCTGAAAGCACATCCAAGCACTTCAAAAGACCTACAAATGCCAGCAAGTGCTAAAAAGTGCCTAACTTTTATGCACTTGCAAGCACTTTGAACCACTTGCACGGATATTAAAGCACTTTGAGCACTTTCAACCACTTGCAAAGTCTTGCAAGTGCTTGAAGGTGCTTCAAAGTGCTTAAATTTGCATCAAAATGCTTTCAAAGTGCTTAAAAGTTTATTCTACAATCACTTCAGAGCACTTTGAGGCACTTTTAACCACTTTTAAGACCCTGCAAGTGCTTCAAAGTGCTAAAAAGAGCTTCCAAGTGGTAGCAAGGGCCTTTCAAAGTGCTGCAAGTGGACAAATTGAGCACCTGGAAGCACTTCCAAGCACTTTAAAAGACCTACAAATGCCAGCAAGTGCTAAAAAGTGCCTAACTTTTATGCACTTTGAACCACCTGCACGGATATTAAAGCACTTTGAGCACTTTCAACCACTTGCAAAGTCTTGCAAGTGCTTGAAGGTGCTTCAAAGTGCTGCAAGTGGACAAATTGAGCACCTGGAAGCACTTCCAAGCACTTTAAAAGACCTACAAATGCCAGCAAGTGCTAAAAAGTGCCTAACTTTTATGCACTTGCAAGCACTTTGAACCACCTGCACGGATATTAAAGCACTTTGAGCACTTTCAACCACTTGCAAAGTCTTGCAAGTGCTTGAAGGTGCTTCAAAGTGCTTAAGTTTGCATCAAAATGCTTTCAAACTGCTTTGAAGTTTATTCTGCAATCACTTCAGAGCACTTTTAACCACTTTTAAGACCCTGCAAGTGCTTCAAAGTGCTAAAAAGAGCTTCCAAGTGCTAGCAAGGGTCTTTCAAAGTGCTGCAAGTGGACAAATTGAGCACGTGGAAGCACTTTCATGCACTTTTAAACACCTACAAATGCCAGCTAGTGTTAAAAAGTGCCTAACTTTTAGGCACTTCCAAGCACTTTGAACCACCTCTGTAGGGATATTGAAGCACTTTGAAGCACTTGCAACCACTTGCAAAGTCCTGCAAGTGCTTGAAGGTGCTTCAAAGTGCTTAAATTTGCATCAAAATGATTTCAAACTGCTTAAAAGTTTATTCTGCAATCACTATGGAGCACTTTGAGACACTTTTAACCACTTTTAAGACCCTACAAGTGCTTGAAAGTGCTAAAAAGAGCTTCCAAGTGCTAGCAAGTGCCTTTCAAAGTGCTGCAAGTGAAGAGATAGAGCACTTGCAGGCACTTGCAAGTGTCTACAAGTACTTGAATGTTCCAGTAAGTGCTCCAAGGTGCTTGCAAGTGCCTGTTGTTGCTAGGGCCTGCATGTCCCCCATTATGATTGGTTGTGCAATAATCTTCCTTTGTTTTCAATTTTATACATAAAATAGTTCAGGAAATGGACAAGGAGCTTGGTGAGTTCAAAAGGCAGGCCTCCTTCGTGAAGGGGTCTAGCAAGTTCATGAAAAGAGAGGGCAAGGCCCTTCTTGTGCCCACTCCACCTTCCAAGTCTAAATTTAGTGTGGATACTGTTTTATTGTCTGAAAATTGTGTGGCATGTGGTCAAGAACTGTGGAACAAATATGCGGCCGGTGTCTTTCAGCTGCCGTGTGCCCACAAATACCATCCGTTCTACTTTTTAGTGGTCAGTGCGACTGATCCCAAGTGTGTTTTACCGGACTGTAAATGGGAGATACCCCATATAACAAGATACTGGGCACTTGGGAATTCTTATGAGGAGCTTGAAGGTAGTTTGGTCATTTTATACAATAGAATGAAGGAGTACGAGTGGAAGTGCGACGCGAGAGAGAGTGCGAGAAGCAGAGCACAACGATATGGTGAACTCGCTCTACTGTAATGTGTAGAGCATAGTGAGTTCTTATTAGGTTTTTACAAAAGAATATGTGTACATACCTGGCGGCCCGCCCACTTACCTGGGCGACCACATTGGGCTTTATACCCCAACAACCTCCCACTTAAAGTCCAATGTGGTACTTTAAGTGTGAGAGAAGCTACTATACAAGCTAATATACAAGAGATGTAGAGAAGTGATGTACTACCCTACACCTAACTGCTTGCAAAAATGCGCAAAGCTCTCTGAGGGAAGTCCTTTTGTAAGTAGATCAGCAGGATTTTCTGTGGTGTGAACTTTGACAAGCTGAAGTTGCTTATCCTCGAGCATTTCCCTGATGAAATGATACTTCACATCCACATGCTTTGTCTTTGAGTGATAAACTGGATTGCGAGCCAATTGTATAGCACTTTGACTATCACAATATAACACAAGCATCTCTTCTTTGATTCCCAAATCTGTTACTAGTCGATTAAGCCAAATTGATTCTTTGCATGCCTCTGATGCTGCAACATATTCAGCCTCTGTAGTAGACTGAGTAACACAATCTTGTAATCTAGAACGCCATGATACTGCTCCACCAGCCAATGTAAAGACATACCCTGACGTAGACCTTCGGTTGCCTAAGTCACCTGCATAATCTGAGTCTATAAAACCCTTTACACTTAGCTCCTGACTCCCACAGCATATACGCATACTCTTTGTAGCTTTCAGGTATCTCAATATTCCTTTCATTGCCTCCCAATGTTTCTTGCCTGGGTTTGACATGTATCGACTTACTACTCCCACTGCAAATGCAATGTCTGGGCGAGTAGCAATCATTGCATACATCAAACTACCCACTGCAGACGCATATGGAATCTTATTCATTTCAGCGTGTTCTTCCTCAGACACAGGACAATCTTGTTTGCTAAGTTTCACATATGGTGGCAATGGAACACTCAGTGCCTTTCCCTTCTCCATATTGAAACGTTACAAAACCTTGTCAATATACTCTGTTTGAGATAACCAAATCAACTTCTTTGATCTGTCTCTCTCAATGCGCATACCAAGTATATGACTTGCCTCACCCATGTCTTTCATGTCAAACGATTTTGCCATCTTTGACTTCAAAGCTGAAATTTCTTCCAAGTGCTTGCCAGCAATCAACATGTCATCCACATACAAAATAAGGATCAGCCAACTACCATCCTTAGCCTTCTTTGTATATAGACAGTGATCGAACTCACTACGTTTGTAGCCTTGAGAAAGCATAAACTTGTGGAATTTATGGTACATGCCCTCGGTGATTGTTTTAAGCCATAAAGACTCTTTAACAACTGGCATACCCAATCTTCCTTGCCTTTCTCAACAAACCCTTCTGGCTGCTGCATGTAAATTTCCACATGTAAATCACCATGCAAGAACGTTGTCTTGACATCCATTTGGTGCAACACCAAATCTAATATGGCAACCAATGCAAGAAAGCATCTCAATGTAGTCATCTTGACCACCGGAGAGAAGACTTCATCAAAGTCAATGCCTTGTTCTTGCTTAAAGCCCTTGGCAACAAGCCTTGCTTTGTACTTTGGCTGACTATCATGAGCGGTGATCTTATACCTATAAACCCATTTACAAGGTAGAGCCTTTTTTCCCTGTGGTAATTTAACTAGCTTCCATGTCTTGTTTTTATGCAGAGCTGTCATCTCTGACTGCATGGCCAATTGCCAATTCCCGGAGTCCTTCATTTGCACTGCTTCCTTGTAACATGAAGGCTCATTGCAATCAGTCAACATGACATAGTTCATAGATGGAACAAACCTATCAGGAGGTTGCGTGACACGTCCAGATCTACGCACAATAGGTGGCTCAAGCTCAGCCACAACCTGTGGTTCCACTCTATCCTGTCCTTGCTCCTCTTGAGCCCTGACATTTTGTCTTGCACGTGCAGGTCCATCTTCTTGGAAGACAACTCTTCTAATCTCCTCAACCCTCTCTGGTTTAGAATGATATTTGGATTCATTAAAGTGAACATCATTGCTGCGGACAACCTTTCTGGATTCGGGATCCCAAAGTCTGTACCCCATCTCACCAGAATTACCATAGCCTAGAAAGATGCACTTTCTACTCTTTGGCTCAAGTTTGTTCCTAAATTCCTTTGGAACGTGAGTATATGCCTCACAGCCAAAGACTCTGAGATGCTTGTATGAGGGCATTTTGCCTGACCATACCATCTCTGGCACTGAATCCTTCTGCAAAACCTTGCTAGGAGATCTATTTACAAGATGAACAGCTATTGATACAGCTTCAGTCCAAAACCCATTTGGCAGCTGTGCATTAGACAACATACTTCTGACCTTCTCTTGTATGGTCCTATTCATCCTCTCAGCAACACCATTTTGAGGAGGATTGTAAGGAGCAGTAAGTTCACGTTTTATACCTTTTGACTCACAAAAGTTCTGAAAGGCCTTTGAAACATACTCTCCACCATTGTCAGTGCGTAAGCATTTAAGCTTCTTGCCACTCTGATTCTCCACAAGTGTCACAAACGTTTTGAAAACACTAAACGCTTCATCCTTGTGCTTGAGAAAGTAAACCCATACTTTCCTCGAGTAATCATCTATAAATGTCATAAAGTAAGAAGCTCCCCCTAGAGATAGGTTAGGCATAGGTTGTAACATTTAATGGCCTAAAATCTTTTGTGTAGCGGAATTTAGCATGAACATAGTGGGCATTTCATTAGAGTTGATTCCTAATGAGAATTACAAGAGTGCTTGGGTGGAGAGAGCAACAAAAAGCATAACACCTAGTTAGATAGCATCGACAATACTTTCAAAAGAGAGAGCAATTAAGCTATTGACAACAATTGAGGACCGGATTTTCATGGAGCCGGTCCCCCCTCCAAAAGGCTTTGTATTATGGTTTCTCCCATCAAGAGAGACATTGTACAATACAATTCTTTGTGTTCCTTCAAGACTAGCTAGTGCAATGAAGATGGAAGCTTCATACACCAAGCAAAACACTTAATCAAACACAACTTGAATTATCCCCGTTCTCAGACCCAAGACCTCACACACCTTCGAAGATGGTGAGAGCTAGCAGGGTATGAGAGTAGATTGAGAGGAAAAAGAAGTATCTTACGAGAAAGAAGTACATCTCCTCACATAATCACTCATATTAGCATAGCTTAGCTTAGTAATTAGCTTGGTAGAGAAGATGAGCATGCATTGAAGCTTGGCTCTTGGTTGGATTTGCATCCACATGCCAAGAGAGTGTTGATGTAGGCTTCTATCTCACAAGCTTGGAGTAGGTGATGAGCTCTCCATTAAAGCTTGGGAGGAGATAGAGTGTTTTTCCTTCACACATGGTCAAGTGTGAGAGTGTGAGAGTGAATGCCCAGCAAAAATCAGCCCCCCCTCTCTCTTGGGCGAGCCCTAGCTGCTAAGTTAGGCTGGCTTTTTCCTCATTGGACCTCCCCAGGTCAAGCCAATAGGAATTAAGCAGCATAAGTGATAGCCTTCTGACATGTGTCCCCCTTTCCCCTTTTGTGAGAGCTTTAGATAATTAAATAATTAAACCAAACTCTCATTGGACCCCTTTGCCTCCTGGCCAATAGGAATCAGGCAAGCCATGGGGCTTCTGAATGCTCATTGGACCCCTTGGGAGACTGCCCAATAGTCTTCTAGGACACTTAATTCTTATTGGTTTCTTTTATTAAATGTTTTTAAATTAATTAAACTAGATTTACTCTAGCTTAATTCTCATTGGTCCACTTCAAGGGTCTTCCAATAGGAATTGGGCACACCTTGTGGGCATCTGGCCTAGGGAGCTGACATGTGTCCCTCATTCCCTTTGTGTAAAGGGAGCCTGTGTGTGTGTGTGTGGTTTTCTCTCTCATCCCCTAGCTTTGGGGCTCGCCCCCTCCCATGTAGGGATGCAGAAAGACTTTTTGGGCACACACACTAAGCATCCAATTTTCCCTAAGGTTGACCTTTGGACACAACCTTTGAATTTTGGAACCTTAGCATTTTGGAAGTCTTAATGGGCTGAACCTTAGGGTCTTTTTAGCCCGTTGTTTCACATGGCTCTTTTGCAGATGGCCCCCCCTTTGGATCCCTATTTTCCCTCCTTTGGATCCCTACTGTGGCCGGTCTGCTAACTTAACCAATATTCTAGCTTTTTCTCCCTTGGCACTTCCCCACATTAAATGATCAGTTTAATATGAGAAAATCATTTAGGAGAATTAGATATTGATTATTATGACATTACCTCTCTCTTGAAATCATAGTCGTCCTCGACTATGGTGTAGAGAAGATAAAGCATATGCATGAGTCCTTTTCTTAGCGGGTAGAGGATGCCTATGTTACCCTACGACATCATTCCATAATGGATGACTAGTCCATTTGGCGCTTGAGAGCCTGAGGCTGCCGCAAGCATGTCTGCACATTAGTCCTATCAGTCTTCCATAGTAGAGTGACAAGCTCTACTTGGTGTTTGGGAGACGTTGTCTCCACAAACTTGATCTAAGCATGCATACTACTTTATTTTTGTGCACAAATAAAGAAAAAGAGAGTCTTATAAGACCAAAAATTTTGTTCATTTTTTTTAACATTTTGTACATTTGCTTACTCTTGGGAAGCATTGTAAGCATTGACAAGGTTTAGGTTATCCTTTAATTGTATGCCTTGCATCCATCTAGCATCTTCAAAAGGATAATTCTTAAACTTAATAAGATATCGTCGGATAGTCTTACCGCCTCTTAATACCTTGTCTTCATGTCGGAGAATGGACTCGGGCTGCAGCACCTCCTCGTGGTCCTCGATCTCCGGTGGGTCTTCAATAGTTGGTTCTTGAGGTGGCTCTCCTTTGTAAGGCTTTAAGAGGCTCACATGAAAAGCATTGTGTATGAGCCAATGATTGGGCAGCTTAAGTTGATAGGCCATCTCATTGATTGGCCTAAGAATCTGGAAGGGACCATAGTACCTTTTTGCTAATTTAGCATAGTACTTTTGGTGGCCCGTAGGATTCTTGCCCGTCGTGTGCCTTAAGCGAGCCTTGGGAAACTTTAACAAGACCCAATCGTTTTCTTTAAAGGCTTGGGCTCTTCTGTGCTTGTCAGCAGCAGCCTTTTGCCTTTGCTGTGAGATAGAGATAGCATCCTTAATCTTTTGGAAAGATTCTTGTAGGTCTCGGCTATACTCATCTGCAGCGAAGATCTTCCCATGTACCTTAAGTAGCAAGGGACTTTTTGATCTTCCCTCAATTACCTCGAAAGGTGCTTTTCCTGTAGAAGTATGTACAGTGTTATTGTAAGCATACTCTACTAAGGGTAAGTACTTCTCCCATTGGGATCTTTGATCTACTTCCGTTACATAGGCTTTTAGTAGATCGAGAATAGTTAGGTTAGCTATTTCACTTTGGCCATCAGTTTGTGGATGATAGGCCGAAGAGAAGTTTAGCCTTGTTCCTAAATTCTCAAAGAGACCCTTCCAGAAATTACTGGTCATTCTAGGATCTCTATCCGACACTATGGACATTGGCAAGCCATGGTACTTGAAAATTTGTGAAATGAAGAGGGTTGCCATTTGATGGGCTTTGATAGTCTTTTTGACAGGTATAAAATGAGCTTGTTTACTGAACCTGTCTACTATCGTCCATATTCCCGTATTCCCATGGATAGACTTAGGCAATCCAAAGATAAAATCCATGGATATGCTCTCCCACGGTGAATTAGGAATTGGCAAGGGTTGAAGCAATCCAAGTTGCTTCCCTCTATCAAATTTTGTCTTTTGACATACCACACATTTGGAAACATACTCATGTATGTTCACTTTCATGGTAGGCCAATAGAAATATGTTTCAATTCCCTTTAGGGTAGACTGAATCCCTCTATGCCCCGCATATGGGGGAGCATGAGATTCATACATTACTTTCTCACGTAGTGAGTTAGTAACGCAGAGTCTATTGCCATAGAGAAGATAGCCATCTTGTAAAGTAAATGGTTCTTCTTTCTTCCCTAAGGCAAGGGCTGAAATCACATCTCTAAAATCGGGATCAATAGCATACTCATCTATCATTAAAGATAGATCATTGTGAGTTGCTATGGAAACCGCATTCACTCTCGGTCATCTTGAGAGTGCATCGGCTACTTGATTATGCTTGCCAGCAATGTGAGCAATATGAAAATGAAATTGCGAAAGGAAATTTGCCCACCTCATTTGTTTGTCGGAGAGCTTGGTCTGCGTCATGAAGTACTTAAGACTTTGGTGATCCGTTCGCAGAATAAAAGGAGTCCCCAATAAATAGTGCTTCCATGAGTCTAAGGCATGTAGAACTGCAAGGAGTTCTTTTTCGTATATGCCTAGAGCTTGCTCAACAGGGTCGAGTCTTCGACTCTCATAGCCTATGGCGTGCCCTTCTTGGAGCAAAACAGCCCCAAGGCAATCACCACAAGCATCACATTGGACCTCAAATGGTTTTGAGAGATCCGGTAGTGTAAGCACAGGTTGAGAGATAAGCTTTTCTTTAAGCTTTTCGAAAGCATTGTTCTCCTTAGCAGACCACGTATACCTAACATTTTTCTTTGTTAGGTCATGTAATGGTCCCGCAATTTGTGAGAACTTTTCTATGAAGCGTCTATAGTATGCACACATACCTATAAAGCTTCTTAGTTCATGAAGATTCCTTGGTTTAGGCCATCCTTTTATTACCTCTAACTTGGATAGATCCATTTGGATTCCATCTTGAGAGATAATGTGACCTAAATATTGAATCTCTTGCAAGAAAAATTCACTTTTCTTTCGATTAACATAAAGTTTATTCTCTCTTAAAACTTGAAATATTACCTGGAGGTGTTGCTTATGTTCCTCTAATGAATTAGAGTAGATGATAATATCATCAAAGAACACTCCAGTGAAGGTTCGATGAGGTCTGAACAGCTTCTCCATCAAGCGGTTAAATGTGGCTGGTGCATTAGTCAAGCCAAAAGGCATGACAATGTATTCATAAAGACCAAATGTAGTACGAAATGCGGTCTTTACAATGTCTTGATCAACTATCCTTATTTGATGATAGCCACTTTTTAGGTCAATCCTACTGAAGTAGGTCGATCCTTGTAGCTTATCAAATAGGTCTTCTACCCGTGGAACGGGAAACCTATTCTTGATAGTGATCCTATTTAGTGCTCTATAGTCGACACACATACGATATGTGCCGTCTTTCTTTTGCACTAATAGCACAGGTGAGCAAAATAGAGATGAGCTAGGCCTAACCATGCCCTTCTCAATTAACTCATGCACTTGCCGCATAATCTCCTCTTGTTGAGCTTGAGAAACTCTATAAGGAGGTTTGTTAGGCGGTGAACTTCCTGGAAGAAGTTCAATTGCATGGTCGTCATTACCTCGTTTAGGAGGTAGCTCAGAAGGGATGTCGTCAATAAAGACATCTTGAAACCCCTTGAGAAAATTGGATAACTCTAATTCCTTTTGGTTGCTTTTATTTTCTTTTGCTAAAGCATTAGGTTCATTTTGAGAATCTTTAACAAAAATCATGTACACGGAAATAGAGCTCTTTATTGACTTGTTGAAAGCTGGTGTATGTACAATGGGGATGGTGTTACCCATCTCCCTAGCATCTATATACATGTCCTTTTCCCTGAACTTAAAGGAGATTCTCCTTTCAGGAAATTTAACATGGGCAGCCAGACGGTCAAACCATGGTGCCCCTAGGATTACATCCTCATGCTTGAGAGGAGAGATAAAGAAATCCTCTTTGTCCACATAGCCTTGGACATGAAGCCTCAATTTCCCGATTAAGGGAGTGACTGAAGCTTCTTGCCCCTTGAAGGCACTGTCTGCGGGTAGGATATCTCCCATCTCGTAGGATTGTATGCATAGCTTGGTGGCTAACTCCATAGATATGAAATTGTGAGTAGAACCAGGGTCAAAGAGAATAAAAGCATCATGTTCTCTTACCTTTCCCCAAGCATGGCATAGAGGAGATCCTTTGTGGTGAGTTTGGTGAATCTCCTCCTCTTGGATTTCAACCAAAGAAGCTCTAGGAGGATCTTGGCGGTTATTCTTTTGGGGACAAGCGCGGTACGCATGCCCTTGTTCGCCGCACTTGAAACACCGGTTATCTTTACGATAACGCTCAAGCTCTTCAGGAGAGAGTTTATTCTTTCCTTTGTAAACTCCCTTCTCTTTAGCTTTGTTGGAATTGCCCTTAGGAGACTTTTGGACATTGTCCTTCCCCTTAGGCTCATTGGTACCTTTGTTTTCTGGGGGCTTATTATTTCTTTTACCCCCCGTTTGGAAATTGATTCGCGAGGCCACCATAGTATGGTGTATTACCGCCGATATGGTACGTGGCCTTTGGGAGTTGACATACTCCGCCATTTCTTCGGTTAAGCCCGCACAAAATTGTTGCTTTTGCTCTCCAAAATCCAACTTTTTGAAGACAGTGGCTTTGAGTTGTAGGTCCCAAAACTTGTCTACATATTTGTGGATGGATTCATTGGGAGAGAGCTTTAAGCTTCGCCATTCGGTGAGTACTTTGTCTTTGGCATCGGTGGCCAAAAACTGCTTCATAATGGAAGCTCTTAAAGCCTTCCATGTTCGTGGAGCTTCACCGTTGGCTCGTAGGCTAGACCACCATTGTCTGGCGGACTTTTGAAAGTGCATAGCTACATGGCGTAGCTTAGAGGACTCCGTGAAGCCCTCATCTCCAAACGCCCAATCGAATTGCTGGATAAAGGCCAAAACTTTGTCTGTAGCACCGAAGGTACCATCATAGGTAAGGAAAGAGATGCTCTTCCCTCCCTCTTTGAATTTCTTCAGCTTGGACGACCTCTTCCATGCGGCATAGGATTTCCTATGGCCTCTTCTTTTTGATGGTTCAAAAGTTGCACCATCACTTTCTTCAGAAGATGAAGAATTTGAAGAAGGTGGAGAAGAGGGTGACCTCTTTCTCGCCTTTTTCTTGTCTTGATCTTTGTCGTCTTCACCATAGCTTTCATAAGAGGAAGAGGATAAAGAAGATGGAGAAGAGGGTGTCCTCTTTCTCGCCTTTTTCTTCTCTTGCTTTTTATCATCCCTCTTTGAATTATGGCGTGGAGAAGAGTGTGATGGTCTTCTCCGCTTTGGTGGTGATGGAGAGCGTTTAGCCCGCCGTCTTCGTGGAGCCATCTCCGCCGAGGTGGCGGGAGACTCGCTTCTTTCTCGTTCCTTCGGTGGAGGCTCTTGAGTTCTCCTTTGGGAAGGAGATGCATCATCAAGAAGTAAGTTCTTGAGCCCTTCATATGGATTCTCTTCTTCTTCCCGAATCGGAGAGAGACCTCTTTTGGTAGTCTCACAAGGAGGCTTCCTAGGTGTTCTCTCGTCATGGTGATGAGCTTGGAGAATCCCGTGAGCACGGAGCTGCCGTTGCACTTCACTTTGGAGAGATGGATTGCCCATGGCTTGTTGAAGCCTAGAAACAAGATAATTAACAAGCATTGAAGCATCATTAGTAGCTTGCTCATGAGCAAAATCAAAGTTATCAACATTAATTTCACTCTCTTTAATATTGTCAGCCATTCTAACAATTTTTAGGTGTAAACTTTTTAGGTGTACTTTGGCACTTCAAGCCCTAGTTGCTACTCCTCTTTACCCCTTTAGAAAAAGCACTCAAGCTACTGTACCCGCGGCTCGAATACCATTAATTGCAAGGAATAGAAGAGAGGGTCTTTCGACACCAAAACAGCACCGGCTCCTGTCAAGCTTCTAATAGCTCAATAGTGGTTAAGCCGTAGGCAAGCCCCGTAGGACTCCACTATTAAGACCATAGCTCTCGACGGTGATGCCCCGTTAACTGCACAAAGGCAGGCGCACTGCAAGGCTGAAAAATCCCTATTCTACTTACTCACAGGCAATTAATAATACCAACCATTTGTAGCTAGCTTGAGGACCTCCCTTCTTGAGCAAGAAAAGAGAAACCTTGAGCTCTGATACCAATGTAACATTTAATGGCCTAAAATCTTTTGTGTAGCGGAATTTAGCATGAACATAGTGGGCATTTCATTAGAGTTGATTCCTAATGAGAATTACAAGAGTGCTTGGGTGGAGAGAGCAACAAAAAGCATAACACCTAGTTAGATAGCATCGACAATACTTTCAAAAGAGAGAGCAATTAAGCTATTGACAACAATTGAGGACCGGATTTGCATGGAGCCGGTCCCCCCTCCAAAAGGCTTTGTATTATGGTTTCTCCCATCAAGAGAGACATTGTACAATACAATTCTTTGTGTTCCTTCAAGACTAGCTAGTGCAATGAAGATGGAAGCTTCATACACCAAGCAAAACACTTAATCAAACACAACTTGAATTATCCCCGTTCTCAGACCCAAGACCTCACACACCTTCGAAGATGGTGAGAGCTAGCAGGGTATGAGAGTAGATTGAGAGGAAAAAGAAGTATCTTACGAGAAAGAAGTACATCTCCTCACATAATCACTCATATTAGCATAGCTTAGCTTAGTAATTAGCTTGGTAGAGAAGATGAGCATGCATTGAAGCTTGGCTCTTGGTTGGATTTGCATCCACATGCCAAGAGAGTGTTGATGTAGGCTTCTATCTCACAAGCTTGGAGTAGGTGATGAGCTCTCCATTAAAGCTTGGGAGGAGATAGAGTGTTTTTCCTTCACACATGGTCAAGTGTGAGAGTGTGAGAGTGAATGCCCAGCAAAAATCAGCCCCCCCTCTCTCTTGGGCGAGCCCTAGCTGCTAAGTTAGGCTGGCTTTTTCCTCATTGGACCTCCCCAGGTCAAGCCAATAGGAATTAAGCAGCATAAGTGATAGCCTTCTGACATGTGTCCCCCTCTCCCCTTTTGTGAGAGCTTTAGATAATTAAATAATTAAACTAAACTCTCATTGGACCCCTTTGCCTCCTGGCCAATAGGAATCAGGCAAGCCATGGGGCTTCTGAATGCTCATTGGACCCCTTGGGAGACTGCCCAATAGTCTTCTAGGACACTTAATTCTTATTGGTTTCTTTTATTAAATGTTTTTAAATTAATTAAACTAGATTTACTCTAGCTTAATTCTCATTGTTCCACTTCAAGGGTCTTCCAATAGGAATTGGGCACACCTTGTGGGCATCTAGCCTAGGGAGCTGACATGTGTCCCTCATTCCCTTTGTGTAAAGGGAGCCTGTGTGTGTGTGTGTGGTTTTCTCTCTCATCCCCTAGCTTTGGGGCTCGCCCCCTCCCATGTAGGGATGCAGAAAGACTTTTTGGGCACACACACTAAGCATCCAATTTTCCCTAAGGTTGACCTTTGGACACAACCTTTGAATTTTGGAACCTTAGCATTTTGGAAGTCTTAATGGGCTGAACCTTAGGGTCTTTTTAGCCCGTTGTTTCACATGGCTCTTTTGCAGATGGCCCCCCCTTTGGATCCCTATTTTCCCTCCTTTGGATCCCTACTGTGGCCGGTCTGCTAACTTAACCAATATTCTAGCTTTTTCTCCCTTGGCACTTCCCCACATTAAATGATCAGTTTAATATGAGAAAATCATTTAGGAGAATTAGATATTGATTATTATGACATAGGTCCACACAAATCACTATGAACAAGTGCCAACTGTGTATCTCTTCTACTGTTTCTATGCTTATGTGGCTGCTGTGTTTGCTTACCATACAGACAATGTTCACAGAATTCAAAATCATTAAATGAAAAGCCAGGCAAATAACCAGAACGAGACAAGATTTCCATTCCCTTCTTGGACATATGTCCTAACCGGCTATGCCACAAAGAAACGTTCGGCTGCTCGGCTACATTGATTACATTTTTAGAGACATTTGATACATAAATCATGTAAAGTCCTCCAGACTTTACTCCATGTGCTACTGTCATAGAGCCCTTGGACATCTTCCACATGTTCTGTCCAAAAGTGGTGACGTAGCCAGCATCATCAAGTAAACCTGTGCTGATCAAGCTCTTTGTAATTGCGGGAACATGTCTCACATTCTTCAGCGTGAAAGAAGAGCCATTCTGAAACTTCAATTGAACATCTCCAACACCTAAGATCTCACATATCTGCCCATTGCCTAGCCGAACATGATCTTTAGTGGTCACATAAGAGGTAAACCACTCCTTGTTTGGAGACACATGAAGTGATGCCCCTGAGTCTATAATCCAGTCACTCAGTGCATTTCTATCAGATGCTGTAAGAAGACCTGAGTCCATTGTATTCTTCAAGAAGTAGATGTCTCCTGACACTAGACTGTCATCCTCTGCAACAGTGTTTGTCACATTTATTTCTTGAATCTTCACTGAGGACTTGTTCTTCTCACCATGGTCTTCAGCTTTCTCTTTGCCTTTTTCTGCTTTCCATTCTCTGCAGTCTCTTTTCATGTGACCCTTCTTGCCACAATGGTAGCATTCTATGTCACTCTTGCCTTTAGCACTGCGGGACTTGCTACGAGACTGATTCCTCTTTCCACCTTTGTACTTTTCTTTGGTCCTTCCCCTGACAACTAAGGCTGTTCCTTTGCCTTTGTCCATTTTCTTTCTATTGGTTTCTTCAGTAAGCAGACTTCCTTCTACACCTGCTATGTTCAAACCATCTGGAGGTGCAGAATTACTCAAAGCTGTGCGAAAAGTGTCCCAACTTTCCGGCAATGTGATCAACAGGAACATAGCTCTAACAGGTTCATCAAACTTGACACCTTGAGCTAACAACTGACTGTAGATTGTGTTGAATTCATTCAGATGATTGGACATAGGTGTCCCTTCTTTCATCTTCAAGTCAACAAGCTTCTTAAGCCAGTATACCTGTGAAGCTGCACTCTGCTTCTCATAAAGATCACTCAGCTTTAACCATGCTTGATAAGCCGACATCTCGTCTGCTACATTGAAGTAAACGCTTTTTGCCAAAGTCAGCATAATGGTAGAAAGTGCCAATTCATCCATTTCGCTCCATTCATCTTCGTCCATATCTTCTGGTTTTGTCCCCTTGAGCTTTATAGGTTTTATCTGCTTCTTTTGTACCAACACGTGCCAAATCTGCTTCTTCCACAATGGGAAATTGGTTCCATCCAGCTTCTTGATATTGTAAAGAGCAGTGGCATGTGATCCAGCCATAGCTATGCTTCACAGTGGTTTACTTTCCTGGGAAAAATTCGGCAGAGTTTCCTCTGTAAACTGACCTCTAAACCAATATCAACCTGTCAAATGAACCAAGAAAGCTTCAGATTCTGTATAAATTTCGGCAGAGTCTCCTTTGTAAAATGGCTCTAGTGTACTCAAAAAACAGACCAAAAAACAGCTCAAAAAACACTGTCTCTCTGACACTGTAAGCTGCGGGTAAACCTGTGCTGCAACTGTACTGTCTCTCACTGTCCTGTCACTGTCCTGTAAGCATAGACTGTGACAATGCCACAACGGCAGTAAAGCAAAGATGCAATCCCAACTATCTAACTCACAGTCAATACATCCTAGCTGCCTATCTAAGGGTGCTCGAGGGATTGCTCCAAGACCTGTATCACCGAAAGGATCTCAACATTCGAGAATCCCCCAGCTCAATAAAACCTCACTCGACCCTCAACAAAGGCTGCAGTAAATTTGACAGTACATAGACTTCCCACAAAGTCATACATCCACAAATTTCCCACTATATGTTGTAACCGCTGCTGCGGTTGTTTGCTGCGTGACTCACAGCCAGCAAACCCTCAACAAACATACATCATCTCTGACAATACATCCCATGTGGAAGTACCTGCAATGCCAGGATGAAATCTGGAATATCAAGCAGCAAACACAAGCTACCTGATGAACTAGTGGATGTCGCCTACAGTCTGTGTCTAGATGTGCCCGTGTCGTATGTGACACGCCTCCGAGAACTGTGAGCCGTCCTTCGATGTGTAGACAGCCACAAATCAACACTCTGTGAGTGTCGATATCCTTAGCACCTGCAGTCGTAGGCCGAAAAACCCCAAATTTGCAGAGTCGGATCTGCACCCGCCGAGACCACGTAGTCGAAAATGGCCTGTGCAGACCTTTGTCGAAGCTGAACGGTGGCCGAGATGACCTCAGAATGAAATTCTGAGAACACCTAGCCCTATGGGCTATCCCACAAGATTTGGGGCCGTGTCTTTGCCTGTCGAATTTCACTCCAATCTGAGCTGGTGACTCTAGCCTCCTGCAGTGCTGCCCCGAGCCTCGATCTGAGCTCTGATACCAGTTGAAGGAGTACGAGCGGAAGTGCGACACGAGAGAGAGTGCGAGAAGAAGAGCACGATGATATGGTGAACTCGCTCTACTGTAATGTGTAGAGCATAGTGAGTTCTTATTAGGTTTTTACAAAAGAATATGTGTACATACCTGGCGGCCCGCCCACTTACCTGGGCGACCACATTGGGCTTTATACCCCAACATAGAACTTATGCTAATCTGTTGTGGAGACTAATTGTGTGCGTTGGTTCAGTTGAGCCAGTGGATGAGAAAGAAGCTTCCACATCATCTATGCACGATGTGGACGAGGTCTTTGACCTTGATGCCATGCTGCTAAAGTACAAGAACTTTGAAGGTGGGAAAACTGTTGAGGGTGGTGATCGAGACATTCTGAAGGAGACAACTCCGTCCGCAAGCAACCAAGGTAATGTCAGTTTTGTTATCTGTCTCCTCCCATGTCTGAATTATGGTCACCGTGTTCATTGTGGTCACAATATGCTGTCCAGGTACTGATGCCTATAAGGAGGACAATGTAGCTGAGGCAGAGGATCCTGAAATGGAATCAACCCTGCAATTTGTAGCGGTGGAGATGCGAAAGAAGAGAAAAAAGCAAATGGAGGACGAGCTGTCCCAGGATCCCAAAAAGAGTACTGGCATACTCCCCCCAAAAACCAGAGCATGCAAGAAGCTTTAGCTTCTTGAAGCTTTGTATCTTTTTTTTTCATGCTATCTTTTTTAGATTGCAGCTTTGTATCTTTTTCCCCGGCAATATAAATTTAAGTATTCTCTCTTAGTTTCTCTACAGTTAAAATTCGTTTGATTGGCTCAAAACCCCCACCGCCCACTGATGAGGTAGAGCACATTAATCTCCAGCTTCCTTGCTACAAAATGTCTCGCTTCCCAATCCATAGAGATTTGGCAGTAATTGTAGACTTCAACAATGTGCTTGCTTGTGTGCATGATAAGCGCAAAGGATTGGAACCCCCAGATTTAAACACAATGTACTTTGACAAAGTAAAGGGGGATGATACCGTCACCTACTATGTACGGAACAACGCAGAATAATCATTGCTTGGACTCAGTCAGATAGTAGAGACTTTTATGTGGTCGTCGCGCACCTGCCACAATATTGAGAAGGGTATGGACAAGTGCCTATCTCAAGCCAAGCGCTGTCTGAGTGGGTGGCTGGCACAAAACTGCTGCCATGTTAGCAGTTGGGAATTTGGAAACCCCCCAAAGCAAATGTTTTTCAAAAAACTTGAAACCTTTTGGCACCTCTTTCCTAAGTTCAATAAGTCTAACACTTTACTGCTGGATGATTCCCTTTATAAGATTTACTTCAATGATCCCAATAACTTTGTCATTCTGCCTGGGATAGAAAGAAAAATGAGAGGCAGTGGGAAAATTTTCTCAAAGAAGATGTTGCCTCATTCATAATACAGTGGGTTGAGACTCCTGACAGAGCCAAGAGTGTTAGGGAATGTCCATTTGATGCCAAGACGGATGAACTTGCACAAATGAACTGGAATCTGGCACATGGAAAAGTACGGGCACAACAAGAAATTCTTGCACCGAAAATGCAAGGTCCAGCAACCAACTATAAGCGGCCACGTCGGCAAGAATGGCCAGAGCAGTCTACTAACTGACTGACTTTACTCTTTGAAAACGCTAACTCCCTGTAAAGCAAAGTGTTCTTGTATCTAAACCTGAATATACTATGAAGAATTTTGAAAGTCAACTGTTTACTGCTGCTGTCAAGTGGAATTTGTGTTAAGTGTTGGTTAAGTGGTCAAGTGGTTTAAAGTGGGTGGTGATCAGGTGGTCAATAGTGCTTGTCAAGTAGTATAAAGTGCTTCAAAGTGCTGGTCAAGTGGTCAAAAGTGGTCCAAAGAGCTGGTCAAGTGGTTCATAGTACTTGTCAAGTAGTATAAAGTGCTGGTCAGGTGGTCCAAAGTGGTCTAAAGAGCTGGTCAAGTGGTTGTTAAGTGGTGGTCAAGTAGTACAAAGTGCTGTCCAAGTGGTTCAGGAGTTTGGTCAAGTGGTGCAAAGTGTTGGTCAGGTGGTTCAGAGTGCTTGTCAAGTGGTTCAGGGGGGTGGTTAAGTGGTTCAAGGGGCTTGTCAAGTGGTATAAAGTGCTTAAAAGTGTTGGTCAAGAGGTCCTAAGTGGTCTAAAGAGCTGGTCAAGTTTTTCAAGAGGCTAGTAAATTGTGGTTAAGTGGAACAAAGTGTTGTCCAACCATCACTCTCTTCAAAACGGGACACAACAAGAGCCTTTTAATCCCGCAATAAGTGCATGTTCCCAAAAGAAATTTGCTGCGGTGAAAAGCACTATCAATTGGCTTTGGACACAATACAGAATCCCATAGTTCTGTCAAGGATGAAAAAGTGGTTTTTGATGCTGTGCATTGTGCTATTCCACCACTCGGACTGCACACAAGACACCTGCAAAAGCATGACATTCCATGTAGCCCGTAGCTTCCATGACGCATCTGATTTAAGCCTTCCTTCAAGTAAACAAGCTAAACATGGTATTCACAATAGCAGGTGTTGCGATCCTTCAACTTGCGTACGAAGTATGGCTTCAGACCCTCAAAGCATCTAAGGGATATCCTAATGTTAGGATTAGCCTCCTGGAACCGCATGTACAAATCCCTCTGCCACACAAAAGATATTTAAAAATACTATAAAGTAATGAAATCTAGTTGCAACACTTACACACTATGAAGCACTTTTAAGCACTTTGCAGCACTTTAAAGCACTTTGGGGCACTTGAAAGTACTATGAAGCACCATGTGAAACTTTCAAGAAACCTGTCATGTACTTTGGTGCCCTTTGAAGCACTCTACAGCACTATAAAGCACTTTGGGACACTTGAAAGCACTTTGAAGTACTTCAGTGCACTTTAAGAGTATTCTGAGGCACTTTGTGGCACTTGATAGCACATTGAAGCACTAATCAGCACTTTGGTGTACTTTGAACTACATTGGTGTACTTTGGAAGCACTCTAAACTACTTGGTAGCACTTTCAAGCACTTTGTGGCACTTCAAAGCACTCTGAGGCACTCTGTGGCACTTTCAAGCACTCTGAAGTACCCAAGCGCTCTGAAGTACTCTAAAGTACTTTGAAGCGCTTTGAAACACTTTGAAGCACTATGCAAAACTTTAAAACACTTTTGGGCTCTTGAAGGCACTCTGAAGTGTACTTGGAGAACACTCTAAAGCACTTTGAAACACTTTTAAGCACTTTGCAGCACTTTAGGACCCCTGAAAGTACTGTGAAGCACTTTGTGGCACTTCCAAGCAACCTGTCATGCACTTTGGTGCCCTTTGAAGCATTATGTAGCACTGTAAAGCACTTTGGGGCACTTGAAAGCACTTCAGTGCACTTTAAGAGCACTCTGAGGCACTTGATAGCACACTGAAGCACTTTACCAACACTTTGGTGCACTTTGGAAGCACTCTAAACTACTTGGTAGCACTTTAAAAGAACTTTTGAGTACTTTGTGGCACTTCAAAGCGTTTTGAGGCACTTTGTAGCACTCTCAAGCACTCTAAAGTACTTTGAAGCGCTTTGAAACACTTTGAAGCACTACGCAACACTTTAAAGCACCTTTGGGCACTTGAAAGCACTCTAAAGTGCACTTTAAGGACTCTTTGAAAGCACTTCAGTGCTATTAAAGAGAATTCTGAGGCACTTTATGGCACTCTGAAGCACTCCAAAGAACTTTAGAGTTTATAAAGCACTCTGAAGCACTGTAAAGTACTTTGTGGCACTTTCAAGCACCATGAATGAAGCACTTTTTAGCACTTTCATGCACACAGAGATGCACTTTTCTAGCGCTTTCAAGCATTTGCAGGCTCTAAGTGATGCATTTTGAAGCACTTTGAGACACTTATATTCAAAGCTTTTGCAAGCACCCAAAATTACTAAGTAAAGCATCGTGACACACTTTTAAGATGTTCTGGATGATATACCTGAGGTAAATCGAGGAGATGCGCCAAATGCACCACATGTGCCCTCTTGCAGATTCTCTTTCGAACGACATCTTCGATGAAGTCCTACTGTCTTCGCAACATCATTATTTCTCATTACATTGTCAGCCCCATTGACTTCGTTGAGGCATGCCATGACAGTAGCCTGTTTCAAAAATAGCTCATTGTTTGAACGAGGAGTCTTCACCTCAAACAATGTATGACAAATGTTAGAGAAAATCAGCCTCCCAACTGTCTCCTATGTGGGTTGCAACACTGAGAACGTTGGATGACTGAGAAGTTGCTGTAGAATGCTCCATTAAAGACCCTCGAAAAGCCCGTTTGTTTGATTACGCCAATACTTAGCAACTGCCTTACATATTTTCTTTGCCTCCTGCTTATCAATGTCACCATCCTCTCACGCTCGTGCCATCCTTTTTTGCATGTTTCTTTGTTCTCTCTTCTTTACAGCGCCCAATAGTTTTGTAGACTCGGTAGAAGATCCCTTGGGATATGCTGTGTAGCAGATAATGGAGGAAGGTAAAGGGGGTTTGTACTACCATTATAAGTATTATGTGATTCCATGTGGAACGTGTGAGGATGCAATTGACACGACAATGAAGACAGTCAAAATAGTGCCATAGTACTCATGGAGAGAGAGAGAGAGAGAGAGAGAGAGAGAGAGAGAGAGAGAGAGAGAGAGAGGTTTTGTTGAAGCTAAATATGGCTAGCAATGAGGAGCTGGTTGATATGGCTTTGTGATGCGCCCGCAAGCACCTGCAACGGCTATGGAGGACCGAGAGAGAGAGAGAGAGAGAGAGAGAGAGAGAGAGAGAGAGAGAGAGAGAGAGAGAGAGAGAGAGAGAGAGAAAGAGAGAATGGGCACAAGAGGCGGAGGGACCCATTGAGGCCGCGTTGCAGAGAGCCCAGAGGAGTGGCGGTGAGAGGGAATTTAAATGCACAGACAGTTTGCTACTTTAAGATTTAGTATTAAAGTGAAATGGAATTTCCAGCCCGCCTAAATTCAACCTCTCAGCCAAAAAGATTTTATCTTTCCTTTATATGAAATGAAAATGAATAATCCACCACCCATTTCATCTCCTCCCAAAGGAGTGTCCAAGACACTCCTTTTTGGTACCACCTAAACATGCTATCACCCATTTCCTAAACTTAAGATCTAGCTTAGCACGCAACTCCCTTGGTACATGTGCACAAGTCTCACAGTCGAATGTTCTAAGTTTATCATAATGTGTCTTGACCATACAACGATACATGAAATTGTAATGAGGCATGTGGTGATCTATTGATCAAATACACAGCAATGTATAATGCTTCAGCCCAAAACCCTTGTGGTAGATTGGCTTTTGATAGCATAGACATTATCCTCTCTTGGATGGTGCTATTCATTCGTTTGGCAACACCATTTTGTGCCGGAGCTGTAAACTCATGCTTCATTCCACTACTTGAGAGTAGAAGTCTGTAAACTCTTCGGAGACATATTCTCCACCATTGTCTGATCTCAAAGCTTTCAACTTATGTTCAGATTGAGTTTCCACACTAGATAAGAATTTCTTGAAGCAAGAAAAGGTCTCATCTTTAGACTTCATGGCATAAACCCAAACATGTCGTGTTGCATTGTCAATGAATGTGACAAAGTAGGATGCTTCACCATGTGATTTAGAAGGCATAGGCCCACATAAATCACTGTGCACATGCTCTAAGGGTTTGCTTTCTTTTTCAAAAGAATGTGTACGATGTGTCCATGTTTGTTTTCCATATTGACAGTGCTCACAAAAAGGAAAATTTGAAAATGATAAAGATGGTAAGTAGCCCAAAAGAGAAAGCGTTTCCATTCCCTTCTTCGACATATGACCTAACCGGCTATGGCACAAAGCAACGGTTGGCAGCTTAGTTACAAAAAGAGCATTGTTTTTATCAAATACATAAAGAGGATATAATGAACCAACTTTTGAACCATGGGCTATAATAAGATGACCTTTAGCAATGCGCCAAGACTGTTGGTGAAAAGTGACTTTGTAACCCAAGTCATCAAGACGTCCAACTGAAATCAAATTGCGTGTTAGGATTGGAACACGACGCACATTATGGATTATAAACTTCATGCCATTAGCCATCTCCATGGCAATTGCACCTATGCCCACAATGTCACAAGAGTAACTGTCACTAAGTGTAACAAAGCCATTGGTATCTTTGTATGTAGTAAACCAATCTCTATGAGGTGTGACATGCAACAAAGCACCCGAATCAAGAACCCATGTGTGGGACACTTCACCACTAACAAGTAGTTCAGTTGGCATAGAACTTTGTAAAGTCAAAGTTTCTTGTGCATCAAAATATGTCTGAATGTTCAGTCAACACATTAATGTCTTGCGCATCATTGTCATCTTGAACTATGTTCAGCTCTTCAATCTTAACTGAACTCTTTGGCTTTTCGTCTTTCACATCATGATCCTTGACTTTGCTCTTGCCCTTATCATGCTTCCAAGCATGACAATATTTCTTTATGTGACCATACTTATCACAATAATGGCATTGTATATTGCGGCGACCACGAGACTTTGATCTACTTTTTGACGCATCTATATTGCCCTCTTTTTTGAATTCACTGTGCCAAGAACAACCTTTACATTGTTTATCATCCTTTTGCACATGATGAGCTTTGCCATGATGAGAGCTACTCATAGTCTTTCGAGCATTTCCTCTGACAAAAGAGAACTAGTGACATCATTGTACAAGAGTGTACCATTAGGAGCAATATTAGTGACAATTGTGCAAAAGATATCCCATGATGGTGGCAGCGAACAAAGCAAGAAGATTGCTTTCATCTCATCAAAATTTGGGCAAACAAAGAGTCAAAGTCACTGATATGACTGGCAACAATGGCTGACTCCTTCATGCGAAGGTTAAAGAGTTTTTGCATCATGAAAACCTTATTACTAGCCGTATCTTTTTTATAAGTGTTGCATAACTTTTGCCATAAAGCATAGGCAATATCACATTCTAACACTGAAAGTATACTAAATCGGCAAGGTGCAGTTTAATGGTAAACCTACATAGCTCATCAAGCTCTTCCCGCTGAAAGTGAGTCAAGTTCATGTCTTCAGTTCGGGCCGCATAGATAATAGGCAATTTCTGTTTCTTTTGGATAAGCACATTTGCATTTGGTTTTTCCAAAGCTAAAAATTAGTGCCATCAAACTTCTTTATGTCATAGATATCACGCTCGTTGGTAGTAGACATTATGACAAGTCCAAGAGATTCTGGGAAAATTTTGGCAGAGTCTCCTTTATATTTGGGACTAAATCAATCAAAATATAAGAGACAAATTGACCAATATGTCAATCAAAGTGCATACAGAGGACAATTCCACTCACAAGGCATACAATATAGAGATTAATTGAGGTGCATAAATTGTCACACTGATGATAGACCGCCAACTTGGCATCAAGAGCACCTATCCCACTCTATACATGTCCTAGGGCGAGGTCACGTAAGGGTAACTCCAGCTACCTATATCTCCGAAGGTATCTCCACATTTGAGAATACCTTAGCTCAAGAAAACCTCACCACGACCCTCTCAACATAGGATATGCAACAAACGTATAGCCAAGTCTCAAAAATGGCTATCTTTAGGACCAAGTCTCAAAAATGACCGGGACTGCCGTATAAGCCAAAAGTGGCTCCTCAAAGGGTGTACAAAGGCAGTATCCACAAATAACGTACAAGATCTGATAATGCGCTCAAACAGGCGCCAAAAGCATATGCATACAACCTTCCACCTGAGAGCGAAACCACTACCAAAAAACACGCTCTAAGAAAGAGCAAACACTGCCACAAAACAAAATGTGGAATCTTCAATGCACACTTACAAAACACCGGTAGTAATATGGTAGTAAATCGGCAAGCTATGCCAAACCATAGTCTCAAGTTGCACCAAATCACTTGCATAAAGCATAGCTAACTCAAGCAGGACTCAAATCTTATAAATATTTGTAGTTAATTTATTATGAAGTTGATGCTACATTGGACCTCAAGCTCAAGATTTGAGCCTAGACGGGGTCAAGGATAAGTTTTTGCAACACAAAGCTTAGATTGAACTCAACTCTCAACTTTGAATTCAACTCATTGTTCCGCTTCAACTGTAGTTCCATTCAAAGCAAGGTGCGAGAGTCCACAACATGAGTTTATGTTTCCAAGGTATCCATATCCAAGATAACTGGAAGTGTGGTTGGATCTTAAACTCAAAATTGAGATTTTTGGTTTTCAAATTTTTGAGATATTTGGTCAATAAACTATGAAGTGGAGTTTTGTAGATCAAACGCAATTGAAAAGGCATGTTTTCCAATAAATCAAGGATCAAATATCCACCTATGTGTATGTGTGTGTGTGTGTGTGTGTGTGTGAGAGAGAGAGAGAGAGAGAGAGAGAGAGAGAGAGAGAGAGAGAGAGATGGGTTTCTCCAAACAAAAGATGGGAATTATTTATAGTTGTATTAAAGCTCATGAGAAAGCACATGTATCGGCTAAATTTTGCAAAAATTGAAAAGAAAGTAAATTATGGTAATTACTCAAAGATCTTTGTATTGTATTGTTAGAAAAACTATAAGCTCAAACGAATGTAGTGTAGATGTCATGATTTGGTTCTCTCTCATCTATATCTTCTCTCTTTACATTCAATACATATATATATATATATATGGGGAAATTAAAAAATTGGCCCCTTACATGGCAGAGGATTTTAAAGATATTGAGCTAGACCCCAAGCTCAATTTTTGAGCCTCAAAGCTTAGATTGAACTCAACTCATGAGAAAGCACATGTATCGGCTAAATTTTGCAAAAATTGAAAAGAAAGTAAATTATGGTAATTACTCAAAGATATTTGTATTGTATTGTTAGAAAAACTATAAGCTCAAACGAATGTAGTGTAGATGTCATGATTTGGTTCTCTCTCATCTATATCTTCTCTCTTTACATTCAATACATATATACATATATATATATATATATGGGGAAATTAAAAAATTGGCCCCTTACATGGCAGAGGATTTTAAAGATATTGAGCTAGACCCCAAGCTCAATTTTTGAGCCTCAAAGCTTAGATTGAACTCAACTCATGAGAAAGCACATG
This sequence comes from Adiantum capillus-veneris, assembly GCF_014529385.1. Classification (NCBI taxonomy): domain Eukaryota; kingdom Viridiplantae; phylum Streptophyta; class Polypodiopsida; order Polypodiales; family Pteridaceae; genus Adiantum; species Adiantum capillus-veneris. The sequence goes on from NC_140938.1 coordinate 18,665,101, forward strand.
TATCGGCTAAATTTTGCAAAAATTGAAAAGAAAGTAAATTATGGTAATTACTCAAAGATATTTGTATTGTATTGTTAGAAAAACTATAAGCTCAAACGAATGTAGTGTAGATGTCATGATTTGGTTCTCTCTCATCTATATCTTCTCTCTTTACATTCAATACATATATATATATATATATATATATATATATATATATATATATATATATATATATATATGGGGAAATTAAAAAATTGGCCCCTTACATGGCAGAGGATTTGTAAGATATTGAGCTAGACCCCAAGCTCAATTTTTGAGCCTCAAAGCTTAGATTGAACTCAACTCTCAAGGTTGAATTCATTAATCTTGTAATTTGTTCAACATTCAACTCATTGTTCCTCTTCAGACGTAATTCCATTCAAAGCAAGGTGTGAGAGTCCACAACATGAGTTTATGTTTCCAAGGTATCCATATCCAAGCTAAGTGGAAGTGTGTTTGGATCTTAAACTCAAAATTGAGATTTTTTGTTTTCAAAATTTTGAGATATTTGGTCGATAAATTATGGATTGGAGTTTTGTAGATCAAGCACAATTGAAAATGTATGTTTTCCAATAAATCAAGGATCAAATATCCACCTCTGTGTGTGTGTGTGTGTGTGTGTGTGTGTGTGTGTGTGAGAGAGAGAGAGAGAGAGAGAGAGAGAGAGAGAGAGAGAGAGAGATGGGCTTCTCCAAAGAAAAGATGGGAATTGTTTACAATTGTATCAAAGTTCATGAGAAAGCACATGCATCGGTCAAATTTTGCAAAATTTGAAAAGAAAGTAGATTTTGGTAATCACTCAAAGATATATATATTTCATTGTTAGAAAAACTATAAGCTCAACCGAATGCAGTGTAGATGCCCCTTACACGGTAGAGGATCTGTAAGATATAAAGCTAGAAGGTCTTAATAATGGACTGAAATTGACAAATTGGAGCATATGGTTCTTGAGGATATGCAGGAAAAAAAGAATTAAAAGTTTGATGGTGATTGCCAAGATATGCTTGCGAAAACTGTTAACAAGGAGAAACCATGCATTGCCTATAAATCAAGAGCCAGCTTCAAGTACCTTGTCTTAAATGCTCATACCAACCACACATGCCGTGATTGCCAAGATATGCTTGCGAAAACTGTTTAACAAGGAGAAACCATGCCACAACCATGCATTGCCTATAATCAAGAGCCAGCTTCAAGTACCTTGGCCTTAATGTCCATACCAAGCACAAATGCCGTGAATGTTCGATGCATCATTTTGAAGCCATGAACTGAGCCTACTATTGTGCATTTGAAAACATGTGTCAATATCAAATGTTAGCTTCTCATGAAATATCTCTTTGACACCTGCTAATGCCTATATTTTGCTACGGCATTGAAATGTGGGGTTGTATCATTAGTATCTCCATTGGAAAGAGTTTGTACCGTTAGCATTTGCTTACAAGGTTTTGCCAAGTCAAGATACAAACACCCTATATACTCCTTCTCCTTGAGTTGGGATCACTTCCCATGAAGCTTATGGAAAGGGAGAGAGTTGTGGAATGGCAAAGAAACTTCTTTAAGGCAAGGAAGTATGGGGCTATAATACCATTAGTATCTCCACTTGGAAAGGCTTTGGATTGTTCGCATTTCCTTATGCCAAGTCAAGATATAAACACCTTATATACTCCTTCTCCTTGAGTTGGGAACACGTCCCATTGAGGTTATGGCCATAAGGTGTGTCAAAGCTCTCCACATCGCCTTCGTAGAAGTGCAAAGGAGGTAAGTAACAAAGCTCAAAAGTCTCACAGAATCCTGACTCGGAGCCGAAGATGGATGCAGGGTAGTGTTAAAGCCGAAGCATAACCATGAACTTTGATTTTGTAGCATTCCAAAATCATTTCATTTTAAAAAAGCTCGAAAGAAGCAGTCGATCCTCTCTAATCTCACACCTAACAAAAATAGATATAGTATCTGACATCACAAAACTGAGTTGAGAAAGTGAAATAAAGTAGAGCACGTTCTTTTGATGGATGAAGTATTCATTAAAAAAGATGGCGATTCGGAGATACTACTTAGAGTTTAATGGAAATAAACTAGGCAACTTGAGCAAAAACTTTAGGCTTGAAAATGATGAGGAGAGCGTTTATAGCCTTAACCAAACAACTTTTAACACCTGCAATCAATCATTATATGAGCATGAAAAAAATAGCAAACGACTAGACAGAAAGATAAAGATGCATACCAATGGCAAGGGGTAGGTAGCTCTTGAAATACCATTGGTAATGGGCACTCTCCACCAAGAGCATTAAAGACGCTAGTGAAGAATCACACAAACACAAGTGGGCATGGAGATGGAAGAAGAAGTACATACGAGCATGGTTTTCATCTCTACTAGTGTACTAGATAGCCATGAGGTATAGATAGAAAATTGCGACACGCATACCTTTTGAGTATCATTCTTCCTTCTTGGCTATTATCATGATGTGTAAACACACGTAGGATCGTCGGGTACGTGTTTTTGCCGCGGCACTAGGAGAGAGGCAGTTTTCTGGTGGCTTGTATATGCACCCACGACTCCAAAAGTAGGGAATTATCTCAATGCAATAAGGCCGGCGTGGCATCAGTCCCACAGGGCAAGCCGTGGGGCGGAGCAGGTATAAAAGCCAGAGAGAGCACGCTGGGTAGCGCATACCTTTCTCGGCCTTTTGGCTAAGATCAAGTGTAGTATCTGTTCTTATCAGTTTAATATCTGATACGTGGTCCATCGGGCCACATGATATTAACCTAATTTTTCTCACGGGGGCAGCCCCCTCCCGGCAGCTTGCTGCCCGGGGGCTGCGCGCGTCGCCTCTGTATTGCACTGCCTCAGAGGCCTGGCGCACCCCCCTTCCAAATTTTCAAACTCAAATCTCTTCTGCGATGGCCCCACAAAACGCTTTGAAACTTGTCTGCTGTGATGAGCAGTGGCTGATGACGAATTGGATTTCGTTGCTTTGAGACATGCCAATCGGGATTGCTCAGAGAAAAAGAGGCTTGATAGCACATCAGAGAGCATGACCGGTGAAGTTTACCATCTCTCGAGCAGAACAACTCTAGCCCAACAAAGGGTGTCATGTCTAGGCATACAAGCACACACTGCAAGAAGGGCTTCCAAGGCTCATCCCACGCACTTGAGCATCTCGGCTTTGCCCAGACTAGGCAGAATAATAGTAGCGTGCCAAGCAACATGGGCGAGAAGGACAGATGCCCCTATCAGTGACGGTGATTCCATCTTGCATTGAGATTGCAAGGCTCTTAGGCCTACTGGAGGTTGTGTTTCAAGAGATGGCATGCTGGCTTTTGCATCACTTATTGAAAGTGTTACTTTCTTGCATCCTGTCAAAGCGCATGTTGAGGTTGCATCTGATGCAGGTCCTAAATCCTTGGTAATGAAGTTTGCATAAACCATACGCACCGGAATCCTGACAAGCCAAGACCTCTCTCTCATCGAAGTTGTCGCCCCTCAACGGAATGGCTCGATACCAATGGGAGGGCATCATAGAAAGATCTTAGACAATGATCATGCCTCCGCGGAGGAGGCCATACCACCCTATGCATACTTCCTATTGCATCCAAGATTGTTTTAAAAAAGTGGTTATGGTGGGGGGATTTTTTAATTTCTTTTGCTAAGGATTTGGTCTCGAGAGAGAATATTGTCCAGCCAACATGTTGAGCCTGAAGCTCAGCTCATGTGTGGTACAACTTTTCAATTAACTAAATTTTCTCTAAGAAATGGCAACTTCTTTTCGTCATTTGAGATGTGTGGATTGTTTGCTTTTGATCATGTCGATCCATATCACCTTTGAATCTAGCAAAGACCATGTTAGTTTTTTTCCTTGTTTACCCATTTCTTTTCCACTAGAAGTCATCTACTAAACTGTTCACTTCACCCATGAGCTAAAGGGGGGGCAATATGGGATAGTATCTAAGAAGTATTCCTGCAAGTTCTCCATACACTTGGTTGTATAAGACACCTTCCATTGTGCATTTGTACATCTCTCTCTCTCTCTCTCTCTCTCTCTCCACCATATAAGGGTATCCAAGTATGGCATTGCTATCAAGCAATTCTCCATCACAAGTCTCTTCCTATGGGAAACCAAGCTACAATCACAAGGAAGTGTTGACGGCCAAACACAGAAGGAGCCTTTCCAAACTTCTTGCATCATTATTTTTTGAAGCGGAATGACATCTTTGTAATGTTTTGTGCGGCCAATATTCTTTATGGGAACGAGCCTCTAAGGAGGAATTGCATATAAGCCTTTTTTGCTCGAGGTTTTTATCTATGTAAATATGGTATCAGAAAAAGATCTTAGACAATGACCATGCCTGAACGGAGGAGGCCGTACCACCCTAGGCATATTTCCTATTGCATCAAAAATTGTTTTAAAAAAGTGGTTATGGTGGGGGGATTTTTTATTCTCTTTCGCTAAGGATTTGGTCTCAAGAGGGAGTATTGGCCAACCGGCAAGTTGAGCCTATAGCTCATGTGTGGGACAACCTTTCAATTAACTAAATTTTCTCTATGCAATGGCAGCTTCTTTTCATCATTTGAGACGTGTGGATTGTTTGCATTTGATCATGTCGACGCATATCACCTTTGAACCTAGCAAAGACCATGCTAGTTTTTTTCCTTATTGCTACCATGTTTACCCATTTCTTTTCCACTAGACGTCATCTAAACTATTCACTTCACCCGTGAGCTAAAGGGGGGCAATATGGGCTGGTATCTCACTCTATAGAGCTTCTACTAGTGGGAATGTTCTACATTTGTACATCTCTCTCTCTCTCTCTCTCTCTCTCTCTCTCTCTCTCTCTACCATATAAGGTAATCCAAGTATGGCATTGGTATCAAGCAATTCTCCATCACATGTCTCTTCCCATGGGAAACCAAGCTACAATCACAAGGAAGGAAATAATTTGGAAGATAGTCACTAAAGATGAGCATGAGCATATTCATATAGATCCAAGCCAACAATTGGCATGTGCCCTTAGCTAATAATCTTTTCAAGATCTTAACCTCACTAAAATGGGAAATTATATGCCAACGGAATGGCTCGATACCAATGGGAGGGCATCATAGAAAGATCTTAGACAATGATCATGCCTCCGCGGAGGAGGCCATACCACCCTATGCATACTTCCTATTGCATCCAAGATTGTTTTAAAAAAGTGGTTATGGTGGGGGGATTTTTTAATTTCTTTTGCTAAGGATTTGGTCTCGAGAGAGAATATTGTCCAGCCAACATGTTGAGCCTGAAGCTCAGCTCATGTGTGGTACAACTTTTCAATTAACTAAATTTTCTCTAAGAAATGGCAACTTCTTTTCGTCATTTGAGATGTGTGGATTGTTTGCTTTTGATCATGTCGATCCATATCACCTTTGAATCTAGCAAAGACCATGTTAGTTTTTTTCCTTGTTTACCCATTTCTTTTCCACTAGAAGTCATCTAAACTGTTCACTTCACCCATGAGCTAAAGGGGGGGCAATATGGGATAGTATCTAAGAAGTATTCCTGCAAGTTCTCCATACACTTGGTTGTATAAGACACCTTCCATTGTGCATTTGTACATCTCTCTCTCTCTCTCTCTCTCTCTCTCTCTCATATTGTCCAACCAACAAGTTGAGCCTGAAGCTCAGCTCATGTGTGGTACAACTTTTCAATTAACTAAATTTTCTCTAAGAAATGGGCAACATATTTCCATCATTTGAGATGTGTGGATTGTTTGCTTTTGATCATGTCGATGCATATCTCCTTTGAATCTAGCAAAGACCATGCTAGTTTTTTCCCTTATTGCTACCATGTTTACCCATTTCTTTTATGCCAGAAGTCATCTAAACTGTTCAAGTCCAAGTATGCGATGATTATGAAAGAAGAGCAAAGAAAGAGCACCTATCTTATAATCAATATAGATTATAAACAACCAATGTGGTTAAGTTTAGAGATTGAATAGTGAAATAAAGAACTTTAAGTTACCATATATTTGTAGTGTGCGCTTAACTTAGCATGGTTCATTGCTAAGCATGTAGTATTGTTTTCGACGCACGTTACCTAACAAAGTTACTATCAAACCATAACAAAGTTTAGCACTGTAAACATCTTTTTAATGTGTCTTTGTAAAACAACATGCTTTGTGAAACCATCTATGCCCAACCATGCATTAAGTACCCCATTCAAAATTAGACAAAAAACCTTTCGTAAGTAGAGCAGATTAAACATCATACAAAATACAAATCTTCTCTCAATAGACCTCAAAGGAGTGTCTACCTGGTTTTGCGAATCCCCAGTCATGAGTATGGTTGGGATGCAACTTCTTGACGGTGGTTGCAACTTGGTTGAGTGTTGCCAAAAGGGAGCACGATCCGAGGTTGATCGCCGAGCTATGTTTGTGAGTCTGAGCAGGTGTATGGTTGACCGGAGTATTTGCTCTTGGTGGTGTAGCTCTCTTATGCCTTGTGTGTGTGTGTGTGTGTGTGTGTGTGTGTGTGTGTGTGTGTGTGTGTGTGTGTGTGTGTGTGTGTGTGTGTGTGTGTGTGTGTAGGGGTGAATAGGGAGAGGGAGCTCGGAACACGTGGACGGATTCTCAGCTATGGGGTGAGCGTTTTTGAACATAAGAAGCCTTTGATGAATAAACACATGAAGATTACAGGTGCTCATAATAACCACGTGTGATGGTGTGATACTCATGTTCCGTGTGTGTGTGTGTGTGTGTGTGTGTGTGTGTGTGTGTAGATAGCAAGGGTTGAAAGTGAGCGCAAGGTATCAAGGGGCATCTCTAGCCTCATAACCCCCACTAGGAACTCTAGTTGGAGTTCTTTCTATGGCTCTCTCCTCAGGACACACAACTCTTGCTTTTGTTAAGGTAATCAGATCTCTTGTTGTATATATCATGCTATGAGCTTTATTGCCCCTATGTTTAGTCATTGGAACCCAAGGATCCCATCCGTCTAACCACTAGAAACTATTGTTGGCTTATTGAATCCGCAATTCTTGATCTTTCAGGACTCAATCTTCTTATCTTTGGTCTAGTCTCTGATACCTTAGGTCTGATTACACTAGGAGTGATATAATATTGGTGGAGTGGATATTTAAAATATGTATATCTCTCACGTTCTCTCTGGTCTATTGTCAAGTACCTACATCCAAGCAAGATTATATGGGTGTCTCTCCCTTTAGTGTATGTAAAAACATACAGCTTCAACAATTTTCTTATAAAGGGTTTATCACATTTGTAATGATACATTTGTTCATCATTATCGTATTTATATAGCCTTGCCTTAAGAGCTACCATGCTATGTGCGTCTTAGGTAGGCATTCTCACCATGTTATGAGAATTTTCCAAGCCCTGGGTATTCCATATGCCTAGGTTTCTATACTTTTAAATAAAGTATGATAAATGGTTGAAAATGATGTGCTGCAAATTAAGTAAAGTTGTTAAGAAAGGAAAACATCGACACAGTTTTTTCTAATCACAAGATTACTTGTTGAAGAATACCATGTGATGAGTAATTTGAGTGTCAATAAAAACCTATGTGCCTTGACCTTGCTAATGGATGGTTTGGAAAGCACATCCTTCTCATTGGTTGATCGTTTTTTTGTCCTACCAGATTTGGACATATCCCCCTTGGAGACCCATATTTGAAAATACTACTTCAAGGGCCTCTGGATCCATCTGATGCTCACCTGAATTCTTGATTTACCAAAAAAACCCAATGTAGAGATATGCTAACTTAATTTTGCAAAGAGTATGAATTGTACAAATGTGGATATTAACAAGTGGAATATCTAGAATTGGGTGGAAATTAGGGTCTTCATTATGGTGAGTAGGAGCCTTTCTCCACCACTTTGGGTCCATCACCTTTTTAGACTCTATGCAAAACTAGCATGGAGACCTTGCTATGGCACCCATTCCACAACTTTACATACACTTCAGTGTTTTGAGGTCACTTGCAATATACCATTGGACTTGGAAGTCTCCCCTCCCATCCATAGTCAACACCTCTCCTTGAGTAATTTGTTGGTTAATCGTATCAGGAATAGGGGTTTGATGGAAGACCCAAAATAAAATGTGATGGTCCTCTTTCTTTACCTACTGCAAGATTGATCCTCATGTGAAGTGAAATGAAATGTAGCATTTTAGTACAAAGGTTGGAAGAAAATGAATTGCCTAAGAATCACCAAGCCACCATTTGTTTATTTCAGACTAAACACGAAAGTATAAAGGGTCATCAATGGGACATCTTAGAAGTTCCCTATTCATCAATGTGATTGTCACTCACTCTAGCTTCTTCTATTTAAGAATCTCACACTCATGTAGCTTCAATACAAAATGTAGCACCCCATGAGCCTCTTAAAATGTGAAATTGTAGAGCTCTACCATTCTAGTTTGAAACATAGTAAGGTCCATGAAGATATAGTTGTAATCATCATAAGCTACAATTGTCCTTGGGCTTTATAAATACCTTGAATATGAAAAGGACATGTGAGGAAGTTGTTCTTACTCATGCCATGGGAGTCAAGTGTGCCCTATATTTCAATGGTAGACACTGCATTCTTAGGAAAAAAAAACGGTCCACCACATCCTCGCCACAAAACCTTAAGCTTTTTGTCATGAATTATATCTTTTTCAAGACTAATGATTATCAAGGTCTTCAATTGATTTGCTACATTGGTTGTGGGATCCAATTTTCTTTGTTTGGATAGATAACATATCTACAAAGGAAGTAATACACACGTAAGAAACCCACTAGTTTAGTTGAAATAGTTTAGAATGTTTATAATCCTTGTCTCAATGCTTGGATTCTTTTCTTAAGACCATGAGATCCAACCTTCAATGTTTCAAGATTTCGTAGTTTCTTCTTTTGCACATGAGCACCTAGGCTTGTATCTTTATTTCATTAGGTCCGTACCTTTTCTTATAGGAACTATAATTCCTATGTATGCTACAATATCATCCAACTCAAATTTGACTTTACGATGGTAGTCAAAAAGGGCACCACACACCAAAGAGAGGATCATATGTCAAGACTCGCCTCAAGGGAAGCACCCAAAGGAGTAGACAATGATTTACCATATGTGTATCTAATCTCTCTGAAATGGCTCCAAGATGGTCAGAAGATCTTGTATCCTTAATGACCATAGTGTAACTAGATTCCCAAATACCAATTTGTATTACACCACGATTGATAGAGCAATCCGCCCTATATCAATTGATGGCCGGAAGGTTGTATCACAAAAACAAGGATGGAATCCCGGTTTTGTGTATTAACCGTGAGGAACAAGAACCCTACTTAAGTCAAGCTCATACCATGGTAGTAGGATTGCATTTTTCACGGGACCAAACCATACAACGATTGACTTGGCTGGGAGTTTATTGGCCTACCATGAGGAAAGATGTTCATGATTACGTGAACAGTTTCTCTCAATGTAAAGAAAGAGCTGTCATACCCCAAGACACATTGTTTAAGATTTTAGTAACGCCACAATGGATTAGGTATCTGGTGGAGTATCTAACTAAAAGAACCTTCCTAGAAGATATGAGAAAACGAAGATGAAGGGAAATAGAGAGTGAAGTAGCCAACTATGCAATGATTGGGAATTAGCTCTATCGACGGGGAAAAGACCAACAACTTAGATTGTGTGCCAATGAAGAGGAGTATCTTTCTATCTTGGAGCAATCGCACGTGGGTCTAGCAGGAGGCCACTTCTCTCACAAGACCATGGCAAATGCTATATTGATGGCAGGCATATGGTGGCCAACGTTGTTGCCGATGCCAAAGAACTTGTTCGAGGATGTGATTCATGTCAACAAGCAAAGATGCCGATAGAAATTGATAGTATGCCACTACGACCTATGATGGGAGCATGTGCATTTTCTAGGTGGGGTATAGACTTTGAGGGTTCAATAAAACCACCAGCATACAAAACTCAAGCGCAATATATTATTGTGGCCATAGATTATTTAACCAAATGGGCTGAAGCATGATCCACTAGGAAAAATGATGCTAGAGCTACTATTGTGTTTATGTACGAATGCATATTCACTAGGTGTGGACTTCCTATTGAGCTTGTGAGTGATTGTGGATCGCATTTCCTCAATGAAGATTGGAAAGCAAGCCTTGGTGACTTCTAGTTAACAAGACACGACCCGTCTGATTCACTTACAACAGCTGCTTTGCGAGAGATCTCTTCTCATCGTCATAACATGCAGTGAACTAGGAAAATTTGGATACCTAAAAGTCAGCTCATCAATCACCCTCAACAAATCTGGGTACCTAAAAAGATGTTATACAAAAACAATCAGCTTACTATGGCACCATCCAACCCACATCAACGATGAAGATCACAATTACAAATGACAAAGTGGGTTTGGAAACCTAAGCAGAAACCTGTCATCAAGTCCAAAATGAAGAGTGGTTGTAGCAAGGTTTTCCATGCAAAACCAAACACAATCAAGTACAAATGGGTACCATCATCCACAACCATGCCCACTGATTTCAATACTCCTGCTACGGATTGTGTGTATTACACAATCAAACAACAAGCTCAGCTGCTACAAGATTTACTCTTCAACAGAGTTCCAACATAGCATACCTCTCCATCAACAACCCTTGAGTACACTACTCAAGACCCACCTCTTGCACTACATAGTATGTTTACATGAATTGACATCAATAGCATGATAGGGCCAATCTTGGCCATGCATAGACACAATTTTTATCGCCCATACACTACACAAATTGGGTTGTAACCTATCGTCTTGAAGGACTTGAGCAAGGAGGGGGGGAGACATTCTAGATGTCGACCCAAGCATATGAATTTTGATAGAGAAAAGGGCAATGTTTTGAAGTAATTGTGTGTTAATGTGTTTTTTTTTTTTGGGAAAATTAGATGAGATGCCCTGATAACTAGGTGAATGGGGAGAATGTAATATGATAACCCCTAGGCATGTGTATATATTGTAAATACAAGTCATAAAAGCCAACAATATTATAGTTTTTACTCTTGTTGTGTGTTTTCATGCCAATAAGATGATCAAAATGGAGCAATCCACAAAAATATGGCCAAATGATCAAATTAGAAGTATTTTCATATTTTTGAGCGAGGAATGAAAGTTTTCTGAGTGGTTGGGATAATTTTATTCAATTATTGTTAATTAAAGCTAATAAAGGTTCAAAATCAGTATATAAATAAGTAGGAATATCAGAATTGGAATTCGACTTCAAATGCCAAATCTTGAAGTTCAATGGAACGACCAGAAAAATGTTGGGGTATTTTTTATCAAAAATTTTGATAGCCACTCTAGAAAGGTCCTCAGGCCTCGGTTTCAAAAAATTTGTATCCAAGGATATGTTGTGAAGGCTACTTGGCTTAATGGGTAGGTACATGATGGGGGGTGTCAGGAAAGCTCAAGTATGTATAGTCCTTCACGCCATTTCTACTCTCATTTTCATTCTAGTCCCTTGAGAGAGAGCTCCAACTAGTGGTTTTCGGTGACCTTTTGCACGCTTCTATGCACAATCTGTCGGTTCTTACTCGCTCCAATCATGAGGGTTAAGTTCCTAGCTATATCAAAAATCATTTTGATCACCACTTTGTCCACCATCAAAGCCATAGGGCCCCAACAACACAGGGCAATCTGGGCATTTTTGGGAAGAAAGAAGCTTACACCGACCACATCGGACATCGAAATTACACCAAACTTGAACCATAGACTCGCCTCTAGTATGAGAACACAATAGCAAGCTCCAAAGTGCAAAAATTGATCAAAAGTCTGACCTAGTATCTTAGGCGCGCCGAAGATAAAAGGCTCAGAATTTGACCAGAATTGACCCATGTGCAGAGGCCATCATGTAGAAGAACTTTAGAGAATTGTGGGTGCATCAGAGTCCATCTCATCATCAGGATAGGGAAAAATAACCATATTACCACCGCAAAGTGACATTTTGCACTTCCATGCAAAACATTGATATGTTTGCCATCAAAGTCAAGTGGGGCACTCTATACACTTTTCCTGACTTCTACTAACCTTCAATGGGCCATAATCACAAGCTAGTGACCCCAGATCAAGCTCTACTCAGAAAGGGACAACCAAATTCACCAAGATCAACACCAAGTAGAAGATACAGAACCAGGGCCATCACCTACCTTAACTTACATAGTAGAAGCTATATAAAGCAAGTTGGGGGCATAAATGACAATAAAATGCAAAGTTTATCTTAGGTGTGCTTAAGACAATTTTCCATGATTGAAGCACTTTTTACACATTTTTTCACATAAGCATGATCCCCTTAGCTGACACATTTTGCCAAGAATTTTGTTTTTATTGTACCTTGATTGCTGTATTAGCTTTTCTACTTGTTAGGAATTGTTGGAAGAAGGTTGCAACCATAATTGATGATTTTCACTTATGATCTCTCTCATCTACTTTGGGAGCTCCAAAGAAGAAAACTATGAAGGAAAAGCTAGCCAAGCTTGTACCATATCAGATAGAAGAAGATTCCCTAAAGGAGGCCAATGTTACATGGCTGGCCAAAGAATAGCTAGAGAAGTGTACCCAAAGATGCATATTTATGCTAAGTAAGATGTATTTCATCTTGAATGTATGATACTTAGCATACATATATGCTGCTTCATGAAAAGAAGCATACATGCAATAAGACTCATTTGCTAGCTAGCATACATTTGCTAAACTATGTGTGCTACCTAGAAAACCAATGCTACTTGGAATATATGTATGTTACCTAGAAAAAAAATGTTGTATTGTTGAGCATACTTCAAGAAAGAGCTTGTATGCTAGTTAGCATAGACTCCTAGATCGGCATTTGCTAGCTAGCATACTTTTGAGAGAAGCTATATGCTAGTTATCATAAACTGAGAGACGGCCTAGTAGGTTTTCTACATACTCTTTCTCTTCAAATCTTTGCTTTGATGTGCTTGTGTAACAAACAAGACATTTTTGTTTTGTTAAGCATCCTTCATATGCTAATGAACATCCATGTATGCTAGATAAAAGTAGGACTAATGGGCACAAGGCATGTGCTCACAAACATCCCACATATGGTAAAAAGCAAAGTTTAGGATTAGGCATGAAACATGTGCTATCAAGAATCCCCATGTATGCTAACTAGCATAGGCATGCGCCATCATGCATCTTGTATGTGCTACAAAGCATCTTATATATGCTAAAAGAATGAACACATTCTATTGAGCATAGGTTAAGAAGCATCCTATGTGTGCTAGCTAAAGAGAATATATGGAAAAGACAATAATCTAAAATATAATTGTAGCTAACATGCACCGTAGGAATGCTAATACGCAAGGTTATAGCATAGTTTGCATAAAATAAATCATTGCTTATGTCAACAAGCACATGATGTGTTAGCATGCACATAATAGTATTGTAGGTATGCTAATTGGCATAGCTAGTAGAAAAGTTTATAGCATACTTCACATTAAAAAAAAGCACTGCTTATGTTAACTTGCACCTAATAGGATTATAACATGGAATGCTAATGGAATTAATCTTGTGAGTTGTAACATGCATGGTAGGTATGCTAACTAGCATAGTTAGTAGGCAAAGTTATAACATAGTTCACATAAAATAAATACATGCTTATGTTACCATGCACATAACAATATTGTAGCAAATAGTGTTAGACTTACTATTCAAATAAACTACATATGCTAACACATATAGTATGATGGCATGCATCTTGTTTACAAAATTTCATGCAGTATGAGGTTATTCAGAGTGAGTTCTTTATGTGCCCCTAGTGCCATGCTCTAAATACAAAATGATATTGCAAGCATCCTTTTGTGTTTCTGAACTATAATCTATTAGAAAACACTCCTTGTGATGTGAATTTATATAAAATGAGGTTGCCAAACTAGAGTAGTCCAAATTTTGTTTCCCATTTTATTGAGTTAAAGATGTTGAAAAAGATTATCTGCTAAGGACACATGCAAAATGTCAGCTTGGATCTATCCAAATATGCCCATGATCATAATTAGTAAATTTTCTTCCAGGCTCTTTCTTTCCTTGCGACTTCAACTTCCCTTTCCATAGAAATAAACTACTGGTGGAGAATATCTTGATAGCAATATACTTGGATAGCCTTATATTTTTTAGAAAGAGAAGGGGAGAGAGAGAATAACAAAGGAGAGAGAAGCTAATTAATGATCACCAAAACAATAATAATGCCCAAATGTACTTGATGGAAAGGTGGCTTATATAGCCAAATGCATACAAACTTGCAAGACAACTACTTAGATTAGTGGATAAGGAGCTAGCATAGAGAAATTCCCATCAGTAGAAGCTCTAGATAGTGAGATACTAGTATGTAATGCCCTTTTAGCTCATGGGTGAAAAGAGTAGTTTAGATGATATCCAGTGGAAAAGAAATGGGTAAACATGGTAGAAATAAGGAAAAAACTATCATGGTCTCTACTAGATTCAAAGATGACGTGCCTCGACATGATCAAAAGCAAACAACTTGCACATCTCAAACGATGAAAAGAAGCTACCATTGCTAAGAGGAAACATATTAATTCAAAGATTGTGCTACACATGAGCTTTAGGCTCAACTTGATAAATGGCCAGTATTCCCTCTTTTGAGACCAAATACTTAGCGAAAGAGAAAGCAAAAATTCCCCCACCAAGACTACTCTCTAGAAACAATCTTTAATGCAATACTAAATGTGCATAGGGTTGCTTGCATCTTCCATTGAGACATGTGCATTGTCTAGAATCTTTCTATGATACCATATTTATAGAGATAAAAACCTCGAGGAAGAAAGCCTTTGATTTATCAAAGACATGAAACTAAAAACCTAATTCATGAAACTTAAGGTGTCCTCTCTATAAATTGGTTCAAGCGTCAATTTCATGAATTTCTTCATAGAAATCTCCTCATTTTCTTGATTTTGTGTAGCAGGATGTTGAGCATATTGTATGTCTCATAGCATGTCCAACATCCTGAAGCATTGGTGCCACAAGCCTTTTTGAATATTCTTTTAGTAAGAAAGGGTTTGATAAAAGGTCAAAATCTATATTTTTTCTTTGCTCTTCTTTCATAATAATCACATACTTGAACTTGCAAGAGAACTCAATAGTTGAGAAGGAGTTCTCCACTCGGATGTATTGGCCTCTCAGGTAGGTGTCTACTTGTGGTACTTTGTTTCATTATGCTCTTAGCTAGGTATATAGCTCCCTAGGAGGTCTCAAACTGCCATTTCACATGTGTATAAGGATATCCGTAGGCACATATTTAAAGCGCCTTGGCCTAAATTTTATAAGGTGCCCCCAAAAGCATATGCTTTCAAAAAGTGATGCTCAAAAGCTCTAAAGTGATGCTTTTAATAACTGACGCAAAAGCTCCCGGCGTCTATCCTACCACATGAGCAACATGCGGCCAATGTTTTCCACATGAATTGTGCCACATTTTGTGCTCAATTTGGACTTGAATCAGGTTGACCTTTCTGTTCACAAGCTCTCCTTCATCTTTCAGTCCAATAGCAATCATGCCACTCTCCTAGTTGTGATATACACAAGTTTTTACCATCTTTTGCAACTTATCCTCCTATAAGCGCCTTGCAGTCTCAATGCTAGATGTCACCAATAGGAGCATAAAATTATGGCTCTCCTTTTTTGATAGATCAAGATATTGGAACCATATCACCATAGATAGGCATATAATCAAGATCACCAATGAAATTAAATAAATGAAGCCTCCCAATAAGAGATATAAGTAAGCCTCTTGATAAGAGATCTCTATAGCGGAGTATTTCCATCACAAGTCCAAGAATGTATGAGCTAAAATCACAGCACAAAGTGATCAAGGTTGATTATCTTTAAACTATATTTTGAGAACACTGCCAATAAGGGCAAGGTAGACTAGTATGCACAACCGTCCAAAAGAAGCTTCCTTATTTGTAGTGTTTGTTCTTGGAATTTTCTCATGTTCAAAATGCTCTGATTTTATAATATGTATGGTAGGTGCTTGAAAGGTATGCTACATTGGCAGAGTGTGGCAAGATTTAGAGTCTTTGACGGTTTTGAAGACAAAAATGCAAGGGATATTCCCTTTGCAATTCATGAGAAGAGGATCCTTGTGTGGTGAGAGGAGAGGATACAAGTGTAACATGCCTAGCCTTCACCAGTATAGTGCACTCTCATAGCACAAAATAGGAGGTCTTCCACAAATAAGTAGGCTAGGCCTTATTTGTGTTAGGCCATATGCTTTTGATGTTCAAGGAAATATTTTGCATAACATGGTAATCAATACACACACACACACACACACACACACACACACACACACACACACACACACACACACACACACACACACACACACACACACACACACACACACACACACACACACACACACACACACAGAGAGAGAGAGAGAGAGAGAGAGAGAGAGAGAGAGAGAGAGAGAGAGAGAGAGAGAGAGAGAGAGAGAGAGAGAGAGAGAGAGAGAGAGAGAGAGATGTGTTTTGGTGGATCTAATTCTCACACTATGTATGAGCTCCTTATCATTCTGTATTATCAATAAGAAAGAATGAGATTAGGGTTATTGAATGGTTAGTTTGTGATGGCATTGGCCTAATGGCCTTTATTCCCAACAACCTCCCACTTAAAAAGCCAATGTGCCAATAAGCAAAGAAAGGGGTATGGAGGGTTTGATGGCTCTACCCAAAACCCATCAAGTCATGACAGTATGCAATACACTCAGGAGGTAAACCCTTCCTGAGAAGGTTAACAAGGTTGTCATGTGTATGCACCTTGACAAGCTATGGATGCACTTATCCTCAAGCATCTCCCGAATGAAATGAAACTTGGTCTCAATAGCACTTTGACTGTCACAATGCAACATCAAAGTCTTGGCATTAATGCCCAAACCTCCCACTAGAAAAGCAAGCCAAATAGCTTCTTTGCAAGCTTTAGAGGTGGTTAAATATTTTGCCTCAGTGATTAATTAATTGATTGAACGCACAGTATTGTACTGCAATGTATTCTCACTTTCATTATCCAAAAACATATTCAAAAGCTACAAAACTTGGCTTTTATACCTTAGCCAAGGTTTAAGAAACGATTGCTAGCTAATTGGGCTCAATGATAAAGCTTATGAAGTGCATTTCACAATCTTTAAACTTTTACGGGATTTCTCATTAATGATGAAGTTTTGATACAATCAATAGGGATAAAAAATAGGGATGATGTCCTTTTGATGCTTATGTTAGCTGAGCAGCTAGCATTCCCCCCCTCCTTGACTGTGTCGTTTGCAACATAGCTACTTAGGGTGCTAAGTAGTGTTTGGGCTTTCTAGCTTCACTAGTCTTTGCATGTTGTTCAAGTCCTTGTTGATACTTGAGTCAAAAGTTCTTTGTCTTTTGTAGACATGAACTGCATGGTGATTTTGTTCTTTTGCTCAATTATCGAATGGCTTACAAATTGAGCTCGTAGATTTGTGATGATTGGGCCAAATATTTTGCTTCTGTATGTGAAAAAGCCCATATAGAATGCTTCTTCAAAGGTTTTCATGTAGTAAGAGGATAATAACATCACCCTGGCATAAAAACCCATGGAGCACTTCCTCAAAAGGTTGCCCTGATAAATCATAGGATAACCCTTTATTGCCTTTGAGGAAGGACATCCAGGCTGCATTTGTCTACTTTGTGTGATGGAAGGTTTATAGGCATGTAAGTATTATCTTCAAGATCTTGATCAGCATAATTCAGGCCAATTCTAGTATTCGCGGAAGAGTTGGATAGTTGATGAGAGGTTTTCCACCATGTAATCTTCAATGGGATTGTTGTTCGGTGGTGGTGGGAACCTTGGATAGTGTGCGTGTCTGTTGCACGTGTCAATGCAAGGGACTTGCCGATACACTGTGTGCGAGCCACAAATGGATCCAAGCACACAATTAGACTAATCTAGCAAGCTCAAGAGAGCAAGGGTGTGTCACTCACCGCCCTACGCTCGCCTTCGTGGAGGATTCCTCACCGCGAAGAAGAAGGAGCTACCGTCCTGTCGTGCTCAACCGCCTCGCCACCGCCGTGCCATTGTCGTAATGCTCGATCGAACACACAGTCTCTCTCTCTCTCTCATGCACACACACACACACACACACACACACACACACACACACACACACACACACACACACACACAAACACACACACACACACACACACACACAAACACAAGGAGATGAAGAAGAAGAAGATGAAGATGGAGCAAGAGCACTCTTCAATTGCACAAATGAGAGAATGAATGATTTTTAGGTTTAGGTGACTTTTATATGAGCTCGCCCCATTCACACTTGGGCACCCATGCTTAGCCAACTAACCCTTGAATGTTCCAGTTAGAGTGCGCATCTCATCGGCGATCACTCTTACCCTTTTGCGATCACTCTTACCCTTTTTCTATAGGACTAACAAGCCCGGTCCCTGACTCTACCAAATAAATAATACACCGTTTGTCGTAGGTGATTGGGTGTCCATGAGCCAGGAGGGTTAACATGCCCCCCTTCCTGATGTAGATTCCATCCTCGAAAGCTATTGAGTTGAATCTCGTTCGTCAAGGTGGAAGCGATTTTGAGATGAATGTCCTTAGCCTTGTTCAGTCACCACTGCAAAATCAAAAAACATTGGCATAGTATTTGCATTCTCATATACAATTAAAAAGCATATGCAGTTGTAGTCAGACAAATTGATTGGTAACAAAATTTTAAACCATTTGTCAGCAATGAGCATTAAATTGTAATATAATCAAATGCATAAACAGTTGTAAAGGTAAAAAACTAAACAAGTATGGGGTGCTAATTTAACGGTTGAAAGGCACTAGAGATTGACTATTAATACCATGGGCAAGCTTCTCAATTTTCTCTAGTCAATTAAGTTGTTTAATTGCGAGAGCCAATTTCATGTCCGAGGGCTGACTAGAGGCTATACCTAGAAGACCTTGTAGTTAAGCTACTATAAAAGGAATTGCTCATGAAATCATTGCCTGACTTATTTACTTTTCTTTGACCCCCCAAAGTCTTTTCACAGTGATTCAACCGTGATGTGTGTGCTTATTTTGTATGCCTTGGGTTTTCTGCTTTTCAAGAAAAAGCACCCACACTAGGAACCTCTAGGGCTCTAGTACCATAGGCGATACATGTGAGTGAAGTACCAAATCAAGCTAAGATTTCTTTTCCGCTTTAGATTTTACATTGTGGCACTTTGATTTTTTATTGTTTGTTCGTTTTCAACATTTTAATTTTGTAACTTTGGGGGGTCATATAACATTGTTACCCTCCCCAAGCTCATCACACTAGTAAACTCACTTTATCATACTTAAGCTAAAGGTCAATAGGGGACTAAGCCCACTAGAAAGCCCTAGTACATTGCACACAATGATGCCTAAATCGGATTAAGAACCTAAGTGACCATTGATTATTAGGAAGGCATTCCCCATGGTATTAAGAGAAGATCTCTAATGCCTAGCTTGGTCAAACTAGCTTAGTCGGATTGCTTGATTTTTAAACCTAGACAAGTGATTATGACAAAAAATTACATTGAATTTAATGTTGGTACTAAGAAAATGTGCTGAATATTATGCTATCAATGACAATTAAAGTAGACAAACATAGATGCAAAAAAGATAAGGGACAATGCTAATGGACAAGAAACACCTATTTGTGTTGATGATCACACTTGGTTTGAAGAGTGAACGAGAGAACGATTCCATGAAGGTCCAAATCCTAGTCACAGCAACACGTTTCTGTACACACTATGAAACACAAGAATACCTCTAGGAGGCACATCAATGGGAAAAAATAACTTTGCTAATCACTAAAGTCTAAAACAGAAACACTCCTATCGTACTAATCCTACCTACCCTCCATCACTCGGGTGATGAGGATCAAAGGTGTTTGATGCCATAGGTTTCTATTTCAGTGTACCAGATGTGAATGTGTAGGTTTGGTCAATGTTATGACTTTTATTGTGCATACTCGTTTGCTAATTTCTCTTGCTCTTTACTTTTTTTCTTTTTTGTGAGTATAAGGCTTTATATATACATTCCCTAAGATTGGTGATTGAGAGGTCAGGGAGGAAGGTTGAGAGGGAAACAATTCAATAGGCTGACGTGAATGAAGACTTCCCCCCTTTCTTGGATAGGTCATACTGTTTGAAATGTGCTTGTCACCCTTTGAAACCAATTGTTCCAGTTGGTAATAGGTGAGGATTTTTGCCAATAGTTTTCTATTACCTTAGGTGCCTCATCGAGTTGCAAGGGTGGTAAGGTACTCTCCCAGGATCGAACTTGAAGTGGTTCATCAGGTGATTCTTGAACAGTGGGAGGCATGGATTTCTTTGTAGCTTTATGGAGGTTCACTATTGTAGGTGGAGGCTATGGAGAAGCTTCTATTTCCGTATAGGAACTACATGAAGACCAAGTAGCTTCATTTGACTTCTCTGTTCCTGAGCTAGGTGGAACATATCGTTCTTTCTTCAGTACCCAAACTAGCTCTGGAGTAGATGTGTAGCATTCCGTGATTTTTTCCTTTCCTCGATCTTCAATTCGTTTTGGAGCCATAGGATTGGGCTCACATGGGTCAGGTGACAAGTAAGAGTACAATTTAAGTTTTGGCACCCAGATTTGATCATTTCCTTCATAGTAGCCTTGGGCTTCCAATAGTTGTTTAGGAATCCAACGCAATGTTTCTTTACATTTCTTGGGGCGAGTGGGATGTCTCTTACCAGGCTCCTTTCTTTTAGCACTAGCTATGGTTGCTAAAGAAGCTTTAGGGACCCACTTGTATGTTTTCTTTGGTACATTAGGATGAGTCTTATCAGAAGCTATATGCATTGCTTGTAGCATATTTAAGGGCACGAGCTTTTCATCCCCCTCAGGTATTATATAGGTCGTCCCTTGTTTCCCCAAGTGTATATGGGTGCTGCTAGGTGGACCCAATCCACATTGTCTGACTCAGTTATCCCAGGTAGTACATCAATATAAGGAGAATCTTCCCCAACATCAGTGTCCGCTTTACACGTGTAGCAATACTGTAATGGGGCTGAGTGAACTGTGGTGTCAGATCTATGATCAATTATAAACCTGTTTCCTAGGGGATGTGCTCGACCAGTTACAAGATCCACTCGAATGGCAGAATCTTGGAACTGCAGGTAGACATGGTTTTTAGACCAGTCATGCACCATTTTTGCTTCCCTCATGAAAGGAAGTCCTAAGATCATCGCAGATGCCATAGTGTTCTTGGAGAAATCCATAACAATGAAGGTAACTCTTATTGTATGTCCAAAGACCTCGATCTTGAGATCTTCTAGCATCCCAATAGTTCAACAGTAGACCCATTGGCCATCTTTACTACTATGGTTGTGGTTCCAAGGTGAGGTCTTCCCATAGTTTCCCAGCAAGTTTTAGTCACAATGCTTACCCCAGCGCCACCATCAAGGATTCCCTTCACAGTTAATCCCTTAGTAGTGATTAGTATGGTCGCATTGGATTCATCACCATCAAAGTATTGTCCCAACTTTTTAACATGTATTTCTACCACAAGGTTCTCATCTAGGTTGGGTTGTGGATCTAAGTGTTCCTCCTCTATTGGCATCTCCCCAACTCCATCCATTCGTGAAAATTGTGGTAGCCCAAACTTTAGTTCTCCATTAAGGAAGGCTCGAAGAGCTGAGACTAGCTCAGGGTCTTTATATAGTTTGGACATGATGGTGGATCTAACTTTTGAAGACATGAAATCCATCAATTTGGCAATGCTTAACGGAACCTTTTGGGCTCCAGTCCCTTGACGTGGGGAAGATGGGATCTCCATTCCCTCGATAGGATCAAGTAGTCCCTCTGTAAACATTCTTTCCATCAAGAAGTGAGTACGCCCACTTTCCCATGAATTTAAGTCACTTTCTTCTTGGATGACACTAGGTATGGCTAAGGGCCTATGGACTTGGTGAGGTTGTTGTTGCATAGGGAACACTATGTCTATAATTTGGATCTGCCTAGGTGCTGGTTCTAGATCCCTTTAGGTATCTTCTACCAAACTCCTTAATTGCTTGACTCGCTTGATCTCCTCTGTAGGGTTTGGATAAGTTCCTATCTTCTTCTTGGATCCTGACCATTGTGGCTCATGAAGATCTTCCTTGTTGGTTTTTGTCTTAGTGGTTGTTTTGGTCTCCATGGTTTCAACTAAATCAGAATCCTCTTCAGTGTTGTTCATATATACGGGGTCGTCACTAGTCCCTATGTTGGTCTTTGAACTAGGGTTTGACTTCGCTGCTTTTTGCGATCTCTTCCTTTGTGTTTTCTTCTTTTTTTGAGATTGGGAAATTGATGCCGTGTCTCTTTCCTCAAGAATATGATTTTGTTTTTGGAGAATCAATCATGTGAGTACGCTTACTGGTACCACATGTGTACTTTGTGATGGCTCTTTGGTAACCTCAATCAAGTTTTCACAGGACACTAAGATGATATGTTGTTGAGATACTGCAGCGGCCAAAAAATGAGAAAGCTAGAAGCTGTACGAGAGCTAAGGAACCCGAAAGCAGAGGCAATGAAGGAGGGGGGGAGAGAGAGGGAGAGAGAAACCGCCAACATTTCCATTAAGTGATTGATGTGTTAGGCACACGCATGTGTGGGTTTGGTTGTCTAACCCTCCACTTTGCATCTTGATAAAGTGAACAAGCATAGATGAAAGTAATCTTGATTGCCATCCAACAAACGCTTGTCTCTTATGAAAGTTGTGTCCCCGTTGTGTGTCATTGATCCCATGGCTTGGCCTTTATTCAAGACCCTGTGTTCTTTGGGATGGAGCAAGAGACCCATTGAGCAAGCGTGTGTGTGTGTGTGTGTTAGCAATAAGCTAACTCAGATATCATTTTTCGGAGCTTTCATTGTAAAAACATTTATAATAATTTTGATGAATCGAGAATATTGTAACTCCTACTCTCTAGATAAACATTGTAATTGATGAGCCGGGGCTACAAGCTTCCAAATTGTATCAACCTGTCTTTAGTTGGAGCTCCCAGATGATTAGTTTTGACCACAAAAACCTTGGCTAAGGTATAAAAGCCAATTTTTTGTAAGTTTTTTATAAGTTTTTAGATAATGAAACACAGCGTGAGCTAACGGCGCTTACTTATCTCCTTCTTCTTGCGCTTCCTACTCCCTTCTCGGTTGTCGCATTGCAGTCACGTCTGTTGCATTGCAATCGCAGGTAAGAGCTCTACACATTGACGTAAGCACTTCATGGTA
Organism: Adiantum capillus-veneris; assembly: GCF_014529385.1. Lineage (NCBI taxonomy): Eukaryota > Viridiplantae > Streptophyta > Polypodiopsida > Polypodiales > Pteridaceae > Adiantum > Adiantum capillus-veneris. The sequence goes on from NC_140938.1 coordinate 18,688,411, forward strand.
ATCCGTAGCTTTTGGTGTCACCGAACCGCGGCCTAATCTCATCATAAATAGGAATTTAAGCTTTAAAATAAAAAACTAAGTATAGGCGAGGTATTGGGGTATCATTGCTAAGCATTTAGATGCATTTTGTGTTGAAAACGACTAGGTCAAAAACTCACAAAAACTATTGTTAATAATCGTGATTTTTGCACTTGACCTAAAGTAAGATTTGAGACCATAAGCATCTGTGCTTAGGTCTTATAAACATGTCCTATAAATTTCATAACGTTTGGATGTCATTTGATGCTATAACAGATGTGATTTGTTTGTCGATGAGCGATTAGCTTTTGGTGATTTCAGTCATCTGAGTGTAGCTTGAGTTAGATGCGAGTTGTTTGTTGTTTTCCAATAGATTGACAACCTCTTGTATCCTCTATTATATTCGTGGTTCTTGCTACGGCTGCAATAAGATAGGAATGAGGTTAGACACCCGTCCCACATTTGGCGCCGTTGCCAAGGATCGAAGATATCTAAACTAGGGAAAAATACGAGCGTCATGTGAAGTTATCCTTTAACTTCCTCTAGGATCACCTAGAGTCAAAACCATCTTTTAAAAATCGCATAGCTTAAAATTGTCGTCTTTTGTTGTGTAGAGGTAGCTTGGAAGTAAACGTACTTGCTAAGTTTACTTTTAGGATTGTAGGATTGAAGGATTAGATTAGGATTTTGAGAACGATTGATGGACGAGACAAGTCTTAAGATCAAGGCTTAGAATACCATAAAAAACAAGAAAACAACTGTTTGTGGACACTTTCCACAACCCCATTGCAGTAGAACCTAAGAGTAGGGTAAGTAGAATCCGAGGTGGAATTCACTGAACATTGCTCTCTCCAAAAGGATCAATTGTGAGTGTTTATGTGAAGTTGCAGAATTTCAGGTCTATGGCTAGAAATAGCACCAGAAGACTATCAACCACTCAATCCGACTGGAGAGTATGCTTTAAAACTTGTATGAACCAGTGGGTAAGCTCAAGGACACATTGATGTAAAAATTTCAAGAGTTTGCAAAAACTCAGATTATTTACTTTTTCTTGACATTTGAGGAAAATTAAGTTTTGACTTGACTCAGAGGCTTAAAATAGCTCATGAAAAGACTGTCCAGTGAAAAAGTTGAAAAAAGTGCTCATTTTAGGCCTAAAGTAAATAATCGTGATTATTTACTTCAACTCAAAAGTGACCAAGGTTGATACCAGAGGCTCTATGCATGTGTACAAACATCTTTTGTAAAGGCCCATAGAATTTGGATCACCAAACTGATCAAAAACTTGGTAAAAATTGAATTATGTACTGACTTTTGAGAACTTGAGTGTAAATTGGGAAACTTTTGTTCAAACCAAGTGAAAACTTGACTCGTAGGCTTATATTGATGTGATAAACAAGGGTACATGCTCAGTTGACAAAAAAGATGCAAAAATTTACCAAAAGTAAATAATCGTGATAATTTACTTATATCTCATTTTTTAACATTTTTTACCAAACCAGCATACCACCAGTTTTAGCATGTTATATTAGGCTCACAAATCAAATTTGGTGAGATTTGGATCATTGGAGTTAAAATTGTGGCCAAATTTGCAAAGTCGGTCTGCGCACACAAAACTGTTGACCATTTGAACATAAATTATCCAAACTTGATGAAACTTGGCTAGCGAGCTGAAGTTAAGTTGCTTAATAGATCTGTGTCAATGTGCATTTCAATGTAAAATTGATGGATTCATTGCATAAATTTTTGGTTTAAATTTGGGTGTGTGTGTCTACTCAATGGCAATTGATATCCAAACTGAGAATGAATGATTGGTATCGATTACCAATTATGATGATTATTAGACCTAAATATTGGTGTGTGCATCATAAATCAATTTGGATTTGAATTGAATGACTCAATTTTTGCATAATTGGGGATGAATGAGGTGCTAAACCACTATCATATGAGCTAAATTAATTGATATGGTGTGCCTATGAGTTGAGAGTGTAGCTTTGCAAACACAAATGAAAAATCCAATTGGGTTTGAAGGATTAGGGCTTCTTAATATGAGCAATTAGTTTTTGCAATGATTGAAAATAATCGGACTTGAATGGACCAAAGAAGATTTGATTACTCATATTGTGTGAATGAATTGATGTATTGAAAATCAATTTTGAGCATAAAATTCTTCCAATTCTAGTGTATGAAAAAATGGATGAGATTGGATGATAATTGGACGGTTGTCTTGTTTTATTGCATGATGCATGTGGAATTCTAGCTGCTAGGATATTCAAATTGAGGTGTATGCACCATCAAAGGGTGCAAAATTTTAGGTTCGAGACTACAAAAGAAATATTTTTATGAGCCTATACATTCTTGATCGGATGTGTGCATCATCTCCTCTCCCTCACTAGATGCCATGCCAAGTCCGACTCACTCTCAATCTCTTGATAGATTTGTTAATAACACAAACTCACACACCCTCTAATTTTTCGTAGGAACCTCCCTCTTAAGAGGTAAATAATAATAAAATAATAATAAAAAGACAAACACACACATGCATGTTGCCAGTGCCGATAATGGCACAATATAACACACACACACACACACACACACACACACACACACACACACACACACACACACACACACACACACACACACACACACACACACACACTGATCATTGACCGCATTAGGAGCCTGCCAACCTTGGCTCACAGCATTGGTGTCCCGGAGCCGCCGACCCCACACCGCCGCCTCTACTGTGCTGATTTGCTTGGATTTTTTTCCACACACACACCACTTGCTTTATCTTGGAGCTAGCAAAATGAGACACCACACACTCAGTAGCAACTTGCCCACTTGCCGGCCATTTGGCGCTACCCACACAGACACTACCCGCTACTATCTACCTTACCTGCTTTAGCTTGGACGTGTTCCATGCTGACCACAGAAACTGATCACAAACACACACACACACATGCGGACTGTAAAGGCATTGAACTGGCCGCCATTAACTCTCATTCTGCCACCTTGTCATCTTCACCTTGCTTGTCTTTGATTGGCAGCAACAACTCGCAAGGTAGCACATACCCAATCTGCTGAGTTTGCGCTGCTAACTCGCTTGGTTCACATTCAACTGCTCGTAGTGTCCTGGTCAAAGGATCCACACACACACACACACACACACACACACACACACACACACACACACACACACACACACACACACACACACACACACACACACACACACACACAACCCACACACACACCCGCACCCTGGTCCAAAATCTCTCTCTCCCTTCTCTCTTCCCCATCTCAGACGAGAATGCTATCGTGCACACAAGGGACAAAGCTGCGAGGCCTTGGACATGTCCACATCTCCCCTCATCGAACCCTCATCATTTCGTTGTTATCAGTTGCAGCTCGCCACTGCCGCCATCATCAGCAAAAGCAAAAAATTAAAAAATGAAATAAAACAAAAAGGTTTTTGTTTTTTTAAACAACCATGAAACCCGATCGGAGGTGAAGAAAGTACCATCTTAGTGCCGGGAAGGCCAATCCTAAGATGATGGATACCAAAACTCTTCATGAGTTTATATGATCCCCTATCTGTTGTACGCTAACTCTGCCAGAGCTACTGTAGATAAGACCACATCTTAGGGAGGAGGTTGGGAATTTTTTTTAAAAAATAGGGTTGGTAATTTTTCCACCCAATGCTTCTCCAGAAACACTGAAGACACAACCCTTGAAACAAACTAAAAATGAGCCAGTATCAATGAACAAGGTAGGAGATTATTGTGAGGTGAATAATACTATCCTGCTCGTGGAGTACAAAGAGGTTAAGTCGGTAGCAATATCGGATAGTGGGGGTGGAATAGCCATAGCCACCAAAGAAATGTGGGAAAAATGGGAAAAACCAGGTCTCCAAAAGACTAGAATGAAACTTCAATTAGCAGATGGGTATCTGGAGAGACCAAATGGCATCTTGGAGCAGATTGTGGTAACCTCTCGTGGAATTGCATATGAACACATGTTCGCGATTATGAATTGTGATGAGAGTAGAAATTTTGATATCATATTGGACAAACCATTCATGTGTCAGCTCAAAATGATACAAGATTGGGGATATAACTATATCTATCTAAGGAACAAGGAAGTCACTATGAAAATTAGTGTCACAGATCATAGTTATAGATATGTAGAACAAACCCCAGGAGTAGAACTAAACTCCACAATTGACCAAGAAGTGGGAATACCGCCTTGGCTGCAAAACAAAGCTCACCATTGGACATGAGAAGCTTATGAGTGTGGTAGTTTAGAAAAGGAAGATTGCATTCTTGATAGGACAACTATCCACTACCAATAACGGATCATGTTATTGAGAGGGTACCAAGGAAAGAGGCCTATAGTTTTTTGGATGGGTTCTCAGGCTACAACCAATTGACAATTAAATCAGAAGATCAACATAAGACAACTTTTGCAACAGAGTCAGTAGGAAATTTTGGAGGTCATTTGGAGGGCCTTCTAAGAAAAATAGAATGTTGACTTTCTCTCTCTAGAAAATAGGCGTGGTAAAAGCAATTGTAAACTTTGAATAACCATTCGAAAAGTGCACTTACAAGTAGATTCTTGCCACAGTGTCTTAACAGTCATGATGATTGAAGAATAAATCATTTTCAACTGCATTTAATGAACTCCCTAGGATTGGAGGGAGTTTCCTGTACGTGGAATGTATGACTAAAGGAAATAAGATGTATCCTTCCAAACCTGGTCTCTCCTTACTCTCTCACTGTTTGTGCATTGACCTCAAAGAAATCCTCCCTTTCTTGCACTATTGCATACATGGCTTCTTCTTCCACCCCCACAAATGTCCTCCTTAAAATACCCTTCTATCATCTACACATTGACCTGGATCCCCAATATACGTCACTGTGTAAGTGAGGCAAAACTAACATCAAAGTGATACCGATCATGACAGAGAGACTCAAAGCAGAGGGATCAAAACACTTAGATATTTGGACAAAATTCTCACAATATCCATTGAATCCCATGACCAATGCTTTCCCTGCATTTTCAAATCCCACTAACTTATTGACCTTTGCAGGTAATGGAGAGAATGGATTGCTTGGCTATTGTAAAGCTCTAAACAACAAATCAAAAACTTATAAAGACATGGTGAAGCACCAAGCAGATGAGATTCAAACAATTTCTAACTTGCATTATGAGGACCGAAAGACTGCAATGCAGCGCACGCAAGAATCACAGGTCTTGCAAACAAAGGTACGGTCATTACAAAACAAAGAGACAATGTTAGGCACTCGTGTGTGAAAGAAGAAACTACGGAAGCTTGAAACGTTGAAGGTAGGCTCCCGGGGCGATCACTTTTTAGAATGTGTATGATATCACATGAGTTAACCGGAGAGGATAATTAAAAGACCAAAATGTATAAAAATGTATACATACAGAGGGGGGTGGGGGTTTTTTAAATAGGCTCACAGTGTAAGTATATTATGTATATTGGGGTATTATTAATTACCTCTTGAACGCACGTGATATAGGGGTCTTTTAATAAGTGACTGCCCCGGGGGTAGGCTATGGCGGCCTTAAGAAAAGAATCCAAGCATTGAGGTGAGCATTGTAAATTGTCTAATTAATTTAAACTAACCTAAGTTTTGGCTTATGTTAGTTATGATTTCTTTGTAGAGATTCTATCTATCCAGACAAAGACCCGAAGGCCAATGTAGGAAAGCGGTTAAAGCCATTGATAACTAGTGGTCTTGCAAAGGATATAATGCATGACAAAAAGTTTAAGGTTTTGCAACGGGGTGCCATTGACATATTCATTTCAAAGAATGCAGTGCCTGCCAAGAAAATACAGGGTACATTGGACTCCCTTGGCATTAGGAAAAGAGGTTACTCAGCTATTCAATAGTCTATCTCTTCCAGGTTTGTGAAGAAGGGAATAAAGCCTAAGCTTTTACCAACAACTGCAAGTGTTTGGAAGGAAAGACTCCAGCTCAATAATGAACAGACCGACTTCATTGGATGTCCATTTCATATTCAAGATATTTATAGCTCACAAGGAACTACTGTCACTTATGATGAGTACAACAATATCATCATGGACCTGAATTTGTTGCAAACTAGAATGGTAGAGTTCTACAATATTACATTTGAAGAGACAGGTGGCGTTCTACATTTTGTTTTGAAGATAGATGAGTGTGAGATTCTTAAAGAGAAGAAGCTAGAGCGAGTTACAATCACATTAATGAATAGGGCTCTTTCCAAATGTCCCACTGATGACTCTTCATACTTCAGTGTTCAATCAAAAACAAACATATGGTAGCTTGGCGCATTTCAGGTAATCCAGTTATTTCCAATTTTGCAGCTCTAGCAAGCCCTCTATTGGACCTAAATTTTAGATATATTTTTTGTATATCATAAGGATTAACCTTGCAGGTAAAGAAAGAAGACCATGAAATTTTATTTTTGGTGCTCCATCAAACCCCTATTCCAGATATCATTGATAGGCAAATGAATCGAGGAGAGGTACTGGCTGTAGATGGGAGAGGAGACTTTCAAGTTCAATGGCATCTTGCAGGTTACCTCAAAACAATGAAGTGTATGTATATTTGTGGAATGGGTGCCATGGCAAACTCTCCATGCTTGTATTGCATGGAGCCTGCAAAGGTGATGGACCCAAAGTGGTGGAGAAAGGCTCCTACTCGTCACAATCAAGACTCTAATTTCCAACCAGCTCTAGAAATACCACTTGTTAATGTCCATATTTGTACAATGCATGGTCTCTACCAAATTGTAGAGAAGTTGGTATATCTATACATTGGGTTTGCTTGGAAAATAAAAAAGTCAGTTGAACGACAAGTCGCTCTAGAGACTTTGGAACTAGTTTTGTCAGATATTGGTCTACATGGGGGCAATGTGAAAATCCAATAGGAAAAAAAAAGGTCAACCAATGAGAAAGATGTACCCTGCAAACCATCCATAGGTGGGATCAAGGCACGCCGTTTTCTATCTAAACCTCAAGGTATGAAAGATGTGAAGCTAACAAAGTGAGGGAGAGTATATCACTCTACCTACATTAGCAAAGTTGAGTATATGCATTGGAAAAAACTTCATTTAGCAGTGAAAGACCAAGAGGCAACAACTCGCAATGCAAAGGGTGATGTGTGGCATTCCATTGACACGGTATTTCAAATGTGTGAGAATGATGATTGGTCGCAGGATAATCAAGTTTAAACAGAACCTTCAACTACTAAAAAAATCCTTCAAGACAGCATGGACTGACACTCAAATCACTCATTACATGGTAAATTCAAAGCACCTCAAATAGTCTTACTAAGTTTGTGTTTAAATTTCTAAATAAATTTCTTGTTTTGCAGCACATTATTTTTAATCATTTACCATACTTCATCCAAAAGTATGGGAATCCAGATATATGGAACATCCAGGGCTTGGAGAAGTCTCATTACATGGCTAGAAATGCCTACTTCAGACACACACAGCATGGAGGCTCTCGAAATAAGGCAAACAGATTGAAGGAGTTATTTCAGTGGTTTTACCGCAAAATCATTCATCGCATGCAACAAAAGCAAGTATTGGCCTCCTCTGCAACCGTACAGGCAATCAAACATTTGCAACTTTAGAAAAGAAAGCGAGCAGACACATTCAACAACTCAAGTCCTCTTGAAAGTCAAATGAGGTGGAGGGAGACAATGCAATATGCCAAACATAGGTGGAACAAGAGAATTAGAGTTTAGATGATCGGATGTACCACAAATGCTTGTAGAATTAAGTTCATTATGTACCACAACTACTTCAAACTTTTAATGATTTGCAAATATCATTTGGAACCTCACCCTTGTATGTTTGCCATACTCTAAGAGTTCAATAGGGTTTTCTTTCCCTAAAGATAATGCCATTGCTGTGAATGTGTAGTAATATGCTGCACGGCCCCCAATATATCCTGGTGAATAACCAAAACATTCTCTCCCAAAAAAATTGTCGATGAGGATAACTTTGTCTGCATTTTGTGGTAGCATTGGAACACCTAAGAAGTGAGATAATGTCTTGAAAGCATAGGTTGCAATATTCCCCTCTTGTGACATTCCATTGTGGAAGATTAGAATAGGTGCCTCACATAGACTAGGAAGATATTGTCCTAGAGCTACATCCCTTCCACGGACCTGTCTTCTTTGACGATGAAGAAAGTCGTCCTTTTCAACAATCCATGATTGTAAACAAAAGAAGTGTGTGTGTGTGTGTGTGTGTGAGTGAGAGAGAGAGAGAGAGAGAGAGAGAGAGAGAGAGAGAGAGAGAGAGAGAGAGAGAGAGAGAGAGAGAGAGAGAGAGAGAGAGATCGGGGGGGGGGGGGGGGGGAGAGGGTGTTATACCATGAAACTCTCATTTTGCAAAAAAAGCTCATTCTTTCATAGGTTGACTGATCTAGTTGACTCCTGTGCTGGTCGCTAAAACCAATCCTCCATATCCTAATTACTAGTTGATGGCTTGAGCTTATTTTGAATAGGTTTGAAATGTGGCTTCATTAGGAAGGCTTTCTTTATACTTTTTGCCTTTTCAAAGTAGAGTTTAAGGCAGTCCAATGGGTTAATGGAGATCTCCATTGCCTCGTCTCCTCACTATTGTCATCTGAAACAAATCCATTCCTCTCCTCCTGATACTTGGAGATAGTGGCCAATGCAAAGTCCTCCCGCAAACAAAAAATACTTTGTATATCATGAAGGAAAATGTATGACCTATCTCAAAATTTAAACTCTGGCACTCCTGGTAGAATTAAGGTGGCTTGCCGCTCATTGAAACCTGACACATCTAGAGGTAGCTTGCTATCTGAGGTTTCCACTGAGAGAAGATTTCTGCGTTCTACCTCTTTTGCTTCTTCTTCAAGATCAATGGACTCCTCTATCTCCGTCACTTCAATATATTCCTCATCCTTTTCCTCTTTTTCATCTGCTGCTGGTAAATTGTGTTCCTCCATGACCTCCTTAGGATCTTTCATAAGACTTGTAAATAATCCATTTAAAAATATTAGAAATCCAAAGGATTCTTGAACTAGCTTGCACTCCCGTTCATGTAAGCTACACCAATGGGGTTTGTACATAAGAGGCAGCTGATTGTACTTCTTGTAAGACTGTCTTTTAGGATCACAGTATTTTAAATGGACTACCACCATTTCAACAACATTAACCCTGCCTTCTTGAGTGTGAAGCTCAAACTTCTCTCGTTCCAGCTTCAAGTGTTCACTCTGCTAAGTTATAAACACATCAAGATTAAATGGAGCATTAAAAATGTAGGAGACCAATCAAACTTATCACCAGCCCCAAAAGAAACTACAAAATCTAAAAGCCTTTCATCAATCACTGTAGGCTCTTCATAAATTAACTACCTCTTTTTTCTTTGGGATTGTTGCAACACATTGGGCACTCTACAAAGTAGGTGCTAAAAAATCCATATCTCTCTTAAGTGAGTTCAGTAAAGTAAATTTTGGAGTAGAAGAGGACTCCATTTTGACAGATGGATCAGTATCAGGCTCCTCCAAACTCATGGCAGGCTCTACACAAGATATATCAATGGGTTCTATGAAGTCTACATTCCTCTTCATTGAAGTTTTTAACAACTCCAAAAGTCTTCTGGGAACATTTTCATGGCCAATGATGCGCTCCGGATCTATTTTTTGCCTCTTCCTCCTATGAGATCTTATTTTGCTGCCATTTATTTCATACTGAGAATATAAATTTCTTCAAACATAAATAAAAAGAAGAGCACCACATGATCATATAATTCTCAACAAACAATAGCTAGGTATCTCACAATTATTTCCAACTAATCATATAGACAATATTAACACAAGATGATTAGCA
>NC_140938.1:18700815-18775815 GCF_014529385.1 Adiantum capillus-veneris
TATTGAGCTTTGTGTCCCTAAACTTCCTTTCCAAAGAGCCATAAGGCAAATTTGCGACGAAGAATGTGCTGGTACAATGAGATGGAAGGTTGTTGCCCTGCTCTGTCTTCAAGAAGCAGCAGAAGCTTTTTTACTAGAGTACTTTAATGATATCACCATTGTTGCTGCTCATGTTCACTGGGTCACAATAATGGACAAGGAGAGTGAGATGCTCAAGAGAGTACATTGGAGATACAACAAGCTCCTCATCCCGAATGAGTTTATTGACCCTAAAATGAAGGATATATTGCTAATATCACCAGGCCGACCAGACCAAGGGGTTAAGATTCATAAGGTTACGCATGATGTGAACACCAGAACCATAGCTGAGCAAGAAGAAAGACGTTACCTGGAAGCAGAGAAATTAAAGAGGATACAGACTGCAACTGCTGATGAAGAGGCACAGAGGAGAAATTATGGGCTAGTTACCATAGACTTAGCTAAAAGAAACAACGATGTTTTACATTCCATGAAAGAAGGACTGTTAGCAACCATTCCCCTTGCTGATGATACTTGGCAATTAGCTCTAGATTCTGTTGATATTGGGATTTTGAAAGATCCTAATGCACAAATTATAGACTCTATTGTTTATTTATGCCTAAAGTAAGTGCCCTTCTCTACCTTTAAGATCCTTTACTTTTGTATTTGGTCTCTAATTAAATCCTTGTTATTGATTGTAGCTTAATAAAGAGCCAACTCCCTCAAAAAACCCATACTGAAATACATGTTTTAGATCCACAGTTGTCTGTGCCACTCTGAATAAAAAACACCCCTCATGGCACATTGGAGAGATGGTTTTTCCACTGTCCAATGGTTCAAGTCACAACTCTGGTGTTTCCATACAAATCAAACAATCATTGGAGCCTTGTATGCATTGAACTCGACAAACAAGTGGTATGGACTATCAACTCCATACGAGGAACACATTCAAAGATAAGAGTGTGAGTGTTGATATAACCTTGAGTGTTTATTTGGGCTATGGATGATGACCTCAATATTGTTAATAACAAATAACTTTCACTATTCATAGATGTGTAAAGAGATTAATTCACGTCTATGGAAGGCTTTGTGGAAATCATGAACTCTACAGGGCAACCTTTAACGTTGTCCAAGTGCCTAATCAAACAGATTTAAATTCTCGTGGTTGGAGATGTCTTCTTCACGCAGAGTACATACTACAGAGTTTTTTTGCTTTGAATCCATTTATGTCTAAGGTATTTCTGTGCTATGGTTTGGAACAACTTCGTGCTATTATTAATTGAAGTATTGACCACAAGTTAACCTAATTTTGCAAAATGCTGTGAAAAATTATACCTTCGAATATTTACAAAGGTACCATGCATCAATCATTCAACATCTACTATCTCTTTCAACTCCAAGAATTTTAGATGCAGGAGACAGTCTTGTCAACGACCATATAATAACTTTAACAATGACCGGTGATGAGGAAGTCATGATAGTTTCCACCATTGGAAACCAAATCCCTAAAACTGATCCCATAATAGAGGAACAGACACCGGTTTGCTTTGCAAGTTGGAGCGGCTGATGTAAAATGCTCTTCAAAGCCAAGGAATGAAACAGAGGGTCTAGGCCAAGTAGAGGAGGATAAGGGAGTGCCTATTATTGTGGCATAGGATGAGGCACATGATCAATATGAGGGAGTCAAAGCTCCAATACTTGCTGATGTAAAGAGCTCTTCAGAGCCGAGAGAAGATACAGACCATGTAGAGGAGGAGGCCACCGTTGCAAATCAAAGCCAGAATCATACAACAGAACAAGTTAACCATTCGGCATTGGAAACACAAGAGTCCTGTAAGTGCACGACCACAAGAGGTGGATACCCTTGGCAATACAAAAGGGAACATTTACACTCAACAATAGAATGTCAACTTTAGAAATGACTAGTATGGACTCTTGCTTCAAGTAGATATGGTTGTTATGGTAATATCCATTGTACTTAAATAATATACTCTTTTTTGTTTCTAAATGCTTATACGTCTGCATGCTCTGATTGCAGAGACTAATTATTTTGGATCTCAATGGATTGTTGTTGCTACGACAGTCGTACATTGTACATACAAAGATCTCCGATTTACGTAGCTTCCGCTTGGAAAATCTCAGAGTAATATTTTGACTAGGCACAAAGGAATTTTTGATTTTTTTAATTCCACGGTTTAGGGTTGCTATTTGGTCTTCAATGCAGCCCCAAAACTAGAATCCCCTTGTATCCATAGTTTGCAGTTTGGCTGAAATTCAGAGATTGGATTTTTATTTTGTGTATAGTCAAAGAAATTGTAATACCATTGCGGGACATTTCCACCCAACTAAAGCTAATGTACCACTTTTCTACAAGCCCTTTGAACAGATCAATGTGCCTTATGATGCTCTCAATACTTTGTTGATTGATGACACACCACATAAGGGTTTACTTAATCCACCCGGCACTACTATTTCCCCACCTTCATTTGAAGGGCATCTTCACAATTTTTACATAGAAGACATTTTGGTCCCATACCTACAAGGAATGTACTTAAGCCCATTGAGCACATCGAAATTTGTACTTACAAATGTACTTATTAGTAGTTCATTGTTTATACATTAAATTGATATTGTCTACCTGTCTATGTGTTTCGAATACTTAGAGAGAGAGAGAGAGAGAGAGAGAGAGAGAGAGAGAGAGAGAGAGAGAGAGAACTGTGAGCAAACACTTGATATTAAGATTAAACTAGTCAAAAAAGTTACATTTTGTTGAAGCCATTCAGGCTAGATTAGATGGGCACAATTTGAATACGGCCAGAAAGATATCCACACAGAAAATGCTTCTCCCTTCGTTGCATTACTCTTCCTCTGCCCAGCAAGAAATAAAGTTTACAGAGTCAATGTCGGCAGTCTCCTCCACTATGTCATGTTGAAGTTGCAAAAGATTGCATTGCTGCCTTATTGTAATTACAGTCATAAGATTTAGGTCTTTGTCCACCACTTCCACGTCTATGACAACATTGTTTGCCAAACTTGCTGCCTCTTGATCCATAGGTACATAGCAATCTTCAACAATGTGAGAACGCTTGTACCAAATGGAAATGTCTGTCTTGCAAGATATACTTGACAATGAAAGTATCAAGAGCAATCTCGGAACATATGCCATCTGTTTATTTCACATACCACCCTCGATCAAGAAGCTTATCACACAAGAGGGAATCAAATAATATGCAGAGCAGCATAGTTTTAGCAACATGTACATTGCTGGTATGAAATAACTCAACAAAGAGACCAACCGAACAGAAATTTGGAAGTTTCACCAATTTAGTGGATACAGAGTTTTGGAAAGACCTCTGAACATCCCTATACAGCCTGCTCCTCAATGCCTCATTCATTGTTGTGTTGGAAACGGGCCAATCCATGGAGTTCTAGTTGGTTGACATTCATACAGGAGTGCTAAATAATTAACTCAAAGTTACACCGTGGATTATGCACCATGGAGACATCACCGCCATTAGCAATCACATCAAAGTGAGTGAAAACATGTTGAACAAAGACCTCTTCCACAGTCGTCTTACCAACCTGGACTTTGAAATCCAGAACTCTTGCTTTTCATGCAGAACAAAACATATTTGTTGCCTTCGAGCTTTTTCTCCTTCTTGGCTGCATAAGAACCTAAGAACCTTTGCTTATCCTCTGCTCTTGCCACCTATTATCTGTAGTGAGAGAGTTTGAGATTGAGACAGTGCTTATGCTACTACATGGTCTTCTTGGCACACTAATGGTGAGGTTAGTTGGGGATAGTGTAGAGCAACCTCTAGAACTTTTTGGGTGGGAAGAAGATGAAGTCATAGCTATAATAGAGGGAGAATGAGTTTTGAAAGCCTTTCATAAAAGTAGTGGATATCTATTAATGAAGAGAGAGAGTTAGCTATCAATCAGTAGTCAAGTCTCAACAACTTGATGGCTACTGGCAGTGGGCCCTACTTTGTGAGACGAGGAAGTTACCTTATGAAAATGGGACAAATCTCAATATTTTAAAATGCTTTCTTTGATTTTTGTGATATTTTCCATGTATTTCTATGTTACGTAAGGTTGCTGCTCATTGGTTGGCCTTCTTTTCTCTCTCTTCAATAAAGCTCTCCAAATGACCTCCAAAATTTCCTAATGGGGGCATATTTACATACAGGGTAATGCCTTTCAGCCTGACCAATGCCCCTGATACTTTTCAAAGACTAATGAGTCATGCATTCAAGGAATATCTCAGACAATTTCTAAAGATATACATGGATGATCTTTGTGTTCATTCTCATCGGAGAAGTGACCACATAACGCATATGTAAAGTCATTGAAAAGTGTAGAACATATCGTATTTTATTAAACCCTAAAAAATGTGTCTCCATGGTAAGACAAGGTAAAATTTTGGGCCACATTGTGTCCAAAAACAGAATTTTCACTGATCAAGAAAAGGTACAAATAATTGCCACACTATCGAGACCAACAAAATGAAGGAAGCACAAGCATTTATGGAGCATTGTGGGTACTACATGTGTTTCATATATATGTATGCTATAATAGCTAAGCCATTGTATGCCCTCATTGCTAAGTTTGAATGGACAGAAGAATGCGAACAGGCTTTCCATAAATTGAAGCAACAACTAATTTCTACTCCAATTTTGCAAGAACCTAACTGGAGCAAAATCTTTCATGTTCAGGTTGATGCATCAACCTATGCCATAGGATGCATACTAGCCCAGCCATGAGAGAAGAAAATGGATTTTCCCATTTGCTACTCTAGCCAACAACTAAACAATGCAAAGAAAAATTATACCACTATGGAAAGAGAAGGTCTAGGAATGATATATGCTGTCAAAAAATTTAGACACTACCTTCTAGCAAACAAGTTTGTTTTCTTCGTGCATCACTTGACTTCACGATAGGCGTCAAAAAGGGGACTACACACATACGAGCAGATCATCTTTCACGACTGTTTCATGGGGAAGCACCTAAGGGTATTGATGATGATTGTGACATCCCCAAACCCGCCGCCGACCCCAAAAACAAGATAGGACCCTTGACAGGTCTCTAGGCCTAATAAAATTTGAGTCCCTAAACAAGAAGAATTCCAGGGATTCACCCTTACCATTGATAATGGTTTAGGTTTATAGCCCTAGAAGGAGACCTAGTCCTGTCTCGCAGTGGAAACGGGACAACTTGTTAAAAAAAACTATTCCAGCCCTATAACTTCCATCATTCAGATTAAGTTTTCCTTAACCAACACTTTTTCCCCCTAACATATGTAAGGGCACAGCCGTTAGTGGATTCCTCTTCCAAGTGAAGAAGTTTCTAAACGTTTTTTTTTTTTACTGCGCGGGAATGGATAGTTACCTGACTAATCAGGTCCACGCGTCCATGATTGACAACCTTAGTCAATCCCCACTTACCACCCCGCACTCACACATGATTCTGTGTTGTTTAATTACTACCACATTCTTATCAGAATTAAAACAATGATTTCTTTTAACTTTCATAACTGAATTTCATTAAGACAACCCTTGAAAAACAGTGTTGAAAATGTTCTTTTAGCAAACAAACATCTTTAGACTTAAGACAAGGTATTGTCATTCTGAAGTATCTCTCACCAGTATTGGCTTGTCTCAAGACCACCTATACAGGGGTGAAAAAACGGCACCCATTCCTTATTTATAAAAACCGGGGTGGAAAAAACCATCACCCATAGTCCGGGCGTCCATACGCCAACCGATTGGTTATACAACCGGGCGGTTCCTCTAGGATAAACTTAATATCCTAAGTAATATCCACAAGCAAAAACAAGCACGAGGTAAAGACTACACGTGCACTGAGGAAGCTGACTCATCCATGGCGGAATCGCCATCATTACTCATTACCTGGAGTAAAATATTCCAAGGAATCAGAGGTGTCTTGAGACAAGCTGTCTTAAGGATGGTCAAACAGTTCTTTCCTAGGTCAATCAGTCATAACCCAATCATTTCTTTCCTATTTACAATCATTGCTCGTTGGTTTCTTGGAAGTTACCTTCCATCTACAGCCAGTTTATCCTTCCTAATCCTTACGTATGCAATGTTTACTTAGAAAGAATGCTAATATAATTAAAGAATTAAGTGAACAAAATAGAAATCCACCTAGGACTGGTCGTCCATGTATTGTTGTGCTGGAGCCTGCAGACTTTCCTCCGTAGGCCTATGAGAGGCCCAGCCTCATGGTCATGAGTGGCTTTATTTCTTTTGTTGCTAATATCCTCTTCCTTGGTAAGAGGATTTCCTCTGGTTCTCTTTGGAGCCATATTGGCAGCCTTTATAAAAGGACTCAATCGATTAGAGGATTAATTGAATACTCTCTTTTCTTCCTTTTTACCCAAAAATAAGGAATTTTGGAATAAATAGGTATCCTTGTTAGTTATTGGATAAGATATTTCTCGTGTACTTCCTTGTACAATTAGTATTCTCCCATAATGATCATATAATTATGGGAGCTATTTTATTGGATTTCTCCTTAGTCCATATTCCAAGAATATCCTATTTTTGGCCTTAGTAAATTATAAGTTACCTATCTACTAGTGGATTACTCACCCTAGATGGAATTTGATATGTTCTATCTAAAAAAATTCTGGTAAACTCTTGAAATTGATTTATAACTTTGCCCTTCTATATTTATGGTCTAATTTAGGCAAAATTTGCCGACAGTAATTTGTTATACCAATTATTTAAGCTAAGGTAATTTTCCCAACCTTCAATAGTGATTTTTGACCTCTGGTAATTATTAGGTAATTATATAAATTCATTTATTAATTTCCTTTCTCTAGTTTATACACAAAATTGGTTACTTTTAATGAAGATAAGTATCTAAACTAATTATCTGAGGTTAAGATATTTACTGTGGGTTCCTCAAGGTTTGTCTTACCTCTGATAATTATCTCAAAGTTTTTTGGATTAATTTGCTATTTCCCTCCTTTTATTTTTTCCTAAAAATAGTGTAATTCTACAGAGATAATTAGTTAAACTAATTATTTGAGGTTAAACTAATTATCACAAGTTTCATAAGATGTGATTTACCTCTGATAATTATCTCAAAGCATTTTGAATTAGTTTGCTATTTTCCTCCTTTTATTTTCTCCTAAAAATAGTGTAATTCTACTGAGATAATCAATTAAATTAATTTTCTGAGGTGATGATAATTATTACGGGTTTCATAACATGTAATTTACCTCTGATAATTATCTTAAATCATTTTGGATTAGTTTGCTATTTTTTCCATTGTATTTTTTGCTAAAATTAGTACACTTTTATTGAGATAATTAGTTAAATTAATTATCTAAGATTAAGATAATTATCATGAGTTTTATAACATGTGATTTACCTCTAATAATTATCTTAAAGCAGTTTGGATTAGTTTAATATTTTCCCTTGTATTTTCTCCTAAAAACAATGTAATTCTATTGAGATAATTAGTTAGACTAATTATCTGAGGTTAAGATAACTATCATAGGTTTCAAAAGATGTTTTTCTACTTTGATATTTATCTCAAAGAATTTTGAATCAGCTTACTATTTTCTCCCTTTTATTTTCCCTTAAAAACAGTGTAATTCTGCTGAGATAATTAGTTAAACTAATTATCTGAGGTTAAGATAATTATCATGGGTTCCATAAGATATGATTTACCTCTAATGATTATCTCAAAGTATTTTGAATTAATTTGATCATTTCTTCCTTTACTTTTCTCTTAAAAACAATGTTATTTTGCTTAAATAATTATAAAAATTACTCCAAAAATTACAAGATAATTTTCCTAGCATAATGGTAGTCTAATATAGCTCTTATAATTATCTCATCTTAATCTCAATTTAATTAGTAGAATTATCATTAATTTATGGCTAAAATGAGTAATTTCAGTCCTAGTATGAGATAATAATTAATTAGCTTAGTATCCCTAAGCTTAATCACAATAATCAGCAGAGAATTTTGAATTAGGAGAGAATTTTAGAGTATACATAGGTTTAATCTTCAATTAATTAAGAAAATTGTAAATAGGTTAACCTAGTTTTACTAATTAAAAAAGGTTAGTGCTAATTACCGTTGATTAACCAACTAGAGCTTTTCTCTCTAGTGATTTCTACGTAGAGGTCTCTCTAGATGAGAGAGAATGTACCAAGGCTCCGAGTCTATTTTTTTTTGAAGGAAGGGGGTCTTTTTATAGCTTTTCAGGGCCCCTAGGCTGTTTCTGGCAGGTTCTGGCACCTCAAGCAAGGCCCCAGCTTCCAACTAGCGCCACCTACTGCTAAATCTGTCCCGGACAGGTTCCCCACAGCTCCACACCCCCCCCCCCCGCCCCCAGCTTCGAGAATTGATTTTTACTAATTTCACTGATTTTTAATGATGAAAATTGAAAATATCAGTAATTTCTAGAACCTTAGGATAAGAAAGTCTTTATTAATAATAATTATTGAAACCATCCAATATTACTTAACTAATTAAATTCCTAGTGTAACCTTTCAGAGCCCGTAACTTTTTCAGATTTTATCGAATTTGATTCTGAAAAATTCTAACCATAGTAAAGCTCTGGTTATGATTCCAAAAATACCAATATCATCCATAGTTGGATCATTCTAGAGTGTTTTCTCAATAACCAAGTTAAATTTAACAGGATTTGTACAATTTCTAAGGTTTCAAAAACTGGAAACCTTACAATCACCCCAACTTAAGGAATTGAGATGTCCTCATCTCAACCGAAATTGGAGAAATCTTTGCGAAGTGATACTTCGTCCTCCCATGTGGCATCTTCAGTGGGGTAGTCCTTCCATTTTACTAAACGTTCTCTGATTACTCTATTTCATAGACTTCTTTCCCTAGTATCGAGAATACAATCTGGTTGGAGTTCAAGATTTCCTTTCTTCTGCATCACAATCTATTCGTCGTCTAGAGTGTGATTGGGATTTGGGATGTAGGGTTTTAGAAGACTGGTATAGAATACATTATGGACCTTGAGGTGTTCATGTAGTTTTAATTTGTAAGCTTGATCATTGATTACTTTAATCACTTCATAAGGTCCACAATATCTGGGGCTTAGTTTTTTATATTTTCCCAAGGATAAATTGCTTCTCTTTGGCCATACCCTAAGGAATACTTTATCCCCTTGTTTGAAAAACTGATCAAACCATTTTTTATCAGTATAATGTTTTTGGTGGTCCTTAGCTGCCTGAATGTCCTGTCTTATGGCTTTGGTTTGGGCATCCATCTCCTCCAACATTTGCTTTGAAGCTTCTACTCTTGTAGTAGGGTCAGAAAAGTTTAGGGATGATATACATTCATGCCCATAAAGAGCATTAAATGGTGACATCCCAATGCTTTTATGAAATGAGGAATTATAGGCAAATTCCACCAGAGGAAGAAATTGTATCCATTTTCGGGGTTCTCTACTACAGTAGGCTCTAAGGATGTCTTCAATAACTTGATTCACTCTTTCCGTCTAGCCGTCCATCTGAGGGTGATAGGATGTACTGAAACATAGCTGGGTACCTAAGGATTCAAACAAAGCTTTCCAGAATTTTGAAGTAAATTTTGCATCTCTGTCACTGACTATTCTCTTAGGAAGTCCGTGTAATCTGAAGATCTCTTTGATAAATAAACGGTTTATCTCTGATGCAGTGTAAGTTGTTTTCACAAGCATCAAATGAGATACTTTAGTTAGCATATCCACTACCACAATAATGGAGTCGTAACCCCCTTGAACAGTGGGAAGGCCTGTTACAAAGTCCATGCTAATGAGTTCCCACTTCATTTGAGGAATGTCCAGAGGTTGAAGTTTTTCTGGCATCATTACTCGTTCAGCCTTATCCTTTGACATGAAAGACATTGTTTGATGTAGCAAAGTATATCTCCTTTCATTCATGCCCAAAAATAGCTTTTCCTTATGGCATTAAGGGTCTTTGCATAGCCAGGATGGCCGGCATCTGGAGTGTTGTGTCCTTCATAAAGGATTAACTCCTTTAATGTTGGATTCTTAGGAATGTAAAGCGGATACTTATAATCGAGAAGCCCATCCTCAAGTAAATAATCCTTGATTCTATCTTTCTCTTTCTCTTTTAGGTCCTGTTGATTGTTGGACGGATACGCCGCGACGGACGTCAGCACAGCGAGAACTCACCTAACATATAATGTCAGCTAAGGACGAAGCTCGACCCGCAGGCGCGTGGAAGCAAGCATAAGGTGTCAACCTACACTCGACCGACTCCTAACTAATTCCTACAGAGGTCTCTACCAATTGTCTAAGTCACAACCTTCAAGAGTGCAAAAGAGGAAACTTCCTACAACGCTTTTTGGAGCCGAACACCCATCAAACGATCTCGAAACACCATAGAACTTGAAGGAGACCCTATTACTACCAATAGGTCACTCTCCCTAAGGTCTATGAACCAAAATCCCGACCCAAAACACCCAGTGCAAAAACGCGTAGGATGTCTGGCCGAAAATTGCAAGTCTTCGTTTGTGAAATCTAAAGTGCCTAATGTGTAGTTCTACTCGTTGTGAACGCGTGGATATGCTGCAATGCAAAATCAGACAACGTATGATCACCCAAACAACTAATGAAGCTCGTAGAAGGAGCTTGCAAGACCGAACCGTATGCGCGTAATGTAGGTATCGGCGCGTAGCTCTCGTCGGGGGCAACACACTGCACTTCTCCGCACTCGATTCCAACCACCGAAGCACACGTAGCGTCAAGATGAAGCTCTCACTCTCTCTCTTGTACACAGTACGCTCTCACAGACTTCAAACTTGTTTTGAAATGACAAAAGGTTTTTCATTAAGGTCAAAAAGTGGTATATATACCTTACAACTTCTCAAACCCTAAAGTTCCAAAATCAACCATCTATTCAATCTAACTATCAAAACTGGAATACAATCTGAAAACTTCTGTAAGTCCCAATATTTACAAGGTGAAAAATCGGGTTTTCCTCAATGAATGAATAATTACAAAAATAATAGTCCGCCGAGTAGTTAGATGCCATGGGGTGTGTCCAGCTTCTAACATCCCCCCCCTCCTTGTTCATGTCGTCCCCGACATGGCCTTGATCAGCTGCCTCATCTTATCGTTTCCCGCATCTTTAGTACTGATTCGTACCTGGCATGTAGGTTAAGCATTGTTGGTCCAAAGATTTCTATGTTCATGGTGAAGAATCCTGTATAAAATGCTTCTTCAAAAGCCTGGAGGTGATAAGATGGTAGAAACATGATTCTTTGATACAGCGCATGTATCACCTCCTTGCAAGGCTGACCTGAGAGATCATAAGCACAATTGTATGTGTCCTGGAAGAAGAATATGCTGTCAGTCACCTGTCCTGGCTTGAATGTCTCGAACACTGCTAGGATTGTTCTGCAGATTTTTCTCATCATAATACATGTAAGGTCAAGAGAGCCAGTGAACAACTTTATGGCGCCTGTTAGGGTTTTCACCATGTATTGGACACTTATTCTCTGACCCGCCTTCATGCCCGGCAACTTTGGGTAATTTAGCCAAGTGGGTTGGCTTCTTTGCAGAATTTCTTGTGCCTTCCACATCCTAATTCTTGGTAGAGGACAGAAGCTGAGGTTGTCTCTGATATGTTTAGGTGCCTCTACCAAGTGGATTAGGTATTGTGGATACTTGGTAAGCCAAGCCTTCCTCCACTTTGGCTGAGAATCACGATAAGTTTCACTCCTTCTGGCCTCGAGGTGTCTGCATTGTAGAGAGGTACCGTTTTCTCTTCCCTGATTCGCTTGTTTATTGTTGTTGCTTCATATTTCAGCAATGGATATGGGAGAGAGGGATGAAGCCACTCGCGCTTGACATTGTTGACGTCGATCCTCTGGATGGTCATAGATTTGAAGACCCTCTGCTCCCATTCCAAGGCTTCCTTTGTGCTTTCTCGTAGCTCTGCCTCTATTGCCTTATGCAAATTTTCATCCTCTTCTTGTGTTAGACTCTGTGGCTCTTGAGAGGATCCTGCTATGCTTTCCTCTTGCATGGTTGTGTCCACAGGCTCTCCCATATTTTCGATGTCGATTCCCTCATTGGCAGCTGGCCCTAAGCTTTCTGCCTCTCCTCCTTGCTGGCCTTTCAACTCCTCAATTTGCCTGAGGAGTGTTGCTTCTCCGCTTCAGCTTGTCCGCCCATATTCACGAGGAGGTCATTAAGTTCAGCGTTTATTTTTTCCGCCTCCTCGAGCTTCACCTTTATGCTCTCCACTTTTTCTTGTAGGGCTTTTGGCTGTCCTCCATTCTTGTTTGCATTACAATAGACCCTTCAGCCGTCATTAATCTCTGCTTTTTCTCGAGAGTCAGCTCCTTCTGAAGTTCCTGCATTTGCTCTTCATATATTTGACTCTCGGAAACGATTTGAGTCGTCGTAGCTCTGACTCTAGCAGGCGATGCTCGCAGCCTCTGGATGGTTTGATCTTTGACTTTTAATTAATCCTTGAGCTCAAGGATTTTATCCAGTCTTACTTCTTGTTCTATTTCTGCTCTTTCCTTGGCATTCCTCATGGCCTCAACTTCTTTTGTTTCCTCTGCCAGTTGTAGTGTCAGATTATCCCGTTCTTTTTCAGCATCTCGCAATGACTTGCTGAGCTGTAGACACTCTTCTTCAGCTGCTTGTATTCTTTTTGTTGTTGCCTCATTTTCTTCTTTCATTGCTTGGAAGTTTTGTAGAGCCGTTGCCAAGCTGGCCTGGAGGTCAGCTTCTCTCTCTTTTTGCTTCTGGCTTTGTGCTTGCAGAGAATCCCTTTCCATCTTGGTCTTTTCTTCACTGTCTTTGAGAGTTATCATATCTTTCTCTGAAGCCATAGATTGGGTTCGCAATTCGGCTAGCTTTGTCATCACCACGTCCCAGTCATTGGAGGGCGGGTGCAGGTCCACAGTGTCTATAGCAATTTCTTTAAGTTCCACTAGCCGGATGCCTTGCATCTGTTCTTTATGCGCTTCTCTTGCCAAGTCGAATGCGACTGTGGCGGCTTCTTCCTTTGTATAGCCTGCAACTAGTAGGTACAAAAATGTATAATAGGCCTCATGTGATTCTTTTTGTTCACAGACTTAGGCTTGGCGTCTTCTGTAGGGCTCTGTGAGGTGTTTTTGGGCTCAAAAAGTGTATCTTGAAGATGGGGGTCAAAAGTGATTAGAATGGCTTTAAACTTGACATATGGGCTCTTGATGATGAGGTAATTAGATCTGAAATGACAAAACATCCCTTCCATGCCAAAAAGGCCCATTAGACATCCTACGTGTAGGATGTCTTTTTCATCATTTTGACTCCCTGACCACACAGATTGTTTGTTGATGTGTATGTGAATGTGTTGTGCAATTTTCATGAGATTTGGACAAGATTTGGTAGGTATTTGGACCATTATTGCCTCTATGCCTTAACTTTGTGTTTTTTCATGCATTTGAGGTCAAGCTTGGTCCAAATGTGATGAAACTTGGTGTATGGCTTGTAAATGTCATTTAGAACATGTGCATGACAAAAATTGATGAGGTTTGTGCCAAAAAGTTCCCTTGAGACATCCTACGCGTAGGATGTCTCCTGGTGATTTTTTCAGTGCTGGTGCTCCCAGTGCTTTCCCTTTGCTCCCCTAAGTCCCTTTTGAGCCTAATTTCAACAAAAAAGTCAAATGGATAGAGTATAACTCCCTGTGTGGACTTCAAAGCCTCCGAGCCGTTTTCTGACTTTTGGAGTGCTTTTAGGCGATGAAATTTCTCGATGTTGGTCTCCATAGCTTCCCGATCCCTTGGGGATCCTTGCCGTATGGTTTTTGTCGACTTTGGCTTCACCGGAGTTCCATTTGGAAATTTGTCGCTCTAGAAGCACCAGTGGTTGCGTTTACATATCTTTGATGATTTGTGGTAGTCTACCACCATAGTACTTGGTTGTTGATGGTCTAGGAAAGTCGCTCGTGAAGTTTGGTGGCAAACGGACTTGCGGTTTGGTCGCAAGTGCATTTTGACGCTTTGTGTGTCTGATGCCGTTTCTGAGGTTTAGTGCCGCTTCGGGTCACTTTGGTCATGCGGGTCATATGGACTTGTCGAGCATGTCGAGATGCTCCTTCCCATAAATTTTGGTAGCATTTGGTCGTTGTTTCGTCGATTTCCCATTTGGTGGCCTCTTGCGGATTTCTGGGACTTAGGTTTTTTCCCGATGGTTTCCCACTGCCTTTGGCTATCCAAGACTGGTCTCCTAGACTAGGGTAAGTTGCCGATGAAGTCTTGTTGCTTTCGGGTTAGCCGTTGGGCCGCCGTCTCTAATTGTAGGTCTCTACTGCTCGCTTTGTGTGTGACCTCTACGCTAGTTTTCGCGACATAAAGACAATCATGCGTGAAAAGCTCAAGGTGTTGAGCCTACCTCTCATATCTGGAGCGCGTCGGGTAGTCGTGCGCGTCGTAGAAGCAGCTGGAAGGTCGATCCGCTCTAGGTGGCAGAAGCTCTCTCCACAAAGTCAATAGTGAAAATGAGCTAAAAATGGGGTGAAAATTTCTTATAATGGAGGTCCCCGAAGCACTTTTCATGAAATTTGACATGTGCTCCTATCTTCTCGCGAGATGCGGTCTAGGCTCAAAAATTTCTTGATTTGGACTCCATTTGCCCTGTTTACCAGAATTTTGGCATTTCGGTCAAAATCCGGCCAAAACATGCTTTCCGCTTCAGTCTCATAATTGCACCCCCACTGTACC
Source organism: Adiantum capillus-veneris (assembly GCF_014529385.1). Lineage (NCBI taxonomy): Eukaryota > Viridiplantae > Streptophyta > Polypodiopsida > Polypodiales > Pteridaceae > Adiantum > Adiantum capillus-veneris. Next base: position 18,715,569 of record NC_140938.1, read on the forward strand.
ATAAGTTGTCCTATAGTCACTGATCATCACTATATTTTTTGTTTTTCATTACGACTGTTTTTCACCTGCTTTTTGTATTTTTGAAGTTTTTTGACGAAAATTAGCAAAATTAAAAGTAAAATAGCAAATCAAACCCAGAAAATCCCCAAAAATTATAATAAATCACAAACATCAACGCAACACATTATATACACTCACATGCAATTTTTATGGCCCGATTTCTCCATTTTACCAATATTTTGCCTGAAAAATGGCTATTTCTACTTATATACACACACCTAGGGGCTTGATTTGGCGTTTAGCCCCATATACCTGTAGCTTCATGCTGTATAAGGGCATATATACTTGGGTTACTCCAGAAAATTTCGCAATCAAACAACAACCCTTAAAATAGTCGAAAATCATGCCCTTTTTTGCTGTTTCTGTTATTGTTTCCGCATTTGAGAGTGCCTCTAGAATGCCTTCCCCCCTCCTAGCCGGAGTCCTCCCGGACGACAAGGTATTGCCTCGGAGTATGTGCCGTGCATAGGTTGAAACAGTTGTCCTAATGCCTGGTCGATTAACGGGCCCTACTTTATGCATACTCGATCAATGCATGGAAAAATTAAAGCTGTGCAAGAGAAGGGAATAAGCAAGATGCTTATTGGCACTCGCCGTCGAGGCTTCCTGTTTTCTTTGCAAGTAGCAGCTGTAACTCTACTGCTCTCTGTTTAATTTTCCTTTTGGCAAGAGGCAATTGCTTTGCCGACGCTGTTGATGGAGTCGTAGCTGTTTCTGAGGATAGAATTGGCTGGGATGTAATAGCTATGGGCCTTATGACCTTGGCTTTCCATTGGTATTTTGTTGCTGCCGACTTTTATAGATGGTTTGGCACGTTCTTTTTTGCCATTGATTTGTCTGTCATTGGCATCCACATATGATGGTGTTCCCTTTTGAAATGCAGCTGTCTGCTTTCCTTTGTTGTTTGTATGGAATGTAGTTCCTTTTGCTTTTGCTTTGGTATCCAAATGTGAGTGACATTTGGATTATTGCTAAGCATTTTCTTTGGTATCCACATCTGTTTTATGCCCTTGGTTTGGGGTTGAACCGTCTACTTTGTTGGAATCCGTTTGTTACATTGTGGTTTTTCTGCCATTACATTTCTATCCTTCCGCATCCATACTTGTTTACCTTGTTTTGGTAGCCCTAATTTTTGCATTGTGGTCGGTGACTTCATCTGTCTGTAATTAGCATGGTTGACTTTTACCTTAATGTTGGTCTCTGGTATCATTTTGTTCTTGACTGGCATTCGTGTTGTAGGCTTTGTTTCCAGTGATTGCATGGTTTGCAGTTGATCATGATGGTATTGCGGAGCAAAAGGTATCACTTGTTGTTCATGTTCATGTTGAATTTTGATTGCCTTTGCTTTCCAATCGATCTGCACATTGTCTGCTTTTTGCCAAGGTTGCCCTAACATCATTTGGTGTTGTGTGCTTGCATCTGTCACCACATAGAATTTGTGTGGGTAAACATATTGATGTATTTGTACATACAATATAGTCCATCCCAATGTTTTTAATGGGTGTGATGTGCTACTTTCCAACACTTGGGGAGTAGGATGAAGTTGATCTGTGACTCTGAGCTGTTGGTATAATCCGTAAGAGATCAAATTTGCTTGAGCACCGGAATCAAGCAAAGCCGTTGATTCAACTTGATTGTTGCCCACTTTGACTGTAATTATTGGCTCCACTATTTTTTTCTACAACTTCATCAGTCGAATGGCGTTGATTCTCAATGGTGGTCCACTTTGTTGTTGTCGTCGCAGAAGCCGTCTTTTTGCGATGCGTTCTTGTGCTTCGGCTTGAGCTTCCGCTCGCACTCTCTCTTTTTCCTTCATTCTTTGTTTTCCTTGGTGAATTTGTTGGAGCATCTCTTGTGTGAGTGGTAGATGATATTTTCTCAGTCGACATCCACTAATCCAGTTTGGCATTTCTTCACCTGCTAGTGTAGCAAGCTTGACAGTTCCACTTTGTGATAGATCATGAATCACAAATGGTTCCATCCCTCGCTTTTTCAGTTTCTTGGCATGTTGCTTCAAGGTATAAACAAGTACGTAATCACCTGTTTTGAACTCTTTTGTACGCACATGTTTATCAAAAAATTCCTTTTGTCTTATCTTTTTATCATAGATTGAAGCGACAGCTTGTAAGCGTAGTTCATCGAGCTTTTCAAGATCATTAATCCTTGAAGAGAGTTCATGCCCTGTCCATTCCAAGCTTGTTGCTACTCGTAGAGTTGGGATTAAAAACTCTATGGGTAGTATAGCATTTAGTCCAAACACCATGTTGTATGGTGTTGTTCCTATTGATGTTTTGTAAGCTACCCTGTATGCCCATAGTGTTGAGTGTAGTTGTTGATCCCAATCTGTTCTTGATTCTGACACTATTGTAGTGAGAACCGTGCATAGTGTTTTATTTGTGAACCCAGCTTGCCCATTGGCCTGTGGATGGTATGGTGCTGATTTCCTATGTATGATCATGAATTCCCCTAGTAGATATTCAATGACTTCATTGAGAAAGTGTGTTCCACGGTCACTGACAATTTCTATTGGTAACCCGTAACGTACAAAAACATGCTCATACTAAAATTATGACGTGGTTCATGCATCAACTTTTTGTGTTGCTTTGGCTTCGACCCATTTTGTGAGATAGTCCGTAGCCACAATGATATATTGGGTATGGGTGCGATATGCAGGGGGTGATATAGGTCCCACAAAATCAATGCCCCATTTTGCAAATGCTCTTGCCCCCATCATTGGCTGTAATGGCATCTCATCTCTTTTTATTGGTATCTTGGTGCGTTGACATGCATCACAACACTTTACAAACTCTTCAGCATCCATGTGTAATGTAGGCCACCAAATTCCTGCGATTAAGACAATTTTTGTCGTCTTATCGCCTGAAAAATGGCCTCCACTTACTCCGCTATGTGCATGTTTTAGAATCAACAGGTATTCACTTTCACTTGCACAGATTCTAAGTTGATTGTCCTTTCCCCGCTTATAGAGTTGATTCCCAATTAACTGAAAGTCACGAGCTTCCCGCTCTATAGCTTTTTTCCGTTCTCTTGTAATGTTCTCAGGGAACGTCCTAGTGGTTAAGAAGTCAATGATATATTGACTCCATTCAGGTGCTATGTTCACCTGAAACAAAGTTGCGTGATCCACTGGTCGTTTAGCACTACATACTGTACAATTGGTAACATAAGAATGTGTATCCGCATACAAAGTTGGCCAATAAACCCCTAACTATTTCAGTCTCTGGTGTGTTTTCACTGTTGAACAGTGAAAAGCACATCCCTGGACATGTGCCTCTTCAAGGTAGCACTCGAATTCTTCCGGATTTATACATAATCGTAGGATTAGGTTAGATTCAAGATGATACAGCCGTCCTGCTATCAACTGGAACTGCACTCCGTATTATCAAACTCATGTCCGAAGGAGAGAATGCTAACTATTTCCTGAGACCATTTGGGTACCATTTCAATGTTGAAAAGATAAGCATCTGGTATGTCATCATCTACCCCTTCTGGAGCTTCCCCATTGTGTATTCTTGAAAGATGATCTGCTCGCAGGTGGGTTTTACCCTTTTTGACCACCACTGTGAAGTCAAATTCTAGCAATATAATAAACCAGCGCACGATTATCCCTGTATTGCAAGGTTTATTTACTAGGTACAAAAGAGCTTGATGATCTGTAAAGAACACAAATTTGTTTGCAAGTAGATAATGCCGAAATTTCTTTACAGCATAAATCATTCCTAATCCTTCCCTCTCATTGGTTGTGTAGTTATTTTCTACACTGTTTAACTGTAGGCTCGCATAGCAAACCGGAAAATCCATTGTTCCGTCTCCAGGTTGAACTAGAATACTTCCAATGGCATATGCTGAAGCATCAATGTGCACATGGAATATCTTTTTCCAATCTGGTGCCTTTAGTACAGGTGCTGATATAAGATTTTCCTTCAGCTTTTGGAATGAGGTCTCACACTCCTCAGTCCACTCGTAATTGACTAGCAACCGATACAGAGGTTGTGCGATAACCGCATGCATGTATATGAATCTTCGATAATATCCGTAGTGCCCCATGAAGGATTGCACTTGTTTTGCATTAGTAGGCCTGGGCAGGTCTACAATGACTTTGACTTTGTCTAGGTCTGTGGTTATGCCGTTTCGTGAGACAATGTGTCCTAAGATTTGTCCTTGCTTAACCATAAATACACACTTTTCCGGGTTTAGATAGATTCAATATGTTCTGCACTTTTCAAAGACCTTTTGCAAATGGTCAATATGTTCCTCTCGTAGAAGAGAGTGTACACACAGGTCATCCATGTAAATTTCTAAGAATATTCTTAGGTATTCCTTGAAAGCGTGAGTCATTAACCTCTGGAAAGTGGTTGGTGCATTTGTTAAGCCAAATGGAATAACTCGATATGCATAAATCCCCCATTCTATGGCAAACGCTGTTTTGTGTTGATCCTCTTGCTATTGCCAGTTGGTTGTATCCTAAAAACCCATCTAGAAAGGAATAAGCTCGTTTCCCGGCCACTCGCTCGAGTACATGTTCTGTGATTGGCAAGGGATAATTATCCCTTATGGTTGCTGCATTCACCTTCTTGAGGTTTACACACACCCGCAGTTTTCCATTCTTTTTGGGAACTACCACAATTGGTGACACCCAATCTGTATGTTCAATCTCATAGATGAATTCCGCTTCCATCAGTTTATCAATCTCTTCCTTGATTCGTTTAGCAAATGTGTCATTATATGTATAAGGACGTTGTTTGCTAGGTTTTGCATCCAATTTCAAAGGAATTGTATGTTGGCATATCAATGGATCAACTCCTTTGAGGTCTTTGTAGGACCATGCGAACACATCTTTATACTTCTTGAGAAGTTGTGTTAGCTACACTTCCTCCTCAGGATCTAAATCGTTAGATATATAGACCGGCTGAGGCTTTTCACCTGGTTCTGCGAGGTCTATCTTTTTTGCATTTTCAGGCCCATCGTAAGATTCTTGGTTGGTTCTCTCCCTGATTGGTGGTATCATAATGATTTTTCTATCTTGGATAGTAAATTTCCGATAGTGTGCTGGTACGTTCATGTTGCCCTTTTCTGACTCCTTTTTTCCATCACTATCTTCTTCAGTAGTCCATATCTCTCTCAAAGACCGTTTCAGTTCTTGATATTTCTGTTTACGCTCCAGTTTGGTCCACTCTTGGTCTTTTGTTGTTTCTTTTTTTTTATTTTTCAGATTTTGTTTCGGTTTTAGATTTTCTTACCTGTTTTATTTCTCCTCGCGTTCTTTCTTTTCGATTTTCTGAGAATTTTCCTGATAGTTGATTTTTTACACAATCCTCAGCTTTTACAAGCATCAAATAGTGAACTTTACCTTTTACCCTGGGCATCAGGTTCTCTCTCACTTTGTTTCCTGCTCTTTTCCTCCTATAGCGTTCTTGGTGTCTAGGGTGTTGATTAGCAAAATTATAAAACTTGATATTCTTGGCTTCATTTCCACGCTTACTTGAGGTGTCTAAACACTCATTATCTGCATCATCATTTACTTCTAAATGTTCAGAGGAGTTGTCAAACTCTTCTTGTTCTAGAGGTTCAACCGTCTCTTTTCCGATACAATGCTTACCATGTAATAGGGAAGCACATCATAGCCATCCTTATCGCAAAATTTTGTTGTTGGACTGTCAGTAATGGTACAGACATCCAATGTTGCCAGTATGTGTTCCCATTCTAGAGGTTCCAAGGCATCCTCAGGGAAAGGTTCCTGAATATACTATTTGTCCTCAATTGCTCTTTCTAAGACGCATTCCTCTTTTGTTAAACTTCCACAATGTGAAGCTCCGCACATCCATAGCTCTTTTGGTTTCCCTAACCATGTTGGTAGTTCCGATCCTGCTACTATAGCCGAATCAAACTCTTCTACTGGTGTTTGGTTTACATCTTTGTAACTATGGTCTTTCAGGTGTATTTTAGTTGTCGTCTCTCCATGTCTGAGGTATATGTGGTCATAACCCCAATCTTGGACCATCTTCAGTTGTCGCATGAATGGTCGTCCCAAGATTATCTCATAATTGTTCTTTTTGTCAAAATCGATGCTCATACTCAATCCCGCACGAAGTGACAATCACTTTTTCTAAGAGTCCTAGAGGCTTCTCCATGAACCCATCTGCCAACTGCAGCTTCATTCTGGTAGCCCTCAAAGCTGGTTTTTCCCATTTTCTCCAGATTTCCTTGGTGGCGATAGCAACTACCGCTCCACTGTCAAGAATAGCTTTGGAAACTACTCCTTGGAATTCTCCATCTTCTCCCTCGCAATATTCTCCAACCTTATTCAATGGTACCGGCCTAGTGTTTAGGTTAGGTCTGTCCAACTCCCTGATTCCTTCTTGGAGCTTCAAGGTGGGGTCTTTAAGTCCAAATTTTTCTAGGCATTTTCCTACTGTGGTCCACATGTTTGGTCTTAACCTTAGGAGTTCTGCTAACATGATTGTGCATACCACCGGGGTGGATAACAACTCAATCAATCCTTGCGAATCCATCACCTTGTTAGAAGAAAGTCTTTGAGATGGGATTGCTCTCACTTCCGACTTAGCTTCATATTCTCCCAAGTAAGAGGGTAAAGTTCTCAAAGAGTCTGGTTGGCTGTGCCCCGAACTAATAGATCCTTGGTCTCCCCCTTGTGAATGTATCTCTAAGTTCATTTGTGATCTTGCCTCAAATTCTTCAATAGGAGGTAAGATCACGTTCTTTTCTTCTCTCATGCTATTCATATGGTTACTCATCCTATTAGCCTCATTGGCCTCTCGGATTTTCTTCCACAGATCATCTAAACCGTTACCGTCCTTACCCATTTCTGCCAATATTTTAGGCTGGAACCCGTCACTTGCCCCATCGGTGGTGTTTGGCACTATGATAGGCTCTCCTCTGGACTCATAGGCATTCGTGAGTCTTTCCTTTGTTTCTTCATGTTTCTCTAATGTTGGTTGGATAGGGGTTGGAGTTGGTGCGTCATGACAATTTGCCGGTTTACCCAATGGGTCTTCCATCAATGATTGAGCCGTCTCGATCATCTTTTTACACATATCCAACCTCTGTTTTTCTATTTCTGCATATGGATAAGTCATCCACCTTTTCTCCTGGGTTTGGTTCTTTTTAAGTCGAGCTTCATAAGCTTTTAGAAGTGCATCCAGCTGCTCGTTTACCTTGTCTGCCAGTACAGATCCTCCTGATACTGCACTTTTGGGCTCTTCTATTTCCTTGGATGCTATGGCTACTGTGGTGTGTGAGCTTAAGCTAGCTAGATCCTCTAACCGCTCCAATCTGTTCTTTGTATGTTTCAACTCATCGGATAGGGCTGCTTGCTCTCGTTCTTTCCTGGCTTTCCTACGCGCCTTTCTAGCTTTCCAAGTGCTTCTCTGATTTTTCGTTTCTGAACTTTGGGCATCGGTTTTTGGTTCTTCTACTATGGGTTCGTTAGTCTTTCTTTGGTCTTGGGTTCGTGTTACCGCCTGAATAGGTATGATTGTTTCATTTTCCGATCCTCCACTGGAAGGTACTGTTTCTAACAGGTTCAAGGTGGTTTTTGCTCCTTTGCTCGGGTTTTTAGGGCAATCGGGAATCAAATGAGTAATTCCACATTCTGGGAAATACGCATTGACTCTAATGATTTCATCATGCATAGACACCAAAGCCTTTTCTTCTGATTCAGTTACCGTTGGTGTGTATCTTATACCAATTGGTCGTAATCCTGGTAGGGGTGGTTGTTGCCCCAACACCGGTTGTGATCTTTCTACACCTACAGGTCCTGGTAAGTTGCCTGCTTGATATCTAGGCATCGGTGGTACTTGAGGGGAAGCTACTGGCGCTTGGGGAGCGTAAGGTCTCTCTCTCACATATCCCTTGTTATAATAACATTCCTCGGTCCCATGGTTTGTCCATTTTTGTTCATTAGCACACCACTTGGGCTGTTTAGCCTGGGGTTTGGCGTACAAGTTGATCTTTTTTAGCACTTCATCTACGAGCTGCTCCTGGTTTACCGCTATTTCTCCTTTCAGTGTTGTCTTGGAAGACTTGCTCCCACTTTGCTGCGAAGATGAATCTTCATCAAGGTCCTTGAACTCCCCTTCTTTGTAGACCGCACAATTGTCCACAAGGTATAGAGTCTCCTTGGTCAACTCATTCAACATCGTGCTCCTCTTCATATGTAAGTATTTCTGGAGATCTGCATTCCTTAGTCCTTGGATGAATATCAGCATAAGTCTGGACTGAGTTGGCAGTTCTTCAACAGGACAGAACTTAACATATCTTTTTAGTCTTAGGGCTGCCTTCCGTACAGATTCTCCATCTTTTTGTTTGAATTTATGGATTTGTGAGACGGTATTATGAGCTATTCCCCTTTGAGACAATTCCTCAATAAACTCGTCAAACACTTCCTCCATCGACTCAAAGTCTCTACGCTCCACAGAATCAAACCAAGTTGCAGCATCATCCTCTAGGGTTAGTCCAAACCCTGCAAATTGGGTAGGAAAATCTAACACCTCTTCGGCTCTAATTACACGCACAAAGGCTGCTACATGATCTCTTGGGTCTCTGTTTCCTGTGTATTTCTTGTCTCTGTTTACCCATTTTTTCACTTGATAAGGTCTAATTCTGCGATGGTCTACAAACCTCATCATTGGATCACCCCGTCCAAGTCGATACACCTCCTTAGGCCTTCTGTAATAGGCTGGTTCCTCTCCCAACGGTGCTCCTAAGCCATAATTTCTAACGGTTCTCGCTGGAGGTGGTTCATCTCTTCAAACTGTGGTCCTCCAGGCTCGGTCGACCCTTGTGTCTTACTCTCTGCTTGATACCTTGAATAGTGTGGTGGTTCTTGCAATCCCTGAGCCCTCGTACGGCTTGATAACCATCTCGGTTTTGGTCTGGTTCCATTGTTTCACTCTGTCGAAGCCATGCCTGCAATGATGGCTGGTTTGCTGGTTGGTCTTGGTTGTTGAATGCTTGCGGTCTTGTGGAATGTGAGGTAGTGTCATACTCATCTGAAAATGGATTTGTTGACTTGCTTGGGGTGTGGATTTCTCTGGGCATTTCCTCAGGGGCATATGCTGATGCTCCTGGACCTATTTCTCTTTCTACTTCCTCTGGGAGAATACACTGGTATTCTTGCTCGTATCTATCAACAAAAACTATGCCCTTCCCCGTAACAGTTTCATAAGAGAATAAGTAGAGAACCTTGTCTTTGCTTAGTTCGTTTACATATGGTTCTTTGCTGCAAAAGTAAGAGACAATACCCTCACTCTCATGTTTGTAGATTCCCACATTCTCATTATAAGTTGGAATCCTGGTTGTTTTCTTATCATACATAAAAATAGCTCCGGGCCGATCAATGTTTGGTGGTGGTTCTTGAGTTTCTGAAACCATTTTCCCTTTTGCCACGTTATCTCCATATCTGTTGTAAACTTCAAGGTTGCTAACTATTAAATAGTGGTTCCCCTTTTCGTCTCGGAATCTATCTTCATCATCAAACACTCGAATTATCTCCAATCTTTGTGCTGGCCTCTCTTCCATACAAATGCACTTGCGGCCTCGATAGTCAGAATAGACTAGGGCTCCTCTTGAGTTTGTTCCCTCTAAGAAGATCCCTCTCCAATCTTTGTGCTGGCCTCTCTTCGATACAAATGCACTTGCGGCCTCGATAGTCAGAATAGACTAGGGCTTCTCTTAAGTTTGTTCCCTCTAAGAAGATCATCGTGAGCCTAGAATCATTCAAAGGATTTTGGGAGGTACTTCCTCCTCGCATAGGTCCATCATAGGTGAAACCTCCTGGCTGTTGACTACCCATCATGAAGAAAGATTTGTCTGACGAAGTGTCAGTATCACTACCTTCCTCACTAATCGGTGCTAGCGGATCTAGTCGTGCCTGAGTTACACTCTCTTCAGTGGACACTAAGCTACCTTGGTCACCTGCCACCTTCTGGTCTCTAACAATGTATCTTCCTGATCTTAAATTCATAAAACTTATCAATGCAATTTATCATAAATTCAACCACTCACCTGGCAATGGGTCAGTTTCTGCACAACTTCTTTCCCTGTTGCTGAATATACCTATACACAAGCGTTTTAATTTCGGCAATTGAATCAAAGCATTTATCTGCTAGAGGTTATCTTAGTAATGATTGGTATAACTGGAGAGTTAATCTCAACCACTACTGTATTTTATACACTGCTGATGTTTTGGATTAGGTTTGCTAATCTGGAACAATACTTCCCTCTGATGTTGGCCAATTTACGCGAAAAAGTCTGAATTCAGTCTTTGCTTTGTCAAATGGGCAAACAAGGTCCAAATTCACTTCTGAAAGAAGTTCTGGAACCCTTAAGCCAAATGGAACCTCACTGTCTAGGCCAGGTCAAATTTTCTCTGCAGTATGCCCCAATAGACATCCTACGCGTAGGATGTCTCCTGCTGTGTTTTGCATGGATTTTTGCACTGTTGTTTCCCTTTGTTGTGCTGAGCTCACAGCTGCTTTGACTTTTTGATTTGGACACCTATTAGCTTGTCAATGAGTCAGAAATCTGTTTCGATGGTCTCTTGATGGTTTTGATCAGTCTAATCAACTCCAAATTAAACCAAAATTGACTAGGAGTCTTGCCTTACGCTATATAACACCTTACTATGCTCAAAGTCAAAGTCTGGCTTCATTTCATGCATTAGACATCCTATGCGTAGGATGTCTTTTTCATCCGAATGGCTTAAAACTCAAAGCCCAAGCTCCCCTTGAGTTGCTGATCACTTTGGGATACTCAGAATTCAGTTTGGAGTCCCAAATCACTCAGAAGACATCCTACGCATAGGATGTCTTTTTGGCCTGTTTGACCCCAGATTTGTCCCACAGCTTCCCTTGGATGTCAGTATCCCAGTGGTATGCTTAGATTTTGGTTTGGATGTCAAAAGTCCTAAATTTTTGGTATTTTTTCTTTTTTCAGTCAAAAGTGCTAAAGTACGCTTTGAACCCAATTTTCTTACCCAAATGAGGTGAAACCCCTTTCAGTCACTCAATATATCATGCAAGACATGCTCATGCAGCCATCTTATGGTTTTGGTTTCAAATTAATGTTTTGGCACTATTTGGATAGGATGTCTAGCAATTTCAGTCTATCTGGCCTTATCCTGTCAAGATATGACAAAATTTCCACTTTCCAGTTGAAATTAGGGTAAACCCTACCTCCTGAACACACTGGTCAACTCAAAATTCCAAAATTCCTTCCAAATTGGCCTGTAGACATCCTACACGTAGGATGTCTCCTGGCTTAAAATTAAAGTTTTTCCTGACAGGAATGCTCCTGAAGCTCTGTAGATCTATTAGAAACACTCACAGCAATTTTTGGACTTCAATTAGGCTTTCACCCACACTTTTGGCTCTCTTTTCTTCTTTTACAAACTTGCAATGATTCTACCAAGCAAGTGTACATGCATAAAATGCTTTAGATCCTGAATCATGATGTCCTACTTACTCTACTCCTACCTATCATGAAGAAATGGTGATAATGGTGTTTTTGGTTGCTTTTTGGCCTCTCCGGACTCTCAAGCTCTCCTCTCACCACTTCTACCACTCCCACTCCTACTCTAGAACTCGACTACTACCTAAAAATACCTAAGTCTACCTCTTCTACCTAAGTCGAAGGATGTAGGCCAGACACACGCTTCCTAGACTCCCTCTAAGACCTAGAGAGTCCTCCACCCACTAATCCTATCTAAATGTAAAGCGAGACTCTTGGCAAGCTAAAAATCCCAATCCTCAAGGATTAGTCTCGGTCACCTACCTAAGGTTTTCGTCCTCAGCAGCGGCGTCAATGTTGGACAGATACGCCGCGACGGACGTCAGCAAAGCGAGAACTCACCTAACATATAATGTCAGCTAAGGACGAAGCTCGACCTGCAGGCACGTGGAAGCAAGCATAAGGTGTCAACCTACACTCGACCGAATCCTAACTAATTCCTACAGAGGTCTCTACCAATTGTCTAAGTCACAGCCTTCAAGAGTGCAAAAGAGGAAACTTCTTACAACGCTTTTTGGAGCCGAACACCCATCAAACGATCTCGAAACACCATAGAACTTGAAGGAGACCCTATTACTACCAATAGGTCACTCTCCCTAAGGTCTATGAATCAAAATCCCGACCCAAAACACCCGGTGCAGAAACGCATAGGATGTCTGGCCGAAATCTGCAAGTCTCCATTTCTAAAATCTAAAGTGTCTGATGTGTAGTTCTACTCATTGTGAATGCGTGGATATGCTGCAATGCAAAATCGAACAACGTATGCTCACCCAAACAATCGATGAAGCTCGTAGAAGGAGCTCGCAAGACCGAACCGTACGCGCGCAATGTAGGTATCGGCACGTAGCTCTCGTCGGGGGCAACACGCTGCACTTCTCCGCACTCGATTCTAACCACCGAAGCACATGTAGCGTCAAGATGAAGCTCTCACTCTCTCTCTTGTACACAGTACGCTCGCACAGACTTCAAACTTGTTTTGAAATGACAAAAGGTTTTTCATTAAGGTCAAAAAGTGGTATATATACCTTACAACTTCTCAAACCCTAAAGTTCCAAAATCAACCATCTATTCAATCTAACTATCAAAACTGGAATACAATCTGGAAACTTCTGTAAGTCCCAATATTTACAAGGTGAAAAATCGGGTTTTCCTCAATGAATGAATAATTACAAAAATAATAGTCCGCCGAGTAGTTAGATGTCGTGGGGTGTGTCCAGCTTCTAACATCGATTAATAACTTGTAGGAGTTTTTGATAATCCTCATCTTCCAGGGATCCTTCCTTAACCTTGTTTAGGATTAGATTGTTGACTGTGGAAATAGCCCCAAGAAAACCTTACGGCTAAGGGCATCAGCAACCACATTCTCTTTCCCTGGTTTATATTTTATTTCAAAATCATATTCCTGTAAGAGTTCTATCCATCTTCTCTGCCTCATGTTGAGTGTTGCTTGTGAAAAAATCCATTTTAGACTCTGATGATCAGTGATTAATTGAAACTTTCCTCCTGGAAGATAGTGCTTCCAGAGTTTTAGAGCATGAATGACAACTAGGAGTTCCAGATCATGAGTTGGATAATTCAGCTCGTGGATTCTTAATTTTTGAGAAGTAAAGGCGACTGGTCTGCCTTCTTGGTTTAAAACTCCTCCTATAGCAAGACATCTGGCATCTGTAAACTCTTGAGTGAAGTTAGGAAGTTTGAGTACAGGGGCTGATGTGAGAATTTGCTTTAGTTTGAGGAAACAATCCTCTTGTTCTTTTTCCCATGTAAGTTCGGCTGTCTTTTTAAGTAGCTGCGTCAAGGGTGCGGCGATGATTGCATAATCCTTGACAAAGATTCTATACCATCCTGTAATGCCCAAGAATCCTCGAATCTCACTGACCGTCTTGGGTTGTGTCCAGTCTATTATGTCCTTAATCTTTGCGGGGTCTACTGAGATTCTTTCAGGGTTTATTATAAAACCAAGATAACTAACTTCGGACGTGAAAAACACACATTTACTCATATTGGCATATAACTAATGTTGGCGTAGAAGATGAAGTACTTTACGTACATGGCCTTCATGCTCTTTTTCATCTTTGGAATATACCAAGATATCGTCGAAAAACACCAACACAAAATCATCCAAATATTCTCTGAATATATCCTGCATGAGACGGTTAAAAGTGGTCGGAGCATTCATAAGACCAAAAGGCATCACAATGAACTCACAATGAATATATCCTGCATGAGACTGTTAAAAGTGGCCGGAGCATTCGTAAGACCAAAAGGCATCACAATGAACTCATAATGCCCATACCGGGTGTTGAATGCAGTTTTGTAAATATTTGCCGCCTTAACATTAATTTAATGGTAACCTGATCTGAGATCAATTTTTTTGAATACCTTGGCTCCATGTAATCTATCTAGTAATTCGTCGATGCGAGGGATATGATACTTATTCTTTACTGATACCTGGTTAAGTCCCCTATAATCGATGCAGAGACGTAAAGATCCATCCTTCTTCTTTTGGAATAAAACAGGCGCTCCCTAGGGTGAAATGCTTGGTCTTATGAATCCTTGTTCAATAAGCTGACAAAGTTGTTCTTTTAATTCAATAGCTTCAGGGAGGGACATTTTGTAGGGTCTTTTTGAAATTGGTTCACTACCTGGAAAGGTTTCTATTTCTTGGTCTATGTCCCTTGGAGGAGGTAAATTTGAGAGATCTTCCGGAAATATATCCGAAAATTCCTTAAGCCATTCTGGAGTTGTGATGTCCCTTGAATCATCAGCCTTATTAAGTTTTACTACAAAGATCTGTTGCCCCTTGCGTAACCCCTTCAGAAGTCGACTAGCCTTAACTAAATGAGCCTTAGGCGTCCCATTTGATCCTTGTACTAACGTTTCTTCACCTAAGTGATTTTTGAAGGATAGGTTCCCTTGAGCACAGTGAATATGGGCTTGATTTTTGATTAACCAATCCATTCCGAGAATACCGTCATCGATTCCTACTGGTAGAGTCTGAAAGGAAGATGAAGTAAGGGTTCCTCCCAGTTCAAACTCAACTTCCTCGGCTGTAAATTGAGATAGAACCTCTTTCCCATTTGCTAGTTCTACCACTAATTTCTTGGTGGGATATTGGTTCAATTTAAGTTTCCTTAAACATTTAGGGGAGAGAAAAGAGTGTGTGCTGCCACAATCTATAAGTAGTTCAAATTTTTCACCTTCTCTGTTTGCAGTGGTTTGGATAACAACATATTGTTGCCGAGTTTCAAGGTTATCAATGGCGGCACAAAGAGTAGCTCTTTCGTCTTCCTCATCTAGCAAGGTTGGCTCTCCTACTGTAGCATAAGCTCTGGTTCCTCTACCTCTTCCTCTGTCTCGTCCTCTATTTCCTCTACCTCTTTGATTATTTCCTTGTCCTATCTGAGTCTGAGGAGTGGTTCCAGCAGCAACTCGAGGATTTTCCCCCTCGGGGCATTGGCTCCTGTAGTGCTCCATTCTATTGCATCCATAGCATCTGATTTTTGGAAAAGTTTGCTCTATAGTGGCTGCAGCTGACACTGCCCTTCGTTGATTTCCTTGGTTGTAATTTCCCCTTGCTCTTCCTCTAAAGTTATTGTAGTTGTAATAGCTCCTTGCAGGGGGGTTTCCTTCAGCTGCAAGTGGTTTAGCTCTCAGAAGAGCATCTTGAATAGATATGGGTCTCATAGCTTCTAAGCGGATACTTAAAGGTTTTTTTAGACCCTGGCAAAAATGAGCAATCTGTTGTTCCATTGTCATTGGTGGTGCATAACGTTGTAAAGACACATATTTGGTGTAGTACTCTTCCAAAGTAAGCCCTAATTGTTTGAGGGCAAAGAATTCATTCATTTTAATAGCTTGGTGAGCTGGAGGAAGCTATCTTTCTTTTACTGCCTGCTTCATTCGTTCCCAAGAGGGACTAATGGAAGGGTCATCACTACAGTATTGTTTCCACCAGAGTTTTGCATCTCCGGTGAGTCGAAACATTCCTAACATTGCCTGATTTTCCGAAGCAGTTCCTAGTGCCAAGAAATAGTCATCCATGGCGTCGACAACGCAGACTTCCGCATCACGTTCTAAATTGGTTCCCTCTCCCTTGAAAGTTGGGAGTTGAACCTCTTTTAATAGCAGTTTCTTTTCCTGGGTGGGAGTGTAGAGTCTTTTTTCATTACCCTGGGTTTTTAATTAATGAAAATCTTTTAGTGATAACAATAATTTTGTGTTGTCATGTAATTTTTTTAATCTATATACTTTTGAAATTTTGAATGAAAACAGAAATCCGACAATTATTATAATCATGTCAATTAAACTACACGAGCATGTCATAAAACCATGGTATATACAAGAGTTAATACAACACTGACTCATACTATGTACAAGATGGACTCATGCTATATACAAGATGGACTCATACTATATAAAAGATGGACTCATGCTATATACAAGGTGTAACTCTCTATACCAAAATCCTCTTCACCACTGGTGGGTCTGACAGGGGATCAAAAAATATAACATCTTTTGGTCCCCTAAATTTTGGGCCTACCCTCATGGGTCTGATCCTACTTGGGTATATTACTTTGGCTACCTGATCATATACCCACTGATTTTGTGACACTTCTGCCCCATCTATAGTAATGGTCTGATCTTGATCTTCAGTCCCACTGAAAAAGAAAACTTCGATGGTCCGAAGTGTTTCTGCCCACTTGAGTCTTTTCAAATTGAGTGCCAAACCTTCTATCTGTCCCGCATCAATCAGGAAAATTCCACCAAACTGTGACCAGCTAATTCCCCATGTAGGAGGAGGGAAAAGCATTCCATCTAATAATTGCATGATGATCTTGCAAAATAAAAATTTATTGGAGTTGCAAGCAGCCTCGAACATGATGTTGAAAATCACAAACTTTCGGTAAGCTTGGCGGATATTTTCTTGTATTGATAGGAAAATTCTCATTTCACAACATACCATAATTAAAATGCAATATAACTTGTGCCTATTCTTTCAACTTTTTCATCCTAGGGTTAGGACCTTGTTAAACCATGCTCTGATACCACTTGTGACGTCTCCAAACCCGCCTACACCAAAAACGGGATGGGACCCTTGACAGGTCTCTAGGCCTAATCAATTCTGAGTCCCTAAACAAGAAGAATTCCAAGGAATTCACCCTTACCATTGATAATGGTTTAGGTTTATAGCCCTAGAAGGAGACCTAGTCCTGTCTCGCAGTGGAAACGGGACAACTTGTTAAAAAAAACCCTGGGGTATTCACCATGGAAAACTTACCGCACCACGTAAGTGTAGGGGAGGGGGTTTGTTTACAAGTTACATAAGCGTATAAGTTAGGGGCAGGCTTTCAATAATTTATCTCCCAAGCTTAAAAATAAGGGAGGGGATATCATATTTATGGGGTGAGGGGAGGGAGGAGAGAAGTGAGAAAAGGGAAAAATGAGAGGAAGTTTTTATATTTCAAAATCATGGCTTCCCAAAAGAGTATGCCATCGAACTTGTGAGTCAATAGCTACAAAGATACATACAAAAACTAACATTGCTTTGTATCAATTTCTTGTTTTGTGATTATAGTTCATTTGTTGAAGGATGAAAGCTATAAAGAGTTTGTACAGATGCAAATTTACACGGAGAACCTAGCACAACTTTATAACCATGTTTTTTTAATAATTTAGATGGCTCAAAATTGGATGAGTATCTAGAGTGCAGGTTGAATGGGCACATAGTCTGAAAGTCAAACTAAGACACGTTGAGGGTACATCCAGTTATCAACAAACTTGGTTTCTTAGTATGTCGCCAATCACTATTCTACACACTCTTTGAATAGTTTTACTCAGTTAGATCATGTGAGACCTAAATTTTATATGTAAGATAGGGGTATGATAGTTTTTTGCATGGATTATCATATAAGCGTAGAAAGGGGGGTCATATTCCCTAATATGAGTCTTATATAGGGGTATTATCAAAGTTGTCCGCTCGCAGGTGGCATCCCGTTTTGTATATAGAGTGAATCCCCCGGGAAAAAAACTATTCCCGCCCTAGAACTTCCATCATTCAGATTAAGGTTTCCTTAGCCAACGCTTTTCCCCCCCTAACATATGTGAGGGCACAGCCGTTGGTGGATTCCTCTTTCAAGTGAAGAAGTTTCTAAACGTTTTTTTTTTACTGCGCGGGAATGGATAGCTACCTGACTAATCAAGTCCACCCGTCCATGATTGACAACCTTAGTCAATCCCCACATACCACCCTGCACTCACACATGATTCTGTGTTCTTTAATTACTACCACATTCTTATCACAATTAAATCAATGATTTCTTTTAACTTTTCAAACTGAATTTTATTAAGACAACCCTTGAAAAACAGTATTGAAAACATTCTTTAACAAACAAACATCTTTAGACTTAAGACAAGGTATTGTCATTCTGAAGTATCTCTCACCAGTATTGGCTTGTCTCAAGACCACCTATCCATGGGTCAAAAAATGGCACCCATTCCTTTTTTATAAAAACTGGGGTGGAAAAATCCATCACCCATAGTCCGTGCGCCCATACGCCAACCTGTTGCCCATACAACCGAGCAGTTCCTCTAGGATAAACTTGATATCCTAAGTAATATCCACAAGCACAAACAAGCACGGGGTAAAAACTCCACGTGCACTGAGGAAGTCGACTCATCCATGGCGGAATCGCCATCATTACTCATTACTTGGAGTAAAATATTTCAAGGAATCAGAGGTGTCTTGAGACAAGCTGTCTTAAGGATGGTCAAACATTTCTTTCCTATTTACAATCATTGCTCATTGGTTTCTTAGAAGTTACCTTCCATTTACAGCCAGTTTATCCTTCCTAATCCTTACGTATGCAATGTTAACTTAGAAATGAACTTTAATATAGTTAAAGAATTAAGTGAACAAAATAGAAATCCACCCGGGACTGGTCGTCCATGTGCTGCTGCGCTGCAGCCTGCAGACTTTCCTCCGTAGGTCTATGACTAGGCCCAGCCTCATAGTCATGAGTGGCTTTATTTCTTTTGTTGCTAATATCCTCTTCCTCGGTAAGAGGATTTCCTCTCGTTCTCTTTGGAGCCATATTGGCATCCTTTATAAAAGGACTCAATCGATTAGAGGATTAATTGGATAATCTCTTTTCTTCCTTTTTACCCAAAAATAAGGAATTTTGGAATAAATAGGTATCCTTGTTAGTTATTGGATGAGATAAATCTCCTCTACTTCCTTGTACTATTAGTATTCTCCCCTAATGATCATATAATTATGGGAGCTATTTTACTGGATTTCTCCTTAGTCCATATTCTAAGAATATTCTATTTTTGGCCCTAGTAAATTATAAGTTACCTATCTGCTAGTGGATTACTCACCCTACATGGACTCGTGTGGATTCCTAGTGTAGCCTTTCAAAGCCCGTAACTTTTCCAGAGTTTATTGGAATCTGATTCTAAAAAATTCTAACCATTATAAAGCTCTGATTATGATTCCAAAAATACCAATATCAGCCATAGGTGGATCATTCTACAATGTTTTCTCAATAACCAAGTTAAATTTAACAGGCTTTGTACAATTTCTAAGGTCTCAAAAACTGGAAACCTTACAATGATCTTCCCGATTTGTATTTGTTTAACATTGAAATGGTTCCAAGGTGGAGCGAAGAGGTCATTTCTCTACTCACAATTGGGTCACTACAAGTAGAAAGACAACCATCAACTATACATCAAATGAGATCTCCGGCTTTAAGCAAGAGGATTGTACAAGCACGGTAAGGATGGGATTTTGAGACTATGTACAGCCCAAAGAATCCGACTACTACCTCAAACAGGCTCATATACAAAATACAGGGTTTCATAATGGAGAACGTAGACATGCTTACGGCTAAAGAGACTGGGAGTCTACTGGCAAAATATGGAACACAACATCCATACTCATGTAAAATCATGTGATATCTGTACAAAACAACCTCCAGTGCCACCCTGTTTCGAGTAGTACAAGGACCCAAATGGAGTACTCACATAGCTGAGTACTTAAGAAACAAGATCTTCCCTGAGGAATGGGGCAAGGCAAGAATGAAAACTGTAGAAGAAGAGGCCAAACACTATCTGCTCATTGCCAACCAATTATATAGGCAGGGAAAAGACCAACAAATACGACTGTATGCTAAGAAAAGCAAATATTATGCTATCCTAGAACATGCACACTCAAGACAGCCAGGGGGACATTTCTCTGCTGGGATAAAACGGCAAAGCTTGTGCACTTAGGCATATGGTGGCAAACCCTGTTTATGGATATATGAAGAGACCTATGTCAAACGATGTGATGAATGTCAACACACAAAACCACCCCTATGAAGAGATGAAATGCCATTAAGGGCAATGATGGGGGTACGTGCTTTTTCCAAATAGGGCATTGAGGTCATTGGTCCCATCATACCTCCGGGATACAGGTAGCACACACAATATATCATAGTAGCAACAGACTACATGATGAAATGGGCAGAAGCAAAGGCAACCCAAAAAAATGATGCACAAACTACAACTAAGTTCCTTTTCAAACACATCTTTACAAGATATGGTCTACCCATAGAAATAGTGAGCGATAGGGGAACACACTTTCTAAACAACGTCATTGAAAGCCTCCTTGACGAATGCATGGTGATCCATCGCAAGTCATCACCCTATCACCCGCAAGCTAACGGGCAAGCAGAGAGTACCAACAAAATCTTATGCACTGTAGTCACCAAAATAGTCAGTGACTCAAGAAATGATTGGGATCAAAAGCTACACACAACAGTATGGGCTTACAGAGTAGCTTTTAAAACTTCCATCAGGACGACTCCCTTTAACTTGGTGTTTGGGATTAATGTGATCCTATCCATGGAATTCTTAATCAAAACCCTACGAGTGGCAACACAATTAGGATGGATGGGCCACACGCTATCGGAGAGACTAGACACCCTGGAACAATTAGATGAAACCCAAATTAGAGCGATAGATGGACTTATATGCACAGAAAAAACAAATGAAGGCTTTCCATGATCAACATGTGATTAGCAAGGAGTTCCAAAAAGGGGATTATGTTTTAATGTATACCCTCAAACAACACTCCAAAAAACTCAAAAGCGAGGGATGGGGCCTTTTGTAATACATGATATATCACAAAGCGGTGCCGTAAAGATCACAACATTAGCAGGTAAGGAGATGCCGAATTGGACGAGTGGCTGCAAATTAAAGAAATATCTTCTTTCGTTGATACCAATAGAAGTCAAAACAATACATGCAACAACTCAGCGCAAAAGTCAAGCACGTGACATTCGGGAACAAGCACAACAGAAAGCCAAAATTAGAATATTAAAGTGCAAGGAGTAAGCAAACTTTCAAAGAAAAGCACAACAGAACGATGTATCAATACTACTCCAATAGCATCCATACAAACGGTGGATACATGGTTAGGTGGAATGGATCTACGCATTAATTTACAACTTACTGATGACACCACCGAGCAAGCATTAGTGGACACCGAGGCAAGAGCTAATGTTGTTAACTACTCCACTTCCAAAAAACTCACAAGGGAACCTCTAATGCCAAACATGATGAGGTTCAAAGTAGCAAACAAAGGCACAATGGACAGTCTTGGACACATAAATTTATCAATCACTATTGATGGAACAATTTATCCCCATCAATTTCATGTGGTTGAAGATCAGGATCTTAATGAAGCAGTTATTCTAGGAGTGTCGTGGATGCGCACTTATCAGGCCACGCCAAACTGGCAAGACAGTACCTTGCAGCTCAGACAAGAGGACCAATCTTGCACCACGCCCTTTGTACAAACTGACCATGTATGGGAGCCTCTACCATCACTACATGCATCACTTGAGCGATATTATACAATCGTGGTCAAGAAAATATGGGTTAAAAAATCCATCATGCAAATTAATCCAAAGAAATTGTGGATACCAAAACGAAAAAGCAATACAAGTCAGCCTACATTGCCTCAACAAAAATCCAACCTCGACAAACCGCCCAAGGCTCCTGTCGGACAACCTCGGCCAATCCAATAGCAACCTCACCAACCAAAAGACATCAAGTGGGTATGGAAACCAAAACAAACTCGCCCACAAGATGCTTGTTCAAGGAAATCCACACAAAAGCAATTTTAGTGCCGACCAAAACAAAGTCCTCAATCGAAACAACAAGCCGAATCACAACCTCTACAGGTCAGTGTCAAATACAGGGCGCGCCTTCTACAATTACTACTGTTTGGACCACGCAGCTTCAATGTAAACTCGCCTACAGCAGCCATTGAACATATTGATCAACACCCCCTTTCTTGCACAGCATTTTGTTTCACCATGCATATCATCCATTCGCATCATAGGGCCACACTATACGGCTATGCATAGACACCTTCTTTGTTCCCATGCACTCTAACATATGTTCGTCTGGGACGACTCAGTCTAGGAAGGAAGGAAAATACAACAGGATTATCATTTTGTATATATTCTTTTCATATTAATTATTTTATTTTCTTTTTCTTTAAAACAAGCTTTTTAGAGCCTTATAAACTCTTAGCAGATATAATCATGAGCCATACCGACACCATCTAATACCGGGTTAAGAATATGTATGTATCGGCCAACTAATAATAATTGTAAATAATTTTCATTTACTAAAAAGCAAAAATGACAGGTAATCAACAAAAATTGATAAGTCGAGCCAGGAAAGTCAGAATTGACTTTTGAAAGCAAACTCCGAGACTTCAAAGCAAGGACTTCGAACATGGCAAATATGAAAAGATTCGGCACAAGATGGATTTTGAGCCAACTTCTAAAGGATCAAAACTGCAAATTGAACGTCATTTATCAACCGAATATCAGAATGAAGAACGGTTCGAGATGCAGATGATATGAACAACAAGATATGATCAATGAAGGTAAGTATGAATGCGGCATTTCGGGTAGACTAGGAACATATAGTCAAATGGGGTAGCATAGGGTTTTTGATCTTGTTTCTACCCGCTCCGACTACCTCAGTAGCTCTTACTACACGGATTAGACATGTATGATTATTAACCCTACAAGAACATGTATGTATGCCCCATAGTGCATCAGCATTGCCAAAAAAACAGATCAAAGCAGTACAAAGTCACAAAATCTGCAAACTAACAAGGCCAATGGGGGACTTCAAAACTAATCAAAAACCAAAAACCTTTCATCATAGACCCCAAGTAGCTGGCAGAATCAGGTAGGGTAAAAACAACTGCAAAAGGTGGTGGAACATGGATCACGATCCATGTTCCTCAAACCCTAAAACCAAAATAAAATGTACAAAAGCATCCACAGGTGGCCAGGAACAACCTGCCCTAGATGGAATTGCAAAATGCTTCCCAACATGGATCGTGATCCATGTACCTTTTTGCCAAAATTAGAGAAGGATCGGTTCATTAGCTGGGAAATGCCACAATATGACTGGTGCTGCAAAAATAATCACAAAAATTGTTCTTAAACTCATCAAACCCTCCTGGCTTGCTACCTTCAATCTGCAAATGATCGGGAATCGAGGCAATAATAGATATCAGGCAAAGCATGTGCCCAAAAATGGTTCCAAGAAACAGATATCGTCAAGACGGAAAAAACATGGCCATAAACTAGAAAATGGACAAACTAAGGAAAAACATGTCCAAATTTGAAAAATTTTCACCAGTGTACTAGGAAAACCTTTGGGAACATATGTGCAAAGAAACTATATCAAAATTCCTCTAAACATGGATCGCGATCCATGTACCTTTTGGCCCAATCAAAGAAAAACCCATGCTGTCTGACCCAGTATGTTCAAAAAAGCCAAGCCATGAAGTTTCAAGCCATTTGAAATCCAAAATCCACTTCAAAATGCCAAAATTCTCTAACTCTGCAAAAACTTCCAAAAGTTAGCCTAAGTGCCGGACCAATGATCCAAATCCCAAAAATTTTGGACCAAGGCACCATCTAGATGAACCCTCCCAGATGATATTATCAGATTCTCAAAATGTTGTCTAACATGGATCGTGATCCATGTACCTCAAACCCTAAATCTAGAGAAATTTGCACAGTATCATCTCCATATGCCCAGGAATAACCTCCCCTGGTTGGATTTTCAAAATTTCTCCCAAATACACGGATCGCGATCCATGTACCTTTTTACCAAAATTCCTCTGTCACATTATGCCCTTGTGCCTATAGTAATACTCGATGCAGTGGTGAAATTTGGTCAAATTTGGGGTAGTTTTGACAAAGTTATGCTCATTTTTCATTTTATGGTCAAGTTTGCAACTTTTGGACAGTTTTGATCAATTGCTAAATCCTATTTTCAATGTTAAAGTTGACCATGGGATGCCTCAAAGGAAAGAATGAAGGGAGTGGAAAGCTACACATTATGAGATAACAGATATCTTCTCGAATGAGAAGGCTCATATCATCGAACAGGTACTCGAAGCAATTCTAGCTAACATATTTATTGGAAGATTTCAAGCCGCGGACAGAGAAATAGTGAAGACCACTATCTTCCCAAGGGAAATGTGGACACTACACCAAAAGCCAAAAGTCCAAGCATGGGGCACATGCCTGCAGTTGAAACTGACATTGTCATCTCTTCTTATTCCTTTTCTTAAGTTGGATAATCATTGTCACTCACCAACTCGTGCTTATAATCAGCGCTCTAAGAAAACGAGCAACAAGTGTCTACCACCAAAATCTCAGCACATAAGCGCGCTTAGGATAAGCCTTCACCTCACAAGAAGATTTAGAAATTTTCTCATGTAAGAAAACAAAGTCTTTTTTAGTGTTTTTCATACAATGCATAACATCATGAGCTTCTGCTCGGGAGGCACTGCATACCTAGCTAGGTACGATTGGGGGCATGGGACCCCTGGCCCCCCACCAGGGGCCGGCACTGCATACCTAGCTAGGTATGATTGGGGACATGGGACCCCCGGCCCCCCACCCGGGGCCGCCAGTCCCCTGCCCCCAATTGTACCTAGCTAGGTATCCGGTTCCTCCCTCACAGAAGCTCATGATGTTGAAATAAGTTAGAATGTGGGAATTATTGTGAGCATTTGTCCAAAACTTCTTGTGCCTAGTGTGCAGAGAGAAACTACCCCACCCCGGCTATTTATCACTCCCACGGTCCGTGCTCGAAGTTCATATGCCAGCCCGTGGTGTATGCTTGCAACATCCAAACAACTCCTAGGTCCTATTGTACTACAAAAATTCTCTATCACTCTAGAGCTACAAGCAGAAGCCCAATGCAATCAACACACACCTACATATGAAGCTCTTACCATGTGGTAGTGATGTGTGTGAACACACTAGGACCGTCGGGGCATTTTTTCCCTCTTTAGGAGGTTTTTTCCCTCGTGCATTGTATATACGCCCATCACTCTAGGGCTATCTATCTTTCCATTGCACACTAAGTAACACACTCTCTATTGTGTGCCTTGAGCTTCCTTCATCTTCTCCAAGGTGTGTGTGTTTCTCTGCAAACCTAATTCCAAAAATTGGTATCAGAGAAGGTCACGTCCTCCCAGGCTTAGTCGCCAGTTGCTCCAACACACGCCTGCTCAACTTCTCCAACACACGTCTGCTCAAAATTTTGATTTGGGCTCATTTCGGTCTCCGTTTCCACTACAGGCAGTACTGCACAGGCTATTTCGTCATTTTGTGCAAATTTTTTGTCAGTGTCGTTTTCTGCATAACAGGTGCCTTATAGTCTTCTACGGTTTGTGCTATATAGCACAGGTATATTTTCGGACAGTTTTCACATCAGGTCAGCATTTACCATGGCTGACAACAACAACACAGATGTGTTCAAGATGTTTGCTGCTGAGGACAGGTTGGATGGGGACAACTACCCTATGTGGGCTTATATGATGCAACATGTTCTTGTGTCAAAGGGTGTTTGGAACATTTTGCAGGGCATTGATGTACGTCCTGGTTCTGAGGATGTAGGCGATGTTGAGGATGTTGCATGTCTTGCTGCAAGGATTGCAGCTGTTAGAGTTGTTTTGCCTACGGCAGAACAAGCTCGTTGGGATGTTAAGGATGCGCAGGCTCATGCATTGATTGCGTTGTCTGTGAAGCACACCATTGTTCCTCACATCCGTTCAGCAAAATCTGCAAAACAGGCTTGGGATATTTTAGCAGGTCTTTATGCAAGCCGCAATGAGGCTAAAATTGCTTTGCTGCGTAAAGAGCTGGAGTCGAAGATTATGCGTGAGGAAGATGATATGGACACTTTCCTTGCTAGTGTCAAGGATATCAATGAGCAGCTTATTTCTGCAGGTGAAGTCATTTCAGACAGTTCCCTTGTGGAGATGGTTCTTGATGCCTTACCAGATTCCTATCAGACATATGCTAGTACTTGGAGACTGATGACCCAAGGAAATCCTGAAGTTGTCAAGTTTGATGCATTATGCACATTGTTGTTGCAAGAGTCACTTTCTAGAAAAAATAGGACTAGGCAGCGTGCAGTTGAACATGCCTTTATTGCTTCTCAAAGAAAGGGTGGTAACAGTAATGCAGCCACTTCTTATGGTTCTGCTGCGAGTGGCAAAAATTATGTTCCTAATGCTTCTGCTGGCAGCAATTCGTCTGGAAATTCTGGTGATAAGGGCAAAAAGAAGATGCGTTGCCATTATTGTAAAGCCAATGATCACTTGATCAAGTCGTGTCCTAAGTTGAAGGCCAAAGAGGCTAAGAAGAAAGAGGGTGGTTCCACTGCAAATGCTGGTTCCACTACAAATGCAGCCATTGTTGAGTCTTCTGTGAAAGGAGACTGTGTTGCTGATGTTGATGCAGAATGGGCTTTTAGCACAGAGTGCACTTACAATCTTGTTGTCCATGATGCATGCTTGTCAGTTGCTGCAGATTCACATGTGTGGTATTTTGACAGTCGTGCTACAAAGCACATTACCTCACATCGTGAATTGTTTACCTCTCTCGAGTCTGTCCCTCATGGGAATTCAGTCACTTGTGCCAACAACGCCTCTTATCCAGTTCAGGGAGTTGGAAAGATTGTGCTCACTGCTGCTAATGGCAGTTCCTTCACACTTGTTGATGCACTTTATGTACCTGGGATCAAGAAGAATCTCTTGTCTGTATCCGCACTTGCTAGACTTGGACTTGTAGTCAAATTTGTGGATGAA
Source organism: Adiantum capillus-veneris (assembly GCF_014529385.1). Lineage (NCBI taxonomy): Eukaryota > Viridiplantae > Streptophyta > Polypodiopsida > Polypodiales > Pteridaceae > Adiantum > Adiantum capillus-veneris. The sequence goes on from NC_140938.1 coordinate 18,742,366, forward strand.
AGATGTACAATTCATGATCTCAGTTTTGGTGATGAAATTGTTGCATCTGGCCTTTTGTGCCGTGGGCTGTATAAGCTCACTTTGTATGACAAGTGTGGAAAAAAATTTGCAAATGCTGTTGCAGATTCAAGGGCTATTTCAGATGCAAAACTTTGGCATGCACGTTTTGGTCATCTGAATTTTGCCAGTTTGCTGCGTTTGCAGAAATCTAATATGGTTGCTTCTTTGCCGCCTCGTGAAGCACCTATCAAACATGTTTGTGAAGGCTGTATTTTGGGTAAGATGCAGCGTTCTAAATTTCCAAAGGATGGTTCAGTTCGGGCCACATGCAGGTTGCAGCTTGTGCATAGTGATGTTTGTGGGCCCATGCAAACTGCGTCCTTGGGCAATTACCTGTACTTCGTGACTTTCATTGATGATTACTCCAGGCATGCATGGGTATTTCCTCTTAAAGCAAAGTCCAAAGTTTTTATGTGCTTCAAACAATTTCTGGCTATGGCTGAAAATGTCTCGAAATGTACTATGGGCACCCTCCGTTCCGATCGAGGGGGGGAGTATATGTCTCATGAATTTAATGCATTTTTGGCTAGTCGTGGGATAAAACACCAATGTACAATGCCTTATACACCTCAGCAAAATGGTGTTGCTGAGAGGAAAAACAGGTCACTGACGGAAATGGCACGATGTATGGTCAAAAGTCAAGCTTTATCGCATTCTTTTTGGCTTGAGGCCATCATGTGTGCCACTTATGTACTAAACAGGTGTCCTACGAAAGCTTTGCAGTCTATTACTCCATATGAAGCATGGCATGATAGAAAGCCTTCTATTGAGCACATGCGTGTTTTTGGTTGTTTGGCATATGCTTTGGTGCCACAAGTGCAGTGCAGAAAATTGGATGATAAGGATGCCAAATGTATTTTTGTTGGTTATAGTGCTGAAAGCAAAGGTTAAAGGTTGTATCATCCGCAAACAAAACGTATTCTGGTTTCTCGGGATGTAGTGTTTGTGGAAGATTCTGTTCAGCCCTTGTTGTCATGTACTAGAGACAGTAATGTAAGCTCACAGGACATTTATGACACTTTGTTGCCTCTTTTTAGTGGTGGAAATACGAATGTAAGTTCCAATGAGGCAAATGTACAGCCTATGGGGGTTTCTGAAAATGTTTTAGATCAACCTATTACTGATGCAGATGTACATGATGTACTTGATGAGGAAAGGGCTGAAAATGAGCAGGCTAGAGGTATGCCAAAATGGCTGGTGCACACTTTGTGTGACAGTAAATTGGATGCACCTTTGTATGGTTGTACTCGTTCAGGCTCTCGCCATGCATCTTATGCATCAGATTGTTATTCTTTGGCTGTGTCTAGTTTACATGATGTTGAGGAGCCTCTGACTTTTGATGAAGCACAGAATTCAGAAAATTGGATGGCTGCCATGCAATCAGAATATGATGCACTTATAGAAAATGACACATGGACTTTATGTGATTTGCCTCCTGGAAAAAAGGCCATTGGTATGAAGTGGGTTTACAAGTTGAAACGCAAACCGGATGGTGAGATCGATCGCCATAAGGCTCGACTTGTTGCAAAGGGTTATGCACAACAAAAGGCATAGATTATGAAGAGACTTTTGCTCCCACTTGTCGTATGACTACTGTGCATTTTCTATGTGCATTGGCAGCTCATTTTGGTTGGGATGTACATCAATCAGACATTGTTACTGCTTTCTTGAATGGTGATATATTTGAGGAAGTTTATGTAACGCAGCCTCGCGGTTTTGTCATAAAAGGACAAGAGGACAAAGTGTGCAAATGTAACAAGGCTTTGTATGGGTTGAAGCAATCTCCTCGTGCTTGGTATGACAAAGCTGACACTCATTTGGTCAAACAAGGCTATTTGTAATAGTCCAACAAAAAGCACATTGTATGTAAAGCGTGAGGGTGATGTATTTCTCATCGTGGTTCTTTATGTTGATGATTTGCTGATCACTGGACCAAATGAGAGACATATTGCTGAATTTAAGGCTGATCTAAATGCTACTTTCAAGATGAAAGATTTGGGGATATTGCATCATTATTTGGGCATACAGTTTAAGCAGTGTGATGGTGGTATTGCCTTGTGTCAGAAAATTTACATAGAGACATTGCTATGTAAGTTTGAACTTGAGGATTGCAAACCTATTGCCACTCCCATGGAAACAGGTTTGAAGTTGAGTCTACATGATGCTGGCGATCTTGCTGATGTCACTCTTTACCAAACTGTTGTTGGCTGCCTCATTTATGTATGCAACACGAGGCCAGATATTCAGTTTGCAGTCTCACAGGTCAGCAGATTTATGCATAGCCCAGGGTCTAAGCATTGGCAGGCTGTCAAGAGGATTTTCCGCTACCTTAGTGGCACTTTACATCTTGGCTTGTTTTATCCCAAGGGGAGATCATTGCCGCCAGACTTACATGCTTTTTCGGACTCAGATTGGGCTGGTTGTTTTGACACGCGAGTGTCCACAAGTGGTTTTTGTTTCATGCTTGGCAGTTCATGTATATCATGGTTGAGCAAGAAGCAACCTACTGTGGCCACTTCGAGTTGTGAGGCTGAGTACAGGGCAGTCTTCACAGCTATCGTTGAGTGTGTATGGCTCAAACGCCTTATGGCTGATTTGGGTGTTGGACAGGACACTGCCAACACTATCTACACTGACAGTCAGAGCGCATTGGCAGTTGCGAGGAACCCAGTTTTTCATGCTCGCACAAAGCACATTGAGGTGCATTACCACTATGTCAGGGAGAGGCTCTCAGCAGGAGAGATCAGCTTGGCTTATGTGCCAACACAGGACAACCCTGCAGATCTTTTCACAAATGCATTGTCTCGTGAGAAGCTTGAAGCTTTCCGCAAAGCTTTGGGCTTACTCCCCTTTGTGGACTGATCCTATCCTCAGGGCATGGCACTTCCCTTTACTCATGTGCCAGCTCTCGTTCACCGCATCACTCCAGGGGGTATTTGTTACCATATACATGTGGTAGTGATGTGTGTGAACACACTAGGACCGCCGGGGCATTTTTTCCCTCTTTAGGAGGTTTTTTCCCCCGTGCATTGTATATACGCCCATCACTCTAGGGCTATCTATCTTTCCATTGCACACTAAGTAACACACTCTCTATTGTGTGCCTTGAGCTTCCTTCGTCTTCTCCAAGCTGTGTGTGTTTCTCTGCAACCCTAATTCCAACAGAAGAAACTATGCTACCCCATCCCTTATATCTTCTCGCTTAGAGACCAGCTATGCTACCCCATCCCCTGCACTAAAATCTTGAATCTCACAACAAACTTATGGTAGCGCTAGCAAATGAGGATATTTCTATCAATAGATCCATGCAATTAACATTTGAACCACTAGATATTGAGGACACCTTAAAAACCATGAATTAGGTTTTTAGTTGCACCTCATTGATAAATCAAGGGATTTTTTCCTCAAGGGTTTTATCTTTGTAAATATGGTATCATAGAAAGATCTTATACATTGCTCATGCCTCAGTGGAGGAGGCCCTACAATCCTATGCATATTTCCTATTGCCTTAAAGATTATTTTTAGAGAGTAGTTATGGTGGAGGGATTTTTTATTTCTCTTTTCTTTAGGATTTGGTCTCAAGAGGGAATACTGGACAACCAACAAGTTGAGCATGAAGCTCATGTGCGGCACAACCTTTCAATTGAAAAAATTTCCTCTAAGAAATGGTAGCGTCTTTTCATCATTTGATATGTGTGGGTTCTTTGATTTTGATCATGTCGGTGCACCTCACCTTTGAATCTAGCAAAGACTGTGCTAGTTTTTTTTCCTTATTGCTACCATGTTTACCCATTTCTTTTCCACTAGATGTCACCTAAATTGTTTACTTCACCCATGAGTTAAAGGGGGGACAATATAGGCTAGTATCTGACTCTCTAGAGATTCTACTAGTGGAAATGTTCCCTATGGTAGCTCCTTATCCACTAATCTAAGTAGTAGTCTTGCAAGTTCTCCATGTATTTGGATGTATAAAACACTTTCTATTGTACATTTGGGCATTATTATTTATTTGATGATAATTAATTTTCTTCTCTCTCCTTTGTTATTCTCTCTCTCTCTCTCTCTCTCTCTCTCTCTCTCTCTCTCTCTCTCTCTCTCTCTCTCTCTCTCTCTCCCCCCCCCCCAAAAAAAAAAAAAAAAACCTTAATATGGGTATCCAAGTATGTCATTGCTATCAAGAAATCCTCCATCATTGCTATCAAGCTACAACCATAGGAAAAACTTTGGAAGATGATTGCTAATGATGAGAAAGAGCCAAAATTTGGCATGCTCTTTTAGCAGACAATCTTTTCAAAATCTTAACCTCACTAAAATGGGACAACAAGTGTGGACTACTATAAGAGACTTGGGACTGGCACATGCTCATCTCCACCCAGTCATGCCTTATATAGGCCCTTGGCTAACCATCTTACCCTAGGCCTGAGATTAATTCCCCCTTGGAGAATCGTTTTCTTCCTTGAAAACAAAAGTGGCAATATCTTTGTAAGAACACAAATGTTTTCCATAGTGACATTCTCACAAATCTAGTTGTCATTTGACTGATACACAATTCAATAGGAGGTTCAATGAAACAAAAACATCTTGATTTTCCACATTGTTTCCCCTTATTGTGTAATTGGCTTATATCCAAAATAGTGTGTAAGCTCAATTCATAACTCACATGAGTACTTTAAATGAGTTATCATAACTAAGAGATGTCTAAAAGAATACCTCTTCATGAAAGTGATATGCTGACCTAACTCATCAACAAAGATTAAGTTCTTAAATTGCTCTCAATGCTCATCAGTAAACAACCCCACCATAACTGGTGAGCGTGTTTGAGAACCTGACCTAAACATGAGGGACTAAACCTAGTCGCAACATGCATTGCCTTGTGGGAAGTAAAATCTAACTAGAGAGATAACCTTTCCATTTGGATTGCTTTGTGCTAACGTACACTCTTAGCATATTCTCTAGCGTGAGATTAACACTTGGAAATTGCATATCCATGTTTGGATAATTGGCAATACTAAAATTGAGTTATTTCTTCCCAATGGTTTTTAGAAAAAACTCTAAAATGACAAGTAAACGTGGGCCACAAGGATTCCCAATATTTTTGAATAGTCCATATAATCAATATTGATTATAAACAACCAATGTGGTTAAATTTAGAGATTGAACTATGAAATGAATAAACTTTACAAAGTTTAGTCAATGTATTTACAAGCACCTAAACCGAGCCATAGCCTTTGAAGGTGATTGGTAGACCTACACTTAATCTCATAGAGATATTGTACATAAAGTGTGAAATGATTCATAAGCTATCAAGTTCATGAATTTGCATCTGGCTCCAAATCTACCTTTGCTAAGGGTGTATGCATGATAGGGTGTACACACTTTTAGTAGTGGCCCTTAGTAGAATTACCAAAAAACAGTCTGTTTTTCCACACTATTATGTATATTTGACTTGCTTGCATGTACTTTTTAGCAGCAAGATTTGGTGGCCACACAAAATGCATAGTATTAAACACTATGGAAAGCTCCCATCTTCAATTTTTCAAACGAAAGTAGAAATTTTGGTGTGCAAGAAGTGCATTGGTCCAGCCTGTCACGCCCTGTCACAACACTGTAACCTTGATGAACAATTGTCTATATCTTTATATGAATTTATTCTCTTGACTTGTCCTTTTGCACATCAACTATTCACTTGATAAGCAATTTAACTTGATTTTTTAATATTTTTTGGGTCTCTATGTAATTTGTCTTTTTTGTCAGAATCGTTGTGAGAAAAAGCCTTGATTTTTTACACCATATCTCTAAAGATGTATAGACTATTTTCCAAGATCCAGCAGTCATTTGTCTGTTTACGACATGTAGAATGTGACGATGTAAAATGGTAGAATCTTTAATGGTTCAATTTGTTTAGATCTAGCTCGGAAAATAGCAAAGACTGCTTAGAGGATCTTAAGGGAGTTTTAAAATATATATAATAAATTATTTATATTGCCACTCAATTTTATTTTCATGTATTTTATAGCTTTCATCAAAAAGTACCCATGAGAAAAAATTTGAGTCAATTTGAGTTAGAGAAAGGTACTTTTCTACTGTTTTAATTTTTTCACTTCCACAATTAACTTAAGGTGTGGCTCCTTAGGTTTGGTAAAGTGTCAAGCTTAGAAATTTTGACATTTGTCCATATTTCATGGTTTAATCTCTTTCTCCCAATCCTACTTGTCTATTCCATGTCATACAAGGAGACTACCACATCACCAAAAGTCCATGTCATCACCCACATCACCATAGTCAAAAGTTTGACTTCACACTTGGTGTGCCACGTCATCCTAAACGCCACCTCATCCACCAACCTCCTGCCACCTTGCATGCCACCTCACATTAGATGCCATGTCATCCACCACCTCACGTGACACTTGTCCATGGTGCCTGCATGGCTTGCCACATCACCTGCCACCTCACAATCCACTAAGCATGACACATCATCAACTCTCCAACTCACCATCCACCTTTCTGCCACCTAAACATTCTATGTCACATTTTCCATGTCACATAATGACATGAAAGTCAAGGAGGATTCGACCGTGACATCATATTGCCACATAGATTGTCCATGTCATCCATGCATGGCCACCTCATAGCTACATCATTTATTTATATCTTTAATAAGTTCTTATTAATGAATAAATTATAAAGATTATATATCATAATTATTAAAAGACAACTTAAAGAAAGTTAGTTTTAAGTTTTATAAATTTTATTATTTTAAAAATTATGATTATTATTAAATTTCTATTTATTTAAATTACTATTGGATGAGAAGTTAAGGATTATAAAATTTTAATATAATTTTTTTTGAAAAGTTCACTTAACATAAGTCAACTAAATTAAAAGATAATTATAATTTCATATAAACTATTTTTCTAAAATTTGATTGGTGTATTCTTACATTAGGGAGACAATGTATATAAACCCCCTTTTATTTTAGTGCACTTCATTTGAGAGTTTAAGAGTGAGTGAGTTTGTGAGTTTGGAGCATTTATGCTCTTTTCATTCAATCACTAACTACTCTAACATTCATTTTTCTAAATAAGCATGGGTTCACAATCATGAAGGTCTCGAAAGCAAGCTCGACAACACAAAGACCCCGTCCACAAAGTTCGGGATGCGAAAGAATTGCCCATGCAGAAGAAAATCGACGCAAAGAGCTCAAGAATGCAAGCAACGCTCTAGAGCAAGATTACGTGTGGATGTGCTGCAAGAGCCTACGATCGAGGATGCATGTATCGCCGTATGAGGGTGACTCTCCTTCTCTCCCTCTATCGCCTAGCTTTTTGCCTTCTTCCTAATTGCTCATTTTCCTCTACCATTTTCCTCAACATCTACAGTCTTGCTAGGAGAGGGATCACCCGCTGGCGAGATCACACCCCCCACGGTGGGTACCTTTGGGGAGTTTCACATGGTGTCGCCAGCCTTGGAGCATTTCGGCAGTCCATTGACGTAGCACAATCGCCTCATTTCTTCGAGTGGATCTCCCTCACTTGCTCTTGGAACACCCTGTGGAGTTGGCATGGAGGCATCTGGGGGTGTTTACATGCATGTATCGCCGTATGAGGTTGACTCTTCTTCTCTCCCTCTATCGCCTAGCTTTTTGCCTTATTCCTAATTGCTCGGTCCCTCTACCATTTTCCTCAACATCTATAGTCCTGCTAGGAGAGGGATCACCCGCTGGCGAGATCACACCCCCCACGGTGGGTGCCTTTGGGGAGTTTCACATGGTGTCGCTAGCCTTGGAGCATTTTGGCAGTCCATTGATGCAGCACGATCGCCTCATTTCTTCGAGTGGATCTCCCTCACTTGCTCTTGGAACACCCTGTGGAGTTGGCATGGAGGCATGTGTGGACCCTACGGTATTGTGTAAGCCCAGTCCTTTAGCGATGGTATGCTCACTTAGCACGTCTGGAGACAAATATCATGCAGGCATCATTGCAGAGACCTACTTCAACGACATTGATCTCTCCTCACACACTCAGGTGCTTGAGCATTTGTTGCAACTCCCTTGTGTCATTGAGGCACGCACAACTATCGAGATCCATAGTTTGAGGACGTGTTGCACTACGATGGCAGTTGTAGATAGTGTCAAACGCTCTTACATTGCACTATCTTGACAGGGATCAAGGGATGCACTTGCTTCTCGTTGCACAGGCACTGTAGCAGTGGCGGCTACATCCATCACATGTATTTCTCGGGCCACTTCTCGTGTTGTGCATTCGTCAGCCCACCAAGTTGCGTGTCAGACGCCTTAGGAGACAGCAACTTGATTTGGGACATACTGATGAGCTATGGGCGAGAAATGGGCGTGCTCCACAATGCTCATGCATTCTAGATTCACGCATGAGAGAGCTCATAGCACAGTTTTGGGAGGAGAATTGTTGCACTTCAAAAAGGCAATTCGACATAGGATTGGTCGCAAAAGCAATACATAGAGCATGGTGCTATGATCCTAGAGATTACACAGAGTCAACTCTTTCATGCATTCCAGGATGCCTATCTAAGATTAGCATTGGTCAACACTCCTTCGAGGCTTGCAAGCCTTGGTACGTGGATTCATGCGCGAGAGGGAGACATGTTGCTGCAGATACCATGTGCAATTTTAGATTTTGTATGATGTGTTCCGCGCTCTTTCGGGTGGGTGGGATAGTTACATGGCAGTAGTATGACTACCAAACATGCACAGGTCTTTGAGGTAGCACATCTCATAGGTTGCAACTCACATCTCATACCACACCACGTCCTTACTTCATGCAGGTTTTTAGGTCCATTGTACATCCATATGTGCAGCATGCGCATCGCGCAAAGTGGCAAGATCGTCAGTTTTGTGCTTGCCTTGCCACTTTTTGATTAGAACTATGGTCTCTGTAGTGGATTTCACAGAGAACTACACCTTTGCTCCACAACAGGAGATCCAGTCCGAATACTACTTCTCTAAGAAGGTATAAATGATAATAGTTTGATAACTTTACATTTTCTTTGCATTTTTATCCACATTATGTAATTGCATTGTTTCATTCACTCTAACCTTTTTAAATGATCTTGAAGGTGGCATTCCTTGTACATATATCTTATTGTCATGCAGAGGTGGAAGTTGATGGAGTGGAGAGCTCTCAGGAATCATGAGTGATCATACATGAGTACGATTTCTACATCAGTGATGATCGCTCACACAGTGCGCAGTTTGTGCAACATTGTTTCCTGTAACATGATGGATTCCTTCTTGAGCTCCACATTTCATTCTATTTTCATTATATTTGGTTGGATGGTTGTGGTGCACAATTCAAAAGCGCACATTACTTCTTTTGGTTGTATAGATGGCACCATAGTAGTGAGATACCTTGCATTTGGAGCTTCTTTGAGTCAGGGCATGGAAAGAGAGAGCACGATGATGCACGCCCTTGTGTAAAGTGCGCTCTTTGACGATATCAGCTTTGATGCGACAATGATCGATTTAGAGATGCTAGACAGGTTGTGGAGTGGTTCTCACAACATATGGCATATGACTCATCTTGAGGTAGTGGATGCTCAGTGAGGAGGTTCTTTTGGTGTGTGGATAGCCACGGTATTGATCTCACTAGCTAGGATTTTGACATAGTAGTAGGTACACTCCAGTATTTGGAGCACCACAGCTAGGGATCCCACTATATTTACTAGGCACTACTCATGCTTTTGTGATGCCTGCATACATGGTGAGTGGGCAGCTGCACCATGACAAAGTGGGATGATAGGTGGACACTACAACCTCTTTCACAATCACAGGGTATGACCACATTGAGTAGCTCCATTGATAGCCAAGCCACACAATTCTCAGATGATGCTGATACTCTCAGAGAGTACTTGGCATAGGAAGATGATTTTGCAGTTATTGATGAAGAGGGAGTTGACTATTATATTCTTTAGGTGCACCAAGGCAAAGTATGTGCTTCAAGGATCCACTATGGATTATTATGGTGAGGCATATGATGCTCACAATATGGTTGTTTCAGAGCACTATTTTCAGTAGCTCCATGGACGTGGGCACTACATCCATTTTGTATAGTATGAGTGGCCGAAGGTGGCCATACACTACTCCCATCTTGTCCTTGTTGCGAAGCTAAGTCTAGAGAGGATTGTCAGTAAAAAGAAAGGGAGAACCCCTCGCTAGCATTTGGGTCCGGATGAGCACAAGAGCATCATGGAGACAGTATGTAGAGCAGAGCAAGAGTTGCAGACCTTGTAGATGATATTGGAGTTGCTTCTGTAGATGATATTTTTGATGATGAGTGTTAGCGATGACCCCTACATTCGTGTTATTTACCATTCCACCTTTTTGGCCCTTTCAGTCATTTCTATCCTCGTATACTCTGCTTCATTGATATTCTATATTATGGTGTTGTAATTTTCTTCGTTCATTGGATGTTAATTTTTGAAATTACCATTCATAAGTTGTTAGTTTGTTTTACCATTGATCTAGTTTTTTTAATATTCACGGTCTTACGTTGCCGTCTTATCGTAGACCATCGAGACGGATTGTGATGCCCATCAAACTTTGCAAGGGTGGGGATTTATATGCTTTCCCTACCTCTACAAAGTTTCATGGCCATTTGATCCAATCTTGTCGGTCTAGGGTGGCACAATCATCAATTTTTCGTTTTGGCTTCGCTAAGGGCCCAATGGTAAAAAACTGGCAATTGTGCCACCGTAGACCGTGAGACGGATTGCGATGCCCATGAAACTTTGCAGGGATAGGTATTTAGGTGCTTTCCCTACCCTTGAAAATTTTCATGGCCATCCTCTCCCGTCTCGTCGGTCTAGGGTGGCACTTATGCCATTTTTTTCGTTTTGGCTTCACTAAGGCCCCAATGGTAAAAAACTAGCAATTGTGCCACCGTAGCCCGTCAAAACAGATTGCAATGCCCATGAAACTTTAGAGGGGCCAGGATTTAGGTCACCCTTGCAAAGTTTCATGGCCATCCCCTCCGTCTTGTCGGTCTAGGGTGGCACAATTGCCAATTTTTTCGTTTTGACTTCGCTAAGGGCCCAATGGTAAAAAACTGGCGATTGTGCCACCGTAGCTCACCGAAAAAGATTACGATGGCCATGAAAATTTACACGAGCAAGGATTTAGGTGCTTTCCTCACCCCTACAAAGTTTCATGGCCATCCGCTCTCGTCTTGTTGGTCTAGGGTGGCACTTATGCCAATTTTTTCGTTTTGGCTTCGCTAAGGGCCCAATGGAAAAAAACTGGCGATTGTGCCACCGTAGACTGTCAAGACGGATTGTGATGCCCATGAAAATTTTCATAAGTAGGGATTTAGGTGCTTTCCTTGCCCCTACAATGTTTCATGGCCATCTGCTCCCGTCTTGATAGTCTATGGTGGCATAATCGCCAATTTTTTGGTTTTGGTTAAGGACCTAATGGTCAAAAACTAGCGATTGTGCCACCGTAGCCCATCAAAATAGATTGTGAAGGCCATGAAACTTTGCAAGGGCAAGGATTTAGGTGCTTTAGTCACCCCTGCAAAGCTTCATGGCCATAGACTCCCGTCTTGTTGGTCTAGGGTGGCACAATCTCCAATTTTTATGTTTTGGTTCGCTAAGGGCCCAATGGAAAAAAAACTGGTGATTGTGCTACCATAGACCATCGAGACCGATTGCAATGCCCATGAAACTTTGTAGGGATAGGGATTAAGGTACTTTCATTGCCCTTGCAATGTTTCATGGCCATCCGCTCCTGTCTCATCGGTCAAGGGTGGCACAATCGCCAATTTTTTTGTTTTGGCTTCGCTAAGGGCCCAATGGTAAAAAACTGGTGATTGTGCCACCATAGACCATCAAGACGGATTGCGTTGCCCATGAAACTTTGCAAGGGCAAGGATTTAAGTGCTACCATTGAGGGTCTTACAAAACTGTGGTACAAGTGAATCCCCAAAACTGTAACGAGATGACTATAATCATAAAGACAAAGTTTACAGAGGTTTGGTACAAATGGACTGTAATAAGTAAACATGGCAATTACGATCAACAAGACACATCATAAAAAGGTTTGATACAAGTCAACCACAAAATTAAAACATGGTGACTACAATTACAAGGACATATGGTACAAAGGACAAAAATTAAAAACATGGCGACTCGAACAAGATGACTATAAATAAACACCTTTGAGGGCAAAGTTTTGGTGCAAACCAACATCGTACAAAAGTGTGATACTTGTGACATGCAAACACTAGAACATGGCGAGTACAATTATAATGACACATTTTGCAAAGGTAAAATTCCATAAAGCAAAGCATTGTAATTACAGTCATAAGAAAACATCGAATGAGGATGTGTTACCCTTGAATTGCAAGGCCTAGAACATGTGTTGTCTAGAATCATAAGGACAAATTGTACAAAGCTATGGTACAAGTGAGCACCAAACACTATAGCGAGATGTCTATAATCATAAATGCAAAGTTTACAAAGGTTTGGTACAAATGGAGTACAATAAGTAAACATGACATTTACGCTCAACGAGACACATTGTAAAAAGGTTTGATACAAGTGAACCGCAAAATTAAAATGCACAAAGTTTTGGCACAAACCAACATCGTACAAAAGTGTGGTACAATCGAACTGCAAACGCTTGAACATGGAAAATACAATCATAAAGGCACGCAAATGGACTGCATAAGATAGAACATGGTGACTACAACCATATAGAAAATGCAAAAAATGCAAAAATATATACAAGTAAATCAATCTGAATCAGAGTCTGAAGCTACATGCTTTGTGTAGGGTGCGAGCTACACCCTAGCACGGGGGGGCTTGCACTAGTCTCTATGCTATGGTGCCTTGTCTACCAAGTGTTGTACTTTGCTTAGCGTGGGCCTCAGTTGCTGCTAAAGACTCACCAACCTCCACCCGGGCCCTGTCAGGCGGAAACTGAATCCTTGCAAGCACCAGCTCCTGGTCCGCTAGTGTGTGATGTGCCTGCTATCCCATATCCCAAATCCATAAATCTGCATATACTTGCCAGTTAAACTGTGAGCGATTACCCTCCTCCATTGGTAGCAACTCACCAACAAGTACTGAGCCAGCAAAGTCTGTGTCTGGGGGGAAAGAAGCACCACCAAGTGGCCTCCTCGGTGCTCTGTCTCTAGAATGCCCTATGAGGATGTCCCATTGTCGGAAGCTCTCTCGCTTGACCTCCTCTTCCTCTATAATTGCTGGCCCAACTACACCCACTGACTCTGCTATCTATATCACCTCCTCCTCCGTCACTTCCACTTTTACAAGGTTTTCTTTAGCAATGTATACTCATTTTTTTTAGAAGTTTATGAATCTTAATCGTATCTTGTGGACAACCTTTCCAAGTAGAAAGAAACTTGAAGTTGCTTTTTGAACTATCACGCATGAAGTTAAAGGTGTAAGAGCCTTCCAAATGAGTCTCTCAATCTTGCTCATGCAAGGTTTTCTTATGATTAGGCTTCGGGTAGTAGGTTCTCAAAGTGCAAAATTTTGGGATAAACTTAATTAACCTATGTCTACAACGACCCTATGTCCTCTCCTGTGTTCCATACATTCAAGAGCACACAGTGCATCCGAAGGCATAAGACAAAAAAAGGGGTTGGTTAGAACATTCCAGAAGATTGTGGACCGATGAGAGAGAGTCGGTGGGCGGTTTCAAGTCCTCTAGACTAGAAACAATGAATAGTAAATTCCACCAGCCACCTGTCCCAAATACCTGCAGCTTTATATGGATGAAGCCAGCATTTTGACAGCACGGTTGTTCACAAAAACCTAAGATTATGGATTTTTTGGTCTAGTAAAGATCCAATTGTGAATACGACTCCAACTTCAGAGGAGCTCCTATTAGCACTAAGAGTGCCTATATGAGTACAATTTTGGGGTAAGATCTAGCTCGTGATTACTAAATTACTTCGTAAGGGTTGATGGTCAATTCTTGGAACCTTCACACTTGCATTTTCAAGGAAAAAAGTTCAAAATCTACCAAGGGGTAGTGGAAAAATTTCAACTTCACAAGTAATGTAATGCCACAGGCAAACCCAAGGGGTGTCACGGACATGGGCCAAGGGCGGCCAAGGGCCGACTGTTAGTTGAGTAGTTTTTCTGCCAAGTTTAACCAAGGGGTTTGAAAATGTTGATTTTATTCAAGGGGTCTAGATTGCACATGCAACACAAAAGGTTACATGTGCAATACTACTTGCATTTCACTAATTGAAAATTAGTGTTCCTAGGCCTTTGGAGGTGGGAAATTTTGGCAGGTGCCTTTTTCATACGAATAAGTGAACACTATGTTTAACCTACAGGTACGCATTTGATTTGGTTTTGTTTCTTTCGGTTTGGTTTCTTATGTAGGATGCATAAACTATGTTGTCATCGATTTTTTTCTCTTCAGACAAATGACAAGGTCATGTAAGAGCCAAGAAATTTGGGTTGTGGTGTCCAAAATAAGTTTCTGCATTGTTCAGTTATAGACCCACTTGTAGGATTTATTTGGCACATGTTGTCACATGATGGGATGCAACATGGTCTAGGAGCTCAAGGAATTTGGTTTAGCCAAGTGTGGAGCAAGGCTAATGAGGGTCCCTCTCACTCCCATCGTAGAGTGTTTCCAGTTACCTCCACGCACAAGTACATCTTGTACTTGAAGGATGTTCTTTTTTTAGACACCCTTACATGAGACATGATCCACATGTGGAGAATATAAGTCTCTGGGACTGACACTGGTGCCCACTATTTCAAGTATGTTTCACGACAAAGTCCCTAGGTGCTGATCAAATCTGTTTTATAGACCATTTTCAGTACGATGTGTAAGGAACAATTTCAGGCCAAAAATTGTCGGATACATAGAATGACTTGTTAAGGTACAAGTGTTGCTAAACAACATTAATGGATAGTTGTTTACACATATAGCAAGGCTATGAGTTGATTCATGAAGAGGTTTCATTGTTTGTACCTAGAAGTGATTAATGTTTCATCTTCTATTATGGTTCAAACATTTCAGCAAGGCTTGCAAATGATTGCAGCACAAAGTATTTAGTTTCTTTTCAAAACTATTTACATTCCTTTTTAATGTGTGCTAGGAGCATCACATTCGCCATCAGTATTGGCAAGGATGGTAATGAATATACAGGTTCAAATCTATTTTTTGCTAAATGCATGCACACTAGGTGTTATGGGCCCTAGTGTTTAGCAAAGGCTGATTTGGAGTGGCATGCATATTCATCACGTTAGTGCTATGAAGCATTTTGCACTCTATTTGCAGTATCTCTCTGAGGTTAATTCTGGGGTCTACCAATCACCAATAGAGGTCATGGCTTGATTTGGGTGCTTGTGGATCTTTCAAGTTAACCAAGATGGTTATTCAGGACATTGTTGACTCCTCAGCAATGTTGTATGATATTGTGATCCCCGTTTACCAGTCATCTAGGAAAACTGTCTATAAACCGTGGGGGAAACACACCTCAGTACTGTCAGTTATCCAAGGGGATAGACATATTATAAAGTGTAATCTTGTGCTAAAGGGTATGCAAAGTGCGTACATTAGCACCAAGCAATCCAATTAGTAAGCATTTATTGCTCTACTTGGAGTTTTCTTACCATCAGTTAAAGCATGTTTGCAACTAGGTTTAGTCTCTTCATGTATAAGTCAGGTTCTCAACCTTGAACACTTGTTATGGTGGGGTTGTTTACTGATGAAATTGGAGAACAAGTAAAGGACCTACACTTGGCTGATGAGTTATGTCAACAAGTTACTTTCATGGAAAGTGAAAAGAGGTACTCTTTTGGGTACATCTTTGTTGTGATAACTCGTTTAGCATGCTCATGTGCGTTCTAAATGGAGTCTACACACTATGATTGGATTGGAACCGGTAACACAAGATGGTTGCAAATGGACAACAATGTGCAAAATCAAGATGTTATTCTTGATTTTGTTGGAACTCCTACTGAACCTTGTTTTGGTCAAACAAACAGCTGGATCCATGAGGGATACCAATGTGGAGAACATTAGTGTTCTTATGAAGATCCTACCACTTTTGTTTTTGCGGACAAAAATGCTTCTTCAAGGGGGGAGTAATGTCATGCCAAGGGTAGGAGTATAAGAGGGGAGTAATGGCATGCCAAGGGTAGGACTATAGGAGGGCAGGACCCTTGCCAAGGGCCGACAGATACACATGCGGTACATGGGCTATATATAGCTAAGAGCCAGAGGGCCAAGGGCCTACATATAGGTATGGTTGGGTGGTTATTGGCATGTCTATCTTCCCTATGGCCTTTCAAAAATTGTTCCTGATATGATGTGCTTGAAATGGTCTAATACACGGATATGACCAACATTTAGGGGCTTTGTCACGACCCGTAATTGAAATAGCAAGTGTCAATGTCAGTCCCAAAGACTCATACTCTCCACATTTGGAATATGTCTCATATAATGATGTCAAAAGTAGGACACCCATCAAGTACGAGATGTACTTGTGTGTGAAGGTAACAGTAAACACTCAACGACATCAGTGAGTGGGACCCTCATAACTCTTACTCCGCACTCACTAGACCAAAATCCATGAGTTCCTAGACCATGTTGTACACCTTGTGACTATCAACATGTGCCAAACAAAACCCTACCATGTAGGTTTGAAATTGCAGGGTGTAAAAATGTATATGGGACACTACAGGCCACAAATTCTTTGCTCCTACATGACCTTGTTATGTGTCTAAAGAGAAAAATGGACGAAAGCATTCTAGAATATGCATCCCACTTGGAAAACTCAATCAAAGCATATTCAAAAATGAAACTAAACAAAATCATATTCTTACCTCTGGAGGTGGAAATTAACTTACACTTACTCGGAGTCAAGTGCACTTTCCAAACTTGAAAGGTACATCACCAAAAATTGAGCCTCAAAAGGGCGAGTATGTCTTTTGTTAAACACTAAATGAGAGAATAATGAAAACCAAGCAATAGAGAGCCTGGTGCACCCATTGCTGTAATAACTGTCTCCTTTTAGCCCAAATACCTAATTTAGAGCCCATGGTATATAACCCAAAGGTTGTAATTATCAAGGGATATCAATTACTATGAACAAAGGACCATACATGCGATATTGGCCTACACTTGTGCACTCACATCTCCTTGTATGGGTATGGCATTGCAATGAAACTTCAAGTATTGCTTCTACATGCTCTTAACTTCATGTACATGTCTTTTGTATTGTGTTTGAGTGTGTATGTGTGATGCATCGAGTGGTTTAGCTTGAGGTTTCTCCGTGTACTGATCTTGATTTTCAGAAGTATTTAGAGGTTTAAACTTGTTTCTAAGCTTGGATAGAGATATCTAGGACTAGAGAGGATCCATAGGACCCCTCCTTCTTTGTCACGTTTGATGTAGGTGTGGGTAGTAGCGACGATCGCGGTTGCTCATCCCAGCTAGATTTTTTGAATTGAGTATTGGTCACATTTGTGGGTTTCCCTTGGTCTTATTAGTAGCGACTGCGGTTGCTCATCCCAGCCAGATTCTCAAAATTGAGTTTTGGTCACATTTGTGGGTTTCCCTTGGTCTGTGATACCACTTTTGATAAACAACTATATCAAATGGCAAGCCAACAACTATGGGAATCATGGATTTATGACCATGCAACATCAGACTAAGTGGATAATATGGATAGATTTACAACCATGCTAGGTCCACATAGACCATGTAACATCAGACCAAGTAGACCAAGTGGATAATACGGGTGGATTTACGGCCATGCCAGGGCCACATAGACCACCACATTATGCATCATAGCACTTTCAAGAAGGAAATAGAGCTCAAACGACAATTCCTCTAGGATTTGAAATGTTACAAGAAGAGTGTGGACAGAAAACAGAAATCTAGGAGAAGACCCTCTTGTTGACAATCAACAACAAGGCTACAAAGTTAGAGACAATATAGGGGCAAACACCAACCATGATCAGAGATCGAGAAATAGAGATAGATTGGGCAAGAAAATGATTAGATTGGTAGATCATCATAGGATCAAACCATCCCAAATCTAAAAATTGGTAAAAGTGGTATTCTCAAGAGTGATCAAAGTAGAGGAAGTTTTGGATTTTGCAACACAGTGGAAAGATGAGATTTTGAGACTCTAGCTATATGGTTTGACTCAGTGGAAAGATTAGATTTTGAGACTCTAGTCGATATGTTTGAGTAATTCATCAAAGAATTCTTGCAAAAAGACATAGATCACAATACAGTCTCACAAATTCACGAATTCAAGCAGAAAGAGGGTAAATTAGTACAAAAAGCGACATTATGGCTCAAGAGATATGTCAAGTTTTATTCGAGAGCAAAACAACCTACACAAGCACAATTGATTCTGATCTTTATCCAGGGTATGAGACATGCGGGTCTTTAGAAGGATCTCCATATGATAAGGAGCCTGCTGCTAAACAATTTACTCAAAGAAGCTCTTTATCTGGTGGATAATTGTGAGGTATATAAAGAAAAGGATTGTGAGAGTCAAGAGGATGAAACATCCTCTCAGCATAGTGATTCACAAATGACTGAGTCCATTGAGAAACAAACGGCACCTATCAATCAAGAAAAGTTTATCGATGACATAGTCAAGAGGTTAACTCCTCTTGTAAAGTCTGATTCGGGGGAGCCTAGGTGGTGCAAAATTGAGAGAAAATGGATAAAACATACGAGGGAAGAGTGCTACTATATCAAGGAATAGGCTAGGGAGAGGTATGTACAACTTGTTCCAGTAGCATCTACTCCACCTAGATACGCTACGAGGAATGGGCCAGGTAGAGTAGGAGTTTCAAGGCCACATCCTATCTTAGGACAACCACTATATCAAGGAATAGGATAGGGAGAGGTATGTACAACCTGTTCCAGTAGCACCTACTCCACCTAGATACGCTACGAGGAATGGGCCAGGTAGAGTAGGAGTTTCAAGGCCACATCCTATCTTAGGACAACAACCTCCATTGCCAGGTACTAGAATTCTTGTAGACATGAGATACATGTTGATGATGGAAGCAGCTAATAAACAAGCACTAGTACCAACAACAATGTATTATAACAATCAAAGTGGGTAATACCCTTCAGAAAAATAGCAGATGAGAGAAATACATGGAATGGTGAGGTCGGTACAACCTCCACCTTTTGCATTTCGACCTGAAGAAAGAAGGTATGAGATGGACAAAAGGACATTGCAGTTCATTGAAAATAGAGGCTTAGCTAGGTCAAATATTTCTTATAGCCAACAACAAATGCAAGAAGAAGCTCCTCAACCAGAGATAGACTGTCACAAAAGCTATGCCAACCAATTGGTCAAACAATGTCCTCAGATGGAGATTACTCAAGTGAATGCCTACTGTCTTGACTATGGCATCATTCACTTGATCTTTGAATATCCAAAAAACCCAAACCAAATCAAAAAGATCAAAACAAATGTCTTAGTGATTGTTCAGCTACTCAGTAGCTCAAAAAACAAAAACGCCATACCGCTCCAAGTAGTTACAAGAGCACCAAATCAAAAGGAAGCTGTTGAGAATCTAGAGACAGAGAAAACGAAAACTAACGCCAGTCCAAAAATGGATGAACCAAATATTGACATGCCTAGTTAAAAAACCAAGAGCAAAAGGAATACATGGAAAACTAGGAAGGCTAGGATGAAAGCTCGTAGGAAATGGAAGCAGAAATCCCTAGCTCAGGAGCTCACCCAAGCTAAAGGGAAGATAAGACAACATGAGGAAAGGGTTTCACCTCCTCTTATGCAGACGTCTCAACCTCCAAAAGAACCATCAACGGAAAGTAATCCTAGAAGTGATAGTTTAGGAGGATTAGTCTTGTAGAGAAAGTCAACTACCCCTTAGATGCCCTCCTAAAAGCCTATGATGCATGCCTTAAAAAAACCAAATTCAAGAATGGAGATGGATGAATTATCTATATGCTAAATTAGAAAAGCAAAGGCTGGAAATGTGTCAAAAAATGATTCAAACAACGCAAGATTTACTAGAACCACCAGTTGGAAAACCTGAGGATGTGATCCCTGTGCCACCTACACCAGTAATCCCACCAAACCAGGAATGAATAGAGCTAGATACCAGTCATGAGCACGTACCAAACCTCAAGGACCCAACATTAGAACCAAGGATAGTATTTAATACCACGGATAACTCTTTTGAGGGATTTCACTTAGCTATACCAGAGGGTTGTAAAGAAATAGATGGTATTGGAAAATTGTGGAAACAAGTCAAAGAGGCCAATGAAGCCAGTGAGCTAAGCAAACGTGTAAAGCAGATTGGTGATGGAAGAGGAGTGTTTCTTCCACCAATAGAGGAATTTGAGACTAAATCTCAAATGAATCTATAAGTGCAATTGTATTGGGGGGACCAAGGATTTGTACAATCTATGGACAATTAACCTGATTCACTAAGAACACTACCGTCCTATATGGGAGAGCACAAGGCCAAGTCAGATGTTATTGCAGTCCCATCACAGAGACACTCTTCCAAGAAAGTCATTAACTCTAAAGGTTTGATAGACATTTTTTTGACACCTATGACATGTAAAATAACACTAGCTGAGCTGCTACAAATACGACCAAACATGTGGACTACAGTGGGAAAATGTCTAGAAAAATTTGGTGTAAAAGACCCAACAACTCATATCAAGGAGGGGATCAGAGAGCTTGAGAGACCGCAACTGAACACTAGGCTAGTGCAATTAAACAAGGTCAAAGCGTATTGCAAAGGAGAGAACGGAAACACCTAAATTGTCACCACAATGACAATTCTAGACAGTGGAGCTGGAGTAGCCATTGCAACCAAGGAAAATTTTTGGAAAAAATAAGAAGAAAAGGAATCTCTCAACTTTTTGTCTAATTTTAATAATCTTCCCCCAAAAAGAGCAGTTTCTAAGCTATTTTTAGAAGTGATACCCCTTATACCACCTAGAAAATTTGAATTAGACGCAATTCGACTTGAACATAAGCTCTAGGATTATGAAATTTTTCACCATTGTGCACCATTTACTATCTCTTAACTAGGATTATTATGTAGCATCCCCATAGATATAGTGGAACAATGTAAAACCCTAGCCCTACATTCCAAGAATCTCTTATCCCAGGATGTTCTCTTTGAGCTTAATCAAATCAAACTGTTGGATGTGGACGATAAAAAATATCCCAGTTCTTCAATTATTACTTGCACCAAAGGACTCTCTCTTATAGACAAAGCCAAAGATAAAAAACGGTTTCTAAGGAATTGTTGGAATTCTTATAGACCATTCCTTAAGTGCCAATGCAAAAGGGTGGATCCTAATTTGAGTTGTTCTTTGTCAATCATTTGGTTTGGCCAATTTCTGTGGTATGTGTTCCAAAAGCTACCAAGGTGTGAATTTATAGTTTGGATAGCATCTTTTCCTACGGAATTGAGACATGCAGTAATTTTCTCTTATCATTTTCATGAGACATGCTAGAAGCAGCCAAGAGACTGGTCCTATACGCACCTAGGACTCTGCATAATACACCACTTTTCAACACAATGGAGACCTGACTCAAACCCCAAAACGAAAAGAACAACTAAAGAAGATTAAACAGACACACCAAGCAATATGAATTATACAAGTAAGAAACCAAGGCAGTTTAGAGGATCTAAAGACTATGGGGATACTCCAAAAGCGCTGGAATACACAAACTCTGAAGATCAGGTACGTCACAAACCATAAAACATAATGGTCTTTTGCATTTTCAAAGCAAGGTTAAAACACATGGGAGATTTATTCACATTTTTTTTTGCAACAAATTCATGAATTCTATTGATCCTAAAGTGTTCTGATAAACGATTTTCATACTAACAAAGATTTATCTATGCTGCGAGTTTGTTTTGGTTGGAAATACAAGAACCTTAATCATACTCTATACAAACCAACCTTGATTTTTAATGAGGAGTTTGAGGACACCCAAGAATGTGGATGCTTAACTCATAAACGGTTTTCAAATTTTATTTTGAACAATTTGGAAAACATGTAATCACTACAGATCCAAACTTAGCCAGGCATAAATTATTTAAAGAATTTACCAAAAAGGGATTAAATATCACATCCCATTAGTGCCTGTAAACCCTATCATAGTGGTAAAAGAACTTATGACATCATGGAAATCTTTAAGTGTTGTTATTGGATGTGAAGACAATAAGTCACATCATAACTACATTCAAATTTGCATTACTTAAACTTTTATGCAAAAATTTTCCTTTCATAGAAAGATTTGATGGATGAAATTCATTATGTTTTGAAGTATTTGTTTATTTGTGGGTTGGATAAATCGGCACAAACTCCGGTTTTTATATGTAAAAAACTTATTCGGCTAGCAAGAAGAAGATTGGAGTCTCTTGAGTTCAATCTCCTCTCCTCAAACAAAGTGGGGATTTGTGAAGCCATAAGTTCTTATACTCAAGAAATTGGGATAGAAGCACTGACGGACATCTCTCTCCCATATCTTATGAGAAAATTTAAAATACACAAGATGGAGTTTAGATGGATCAACAATGCATAGAAGTGTGTATTTACTCCTAGTGCAACCTTCACCACCAAACTTCTTAAGGAGTTACTATAGGGACTCAATTGAATACACTAAAAACATACATCACAAAATATACACCTTTTCTAGGATACAAACTAACAGGTACCGTGTGCCTTTATGAGGCTATTCCTCATAAAGGCACACATGGACTACTTGTGGTATTACCTAACATTGTTAAGCTCATTAAAACTAAGGGATATCATAATTTTAAGAAAATGCCGCAAACAAATTGTGCTTACAAAGAAAAAAAGGGGGGTCGTTTGGATGTTTGAGTACTTTCACAATATTAACGAGTTTGTGCTTGACAATTGTTTTACCAAACTAGGGAAAGACATTTATCACCAAGTAAAAGGCATACCAATGGGGTATAATGGTTCTCCATTACGGTGTAATTTGTATTTGGCATGGTTTGAGATTGAGTACATCAAGAAATTTTATCCACTTAAGCACTATGATATAATGAAAGCCTTTTTGTATGCATGGCGATATATGGATGACTTATTGTTTGCCAATAATCCCTTAATTTTGCAATATTTAGACCACCATAAAACCTTGTCCCATGAGCAACCCTTTACAAACCCTTTGATGGTGAGTATGTTACAAGTGCATCTTGAAAAAAACACAAATTACCGTGTCACCCAATGTCTCATTTATTCATGCAGCTAGTAATCGACCAAAAAAGATGGCAAATAATGTGTGCATATCACAAGTACTTTCTATTCTATATAATTCCTTGCAATAAGCATCACTGTTACAAATTTTAATAAACTCATTTGTATGTTTATAGAAAATGGTTTCACAGAAAAACTACCAAATTCATTGAAACAAACAATTTTCCTGGAAATAGATTTAACATCAATACTCTAAAATACAAAATTGGGAGAGGATAGGTCCACTAGGTGGCCTTTCTTCCGCCAAGTGTAACTTTCCTTAGGGATGGGGAAGGGCCACACACACACATACACAAAATAGTATGGCGTATACCTATATCATTGGCATATACAACTTCACACACACATGAAAAAACCTCGCATATGCACATAGGTCCAGTAATTTCTCAAATGATATATTGACATCCAATCGGCGGATTTTGAAGTGCGGTATATTTAGATTGATAACCCTTGCCTGGGCACCAAGAGGACCATGGGCCCGGGCTTATGAAAACACTACGTAGACAAGCCATCCATCTATGCACAATAGGATCAACATGGATAGGCGTAATGTAACAATTTGTAATTGTATGCAGTAACACATTTGAATAAGTATTGGAAACATTCTCTAACAAAGGTTGTAGCACTTACACAAATGTCGCAACAAGTACTAATCAAGTACCAATTACTGGTAGATTGAAAGATTTGGTTGCAAACGCATTATTTCATAAACTTTGGGTCAAGTATATGGGAGGTAATAATTAATAGGGTAGAAAATGGCTCTGTGTTATATAAATTGACTTTTTTTGGAATGGTCAATTTATGGTAAGGAAAAACAAGGAGATATTAGGTGGTCTTTTTGCAAAATATGACATAGAAAAGGCTCTTCATAATATAATTGGTTCATTTTTGGATGTGAACCTCCTGCGAGGATAAAACTTAGTGATAATTTGTGACTTTTTTGAAAAAATTGGTAAGTTACAAAGGATATGCTCTTGAAATTTATAAAATTTATAAAGCCTATCTTTAACATAGAGGAATGAAGAAAGGAGGTCACAAATAGGGACCACAATGTTTCAAAAGACATACAGTTCAAATCAGGGTATTGATAGTTGCTTGGGTATATAGACCATAATATGTGTAACCTAGTAGACTGGAAATAAAAAGAAAGGTTGGAATCCACATACGAGATTGTCTTTGGAGAAGAATGTTTTATAAGATGTTGTCAAGTTTTTGGGAATGGCCCGGAAGCAAAAACTTAAGATAAAGAATACTTCTCTCAAATAAGCATCAAGATACATAATATTGGTAACCATATGTGCTAGATGGGGATAAATGGATAACCATAATACTTTGGAAAAGAAACCGTCATTATGGGTAAAGAAGTAAGCTAGTTGGCTCATACACAGCAAGTTAACCAAGTGTTTCTAACTCTTCTGCTAATAGGGATACACATGAATGGCTCGGATGAGCATTACCTGGGACCCACTTAAACTACAACAAATTTGGGACAAGCTTTTGGATGCACATAGTAGAGAGAAGAAAACCAGACCTTTAGCAATTAGAGACCTTATCTTCAAACCTTGCAAACCTCTCAAATTTTCAAAGACCGTAATAGACCTTACGTGCATAGGGGAGCTAAAGAAAACATAATATATATATGAGGGTATTGGATTATTGGGATGTGACAGCGATAACAAGCAGTGGCCATTGCTTGGATACCTCTCACCCACTAAGTACGAATTAGTTCTAATTAATTCTAATGGTGGTTGGTTGGCAGGTAAAGACACTTGCTTTCATCTGGTAGGAGTTCCAACCCTCCTACTTTCTCATGTATCAAGTTATCATGTAAAGGTTTTTGATGTAGCAATAACCAATTTTTGAAATTTTTGAAATATTGTTATTGGATACACATTGTGTATTTTTCATAATTCATTTATGAAGCAATATGTAAGTCTCTCAGTATATGATTTTGAATGATGGGATTATAAATTCAAACTCACTCTCTCTCTCTCTCTCTCTCTCTCTCTCTCTCTCTCTCTCTCTCTCTCTCTCTCTCTCTCTCTCTCTCTCTCTCTCTCTCTCTCTCTCTCTCTCTCTCTCAAGTAATGATATAGTTATGGATCTACACTAGAACAAGACTAGCTTAAAAACCAAGTCTCACTACTTGACATAATTGAGAATTTTTTCCAAAAAAACTCCCATAGGTTGGGCAAGTACTCTATACACATAAGCAATACGGGACCGCTTCTGACTTGAACTTAAATTTTTCCCTTCCCCTTAATCTTGGTGGGATAAACCCCTTCACTAGATGAGATTTTTAACTGTTAATCCTTGAGTGAAGGACTCCTTGTCTCTCCCATTGCGGTTGCCATGGCGACTGCCACCTGTCTCATTATACCTTGGGATTTTGGCATGTTGATAAAAGAACGTGGAAGGGATTCTCCTCGTTGAACGCTATTGAGTACACATATTGAAGGGGCTCCACTATTTAAAAAAGGTGAGGGAGGCTCTATACCCTCACGTAGCCTTGTCTTTTGCGTATTGTGTGTGTATGTGAAAGGGAGTTGTTTTTCAGGGCTTCCTCTACTCGATTGATTGTTGTATAGCTATGGAGTTGGTGGAAATTGGGGGTACTTCTCAAGTCGGTAGCTTACCCAGGAACTTCTCATTTTTTATGTCAAGTGTAAGACCTACTCTCACTTGCGTGGTGACGTGATTAAACTGAATTTTTTTTTCTTATGCACTGTCTGCTTTTATATGGTATATCATGGTTTGTAGGAAAACTTACCTATGCAATTATGGTTGGGATTGTTTGGCTTGGGGTTTATTGTATACAAGCAATAGACCAGTGCGTTCAATTTTTTTCATTTTCTCTACCTTTCTTAGACAAGGCTGTTGTACCAAGCTTTATAAATAAACCAATTTTTTGACAGACATTAGCTTGATATGATTTGACTTGGGGTAAACAAAATGTTTCCTGAATTGGTAAGACAAGAGTGGGTGGTTAGACCCTTGCTCTTGGCAAGATTAAACTAGTGAATAGGTATCTTTGATACTCTCGGCCCAAAAGGCGCTTGTCATAGATTTCTCATTGTTCGTTTTTGAACACTATCTGTGTTATTTCTTGCTATGGGTGGTTGTTGTTGCATTGAGTACTAGGATGTGTTGCTAACGTAATGATGTTTCTGCCTTAAAGATATAGTACCGCTCACTAGGGTTTTGATCATAAAACAAGTTCTTATGGCTTTTTTAGTCTAACAGTTATACGCTTGTTGATGCAATCTTTGTTTTTTAGGGATTTATGGTTGTTTGATAGGCTTGGATGAGCTTGATACCCAAATCAAAACAAAATTCATGTATGGTTCTTCTTAGAGTTGTCTCTAATGATGAACTATAGGCTACTACAGTCTACCTAATGGCTTTTTTTGAAACCATGTACACTTGGTTGAAACTAGATGTGGTGTTTAGTTTGCTACATCAAGAAAGAGCAGGACAACCTTTCAAAAAGTTTTATGGTGTTATAAGGCTGAGACATAAGTACAAAAAATATTTAGGTTTAAGAAAAAGGAGGTATTAGGACACTTGGATCGGAAGGGGTGGTGGCCTTCTGATCAGAATGATATGTATATTAATATCTTTTTAAGGTCTATTAAAAATAGGGCTACATAAAGACGTTACATATAACTACTACCATAATTCAAAAGGATAATGACTTTTTTAAAATACACACCTTGTACCTTACAAAAAAACTTTGAACATTTGTTTTAAGTTAAAAAAGTTGTAAGTTGGACGTGGATAACAAATGAATAGTCTGTTGACACCTATAAAACACATTCAAGGCTAACATGCTTGTTATCTTGTTTCCAAGGATGGATGCAAGTGAGGAATCTATCCTTTCTTGGAAATTTTTTGGCTCAAAGAAAATATCTACCCTTGAAAATACCAGGCTCTTGTCATCTCATGAAACATACATTGTACTTCTACACTAGGATGAGACCTCATTCTTGTAGTAATCTACAAAAATAGTTCTAAGACTAACTTATTTTTGTACTAATCATTGTCACTTGTCTAAAGCTAGTTGTCCTTTGAATTGAAATGTTCATTTATGTTGTATTATTTAAGTAAAACAACTACACATACGTCCTATATATAAGGCTTTCCTAGTTCTTTGGGAAGCCAGGATGATATCTTTAGGATTGTGTAGTTCTAAGTTGGACCCACTGTCTATAATTCCTATCTAGGTTGGCTGGTGTTAGGTGGTCCTTTGTAGACTATAATTTTGGATACCTGCTCATGGATATTGTAGTCGTTTTGACTTTTCTAGTTTAAGGGTTGCAGGAACAGCCTACAATACTGACCTATACTTTGTATAAACTTTCAGATTCACACACAATATAAATTGACTGCTCCCATGAGGATAATCCATGAGAATTTTAGAACAATTAGATTTTACTTAAAGGACCATCCTTCTAAAAAAGACTTGGCTACTTGAACTAGCTAGAAAAGTCAAGAGCATTGTAACCTCAAACCCTATGTAATCTCTTGCTAATTGAGCACTTTTTTCCAGACCCTTGCTCTCTCACAAGGCCTTGAGTTAACTTCTCCCTTGTCCTCAGATGTATAAGCATCTTGGATGATTCTCAACTTTTTTATGAATTGGCCTTAGCTAGAGATAAAAAGTTTTCTATCTTGCACATGCTTTCTTTCAATGATTGGGTCAAAGTATTGGCTACTCTAGACAAAGACACAAAAGATGGGGTATCTATGATTGCTCAGTATATTGCCCAACTACCCATACTTTTGTTACAATACCAGCAAGAGCTACTTCATTTCTCTTCATCAAGAGTGAATTTATCTAACTTTCTCAAAAATTTATGTGGTCTTAACCCAACTTTTATTAGTGCCCCCACTACTCATGTTATCCCTCAAACGGGGGGCATCTTTTGCAAAGATAGTGCTGCTCTGGATGCTGTCAAAGAATTTCAAAATAGCCTCTGCTCCCTCAGTGACTCTAATCTTATAGAAATGGTGCCCAAAATTTCTAAAGTTTTTTCTTTTTTACCTGCTGTTAGAAAAATTGAAGTAGAGTCCTTTAATGTGGACCATCAACTCTAGGTCCTCCCCAACGAGGCCTTTTTGGCACCAATCCTTAGTGAAATTTGGGTTTATTTGGCTAATCTACCACCATCCATGGTTGAAGATTGTAGACTCAAAATCTTAAAAGGAGGAAATTTTTAAGACAAAGGAGAACTCATTAAAGCCCCCTTCAACCATAACTTTGTTGACCATTCTAAGTGCTCCTCTAGTGCAAGGTTATACATTCATACAAAAGGCAACATGAAGTTTGCTAAAAGCAATCCTAACTTCTACACTAAAACCATCTGGAATGTTTTTGGCCCTATCTAAAATGTGCCTACAAATTTCTTGACCCCAAAGCCTCTTGTGAGTCCAACAACATGTGGTTTGACCATGCTATCTAGTATATCCTCAACCACCTTGATCAAATCTTCCCAAAGAAACCAATGAACTTTCATCTATCTCTCATCTACTCTTGGCTAGGAGGATAGACCAAAAACCTGGTGGTTGCTCAAATTGATTTCAACATCTTTTGTGGGCTAATGTTGGATATCCTTAAGGAGCTCAAATCTAATGAACCAGGGACTTATCTAACTACTTATGCCAACTATAAATGTGTCAAAATCATCACTAGTTTACTTAAACCCTGCATTGAGGATGATGATTCTCCCTCACTTAAAAGACCTAACTCTTTAACACTAGACTTGTAATGAGCCACAAAAGTGGTCGAAGCCACAAAAATGGCTTACATCAGGATTCTAGTAAATGAAACATAACTTTTGTATATGACATCAAAATTTCATGAAACTTCTTAATTATGGGTTCAAGATATGAAAAAGGTTTCTTAATACAAAATTTACATGAAAAGCTCAAAAATATAAAAAAATACTTTTTTAAAATTATTAAATTTTACGTAAAACTGCACTTCAACACTTAACTTGGAGAAGTAAAAAATGTCAGCAGTCTTTGTATATGGTTAAAAAAAACTTGGTACATCTATCACATACCTATTGAGGGATTTTTCAAAGAAGTTTGGGCCTGCTTAGCAATGATTTGATTTACTTTCAAAAGAAAATAGAAATTTTTTGTACATCCGCACAATTTAGTTCTAGAAGATGGCAATGGAAAGACACCTTTAGACCTTCATTTAGCTCTGTACTATTTTTTATCAACTCATATTAAGTGTTGGGCATAATTCCTTGAAACCATTTTGTATTTGAATAACTAACATAGTGTTGAGAAATTGTTTACAAAAGCCACAAAAGTGGCTGGTTTTTTACAGGACTATTGTTAACCACCCCCAATGACTTTTTTACATCTTTTTAAACCCCCAGTACTTCCTCTAGCTTTAATAGGGAAAAATATTGTAGCTTTACTAGAGGAAGAGGTAGAAATACTCCCATCCGTCACCTCCTTGACTTCTCATCATCTATAATGTGTAGGTTGATTTTGTCCCATGTGGAAGGATGCATCTAACTAAGAAGAAAGACCACTACTTCGGAGTATATCTATTTGCATTGTCTTTTCCAAAATGAGCTTTTGGATTGGTTTCCCCCCAAAAGAATATTTTGTGAGTGCTTTGACTTACTTTTTTGGCAACCATAAGATTCTTGATAATGTCCTTATTAGCTAGAAGTATCGGTAACCTATTAAGAATCTAATCTACAGTAGTGATTTTCTACATCACAAAACTATCCCAGAATGCACTTGTGATAGATAAAGCACTGTTTTAAAAGATTTTGGTAATTTAGGCAAACATGTTTGCACTTGTGATCTTAATATAATTGATGATATTATAGTCCGGAGAATACTTGCTAATAAAAGATTGAATCACATTCCTAGTTTTCCAAAAAACCCATACCTTTCCCTATTAGCTTTACATAGCTTCTTCACTGACCTTGTCAGTTCTCTCTGATTGGAGTCCTAATGGACTTAACTAAATTAATTAATTTCAACAATGTTTTGAACAGAAAATCTATTTTCTACCGTACTTGGATCACACCGCACCTTGGACTTCAACTTCAAAAACTCACACATAATTGGTTCATTGTAGGGCCTGATAAAAGCGCCATTTCTCCTACTCTTATTTGAAAAGACTTGGCTTGAAAAGCAGCACAATTCCAAATATCTAGAAGAGAATTCACGTTGCTTAGCCATTCACCTAGTATGATCATTGATAGGATCACTAAGCACCTTAATAATATTGGATATTCTATTAAAACAGTCAAGCTCCTTGTACTATTTCCCACATATAAACATCATAAACATAAATTTAGATGGATATTTGATGCCTCAAAGGGAATATTCCCCGACATTACCAAGGATATCACCCTTTGCCTTGACCTTATACTTTCTAAGTTTGAATCTGTGTATGCAACTAAGAAAGAAAATTGTTCAAACTTCCTCAAGATTGATTATAACCCCTTCTGATTAGTAAAAATCTTCACCAAAGTGACTCTCAACTTACCTGGACAAAAAATTCATCCCTTTACTACAGATGTCACTCAATGCTATGAAAATATACTCCAGAACAGGGAATCAAGGTTGAAGTATATTCTAAAAACGATGATGGGACTAACATTCAAACACGCTAAGGAGAAAGGATTTTTTTACATCTCCCTCACTAATAAACCTAGATGGATTAAGAAACCCCACTCGTCCCATAAATACCACTTTAATAAGGAAAAATTGGTATATTACATTACTTGGATTCTTGACAAGTGTTCTATCACCTTTGGAGGCCAATGTTTCAACCAAAGCCTTGGTATCCCTATGGATTTTTCTTGCTCCCCACCGCTGATGTGTAATTTATATTTATCTTTCTTTGAATACAATTGGTTTCTCAAAACCTGGAAGGATAAGGTTAATTATCACAAACTCTCCCTGTTTAAGCATGCTTATAGATACATGGATGACATTCTAAGCCTCAACAATAGATCTTTTTAAGAGGAGTTTAGCCTCATCTACCCAAACTTCCTTAAAATTGGTTTCTCAAAACTTGGAAGGATAAGGTTAATTATCACAAACTCTCCCTATTTAAGCATACTTATAGATACATGGATGACATTCTAAGCCTCAACAATATATATTTTTAAGAGGAGGTTAGACTCATCTACCCAAAATTCCTTAAAATTGAACCAACTTATGGTGAAGGTTTCACTATCCTCTGGTTTCTTCTCCACCTTTGCTCAATCCTCAACTTTTCAATTATGCTGCATAAACTCTGTAATGGTAGCTTTGACTATTGTTTCACCTAGAAACGAGATCTTTTGAATATATCGTCCATTGAGTTCATCAAAAAATAAAAGTAATCAACCTCATAAAGAAGCTCTTAATACATGCATCAGCCTCCTTTACTTGATCTTGTATTCCTCCTCCAATTGATTCCTAGCTTGGGAAGAAATTAGGCTTCTTATACACAAATTGTGCCTTAATGGGTTTAGGAAGAATGATCTTACTACTACAATCATCAAAACAATTTCCCTGAATGACTTACCTGGCTTGCAATTCAACCGCTCTAATCTCATCTCTTTAATTAGGCAGTAGGCCCAAGCACAATGAGCCTACTGCCAACCCATTGTGTATGGTGCCTGGGACAGGGTGGGTACACACACACACCCACACACTCTTAAGTACTATAGTTGTGGCTCTACACCAAAACAAGACCAGCTTACAAACTAAGTCTCACTACCTGACAGAATCGATAATTTTTTTCCAAAAAACTCCCATAGGTTGGGCAAGCTCTATACACATAAGAAATCCGGGACCCTTCTTACTTGAACCTAAATTTTTCCCCTTGAAGGGCATCTGCTTAATCTTGGTGAGATAAACCCCTTCACTAGATGAATTTTTAAACTCTAAGTCCCCATATGACGGGGCCCTTCACTAGGTGCTTGGCCTCCCCTAGTAAATTCTACGTGTAAAAATGTCTTCCTAAATAGGGGGTCTGGCTCATTTATGAGACAGATCATACTTGCATGTGTGCACTCTACACTTCCCCATCCCCACCCCTCTCTCTCAAAGAACTCTCTCTCTGCTATACATGTGCAGTGAGTGAGTGAAGGACTTCTCCCCTCTCCCATTGAGGTTACCATGGAAATTGTCACTTGTGTCATTATACCTTGGGATTTTGGCGTGTTAATGAACAAACGTGTAAGGAATTCTCCTTGTTGAACGCTATTGAGTACATCCATTGAAGAGGCTCCATTATTTAAACAAGGTGAGGGAGTCTTTTTACCCCTCACTTAGCCTTGTCTTTTGCATATTGTGTGTGTATGTGAAGGGGAGCCATTTTTGAGGGCTTCCTCTGCTCGATTGATTTCTGTATAGCTATGGAGTTGATGGAAATTGGGGGTACTTCTTAGGTCGGTAGCTTACCAGGAAATTATTATTTTTTATTTCAAGCGTAAGACCTACTCTCACTTGGGTGGTGACATGATTGAATTGAGTTCTATTTTTTTTGTTGCACTGTCTGGTTTTATATAGTATATCGTGGTTTAGAGAAAAACTTTATACCTATACAATTATGGTTGGAATTGTTTGGCTTGGGGTCTATTGGCTACAAGCAGTAGACCAACCCATTCAATCTTTTCCATTTTCTATGCCTTTCTTAGACGACGCCATTGTACCAAGCTCTGTAAATAAACCAATTTTTTGACAAACATTAGCTCAATATGATTTGACTTGGGCTAAAAAACATGTTTCCTAATTTGGTAAAAGAAGAGTGGGTGGTTAGACCCTTGCTCTTGGTAAGATTAAACTAGTGAATAGGTATCTTTGATACTCCCGGCCCAAAAGGCACCTGTCATAAATTTCTCATTGTTCGTTTTTGCGCACTATGTGTGTCATTTCTTGCTATGGGTGGTTGTTGTTGCATCGAATACCGGGATGCGTTGCTAACATAATGATGTTTTCGCCTTTAGGAGACTATACTGCTCACTAGGGTTTTAATCATAAAACAATTTCTTATGCCTTTTTTAATTTGGCAGATATACGCTTGTTGATGCAACCTCTGTTTTTTAGGAATTTATGGTTGTTTGATAGGCCTCTATGAG
>NC_140938.1:18780815-18800815 GCF_014529385.1 Adiantum capillus-veneris
TTTAAATTTGGAGTACATTTTCCTCCATGATATACAAAGTATCTTTTGTTTGTGGGAGGACTTTGCACTGGCCACTATTTCCAAGTATCAGGAGGAGAGGAATAGATTTGTTTCAAATGACAGTAGTGATGACGAGGCAATGGAGATCTCCAGTAACCCATTGGACTGCATTAAACTCTGCTTTGAAAAGGTAGAAAAGTATAAAGAAACCCTTCCTGATGAAGCCACATTTCAAGCTATTTGAAATAATCTTAAGCCATCAACTAGTAAACAGGATATGGAGGATTGGTTTAAGCGACCAGCACAGGAGTCAACCAGATCAGTTAACCTATGGAAGGATGAGCTTTTTTTGCAATATGAGAGTTTCATGGTATAAATTCCTGCCCCGCCCCACACACACACACACCCCCTCCCCCCCCCCCCCCCCCCCCATCTTTCTCTCTCTCTCTCTCTCTCTCTCTCTCTCTCTCTCTCTCTCTCTCTCTCTCTCTCTCTCTCTCTCTCTCTCTCTCTCTCTCTCTCTCTCTCTCTCTCTCTCTCACACACACACACACACACACACATACATAAACAGTTCTTTTGTTTACAGTCATGGATTGCTAAAAAGGATGACTTTCTTCGTCGTCGAAGAAGACAGTTCCGTGGTAGGGATGCAGCTCTAGGACAATATCTTCCTAGTTTATACGAGGCACCCATCCTAATCTTCCACAACGGAATGTCACAAGAGGGGAATACTGCAACCTATGCTTTCAAGAAATTATCTCGCTTCTTAGGTGATCCAATGCTGCCACAAAATGCTGACAAAGTAATCCTCATCGACAAGGTTTTTGGGAGAGAATGTTTTGGTTACTCACCAGGATATATTGGGGGCCGTGCAGCATATTACTACACATACACAGCAATGGCATTATCTTTAGGGAAAGAAAACCCTATTGAACTCTTAGAGTATGGCAAACATTTAATGATCAGATACAAGGGCGAGGTTCCAAATGATATTTGCAAATCATCAAAATGTTGAAATAGTTGTGGTACATATTGAATTTAATTCTACAGGAATTTGGGGTACATCGATCGTCTAAACTCTAACTCTCTTGTTCCACCGATGATTGGCATATTGCATTGTCTCTCTCCACCTGATTTGACTTCAAGAGCACTTGAGTTGTTGAATGCGTCTACTCGCTTTCTTTTCCAAATTTGCAAATGTCTGATTTCCTGTAGCGGTTGTTGAAGAGGCCAATACTTGCTTTTGTTGCATGCGATGAATGATTATGTGATAAAACCACTGAAATAACTCCTTTAGACTATTTGTCTTATTACGAGAGCCTCCATGTTGTGTGTGTCTGAAGAAGGCATTTCTAGCCATGTAATGAGACTTCTCCATGCCCTTTGTGTTCCATATACCTGGATTCCCATACTTTTGGATGAAGTATGGCAAATGATTGAAAATAATGTGCTGCAAAAGAAGAAATTTATTTAGAAATTTAAACACACACTTAGTACTAAGACTATATCAAGCGCTTTGAATTTACCATGTAATAAGTGATTTGAGTGTCAAAGGATTTTTTCAGTAGCTGAAGGTTCTGTTTAAACTTGCTAAGATTATTCTGCGACCAATTATCATTCTCACACATTTGAAATAATATGTCAATGGAGAGCCACACATCACCCTTTGCATTGCGAGTTGTTGGCTCTTGGTCTTTCACTGCTAAATGAAGTTTTTTCCAGTGCATATACTCAACTTTGGTAATGTAGGTAGAGTGATATACTCTCCCTCGCTTTCTTAGCTTCACATCTTTCATACCTTGAGGTTTAGATACAAAATGGTGTGCCTTGACCCCACCTATGGATGGTTTACAGGGTACATCTTTCTCATTGGTTGACCTTTTTTCATCCCGCTGTATTTTCACATTGCCCCCATATAGACCAATATCTAACAAAACTAGTTCCAAAGCCTCTATAGTGACTTGTCGTTCAGATGACTTTTTTATTTTCCAAGCAAGCCCAATGTACAGATATACCAACTTCTCTACAATTCAGTAGAGAGCATGCATTGTACAAATATGGACATTACCAAGTGGTATATTCAGAACTGGTCGGAAATTAGAGTCTTGATTGTGACAAGTAGGAGCCTTTCGCCACCACTTTGGATCCATCACTTTTGTAGGTTCCATGCAATACAAGCATGGAGACTTTGCCATGGCACCCATTACACAATTATACATACACTTCAGTGTTTTGAGGTCACCTGCAAGATGCCATTGAACTTGAAAGTCTCCTCTCCCATCTACAGCCAATACCTCTCCTCGATTCATTTGCCTATCAATGATATATGGAATAGGGGTTTGATGAAACACCCAAAATAAAATTTCATGGTCTTCTTTCTTTACCTGCAAGATCAATCTTTATGAGATACAAAAATTAAATCTAAAATTTAGGTACAATAGAGGGCTTGCTAGAGCTGCAAAATTGGAGATAACTGGATTACCTGAAATGTACCAATCCACCATATGTTTGTTTCCGATTGAACAATGAAGTATGAAGGGTCATCAGTGGGACATTTGGAAAGGGCCCTATTCATTAATGTGATTGTAACTCGTTCTAGCTTCTTCTCTTTAAGAATTTCACACTCATCTAGCTTCAAAACAAAATGTAGAATGCCACATGTCTCTTCGAATGTGATATTGTAGAACTCTACCATTCTAGTTTGCAGCAAAGTGAGGTCCATGAAGATATTGTTGTACTCATCATAAGTGACAGTAGTTCCCTGTGAGCTATAAATATCTTGAATATGAAATGGACTTCCAATGAAGTCTGTTTGTTCATTATTGAGCTGTAGTCTTTCCTTCCAAACACTTGCAGCTGTTGGTAAAAGCTTAGACTTTATTCCCTTCTTCACAAACATGGAAGAGATAGACTGTTGAATAGCTTAGTAACCTCTTTTACTAACTCCAAGGGAGTCCAATGTACCTTGTATATGCTTGGCAGGCACTGCATTCTTTGAAATGAATCTTTCAATGACATCTCGTTGCAAAAAACCTTAAACTTTTTGTCATGCATGATATCCTTTGCAAGACCACTAGTTATCAATGGCATTAAGTGCTTTCCTACATTGGCCTTCGGGTCTATTCTTTCTTTGTCTGGATAGATGGAATCTCTACAAAGAAAGCATAACTAACATAAACAAACACTTAGATTAATTCATATTAATTAGAAAGTTTACAATGCTCACCTCAATGCTTAGATTCTTTTCTTAAGGCCGCCAAAGCCTACCTTCAATTTTTCAAGATTCCATCGTTTCTTCTTTCGCACACGAGTGCCTAACATTGTCTCTTTGTTTTGTAATGACCGTACCTTTGTTCTCAAGACTTGTGATTCTTGTGTGCACTGCATTACAGACTTTTGGTCCTCATGATGCAAGTTTGAAA
The DNA here is from genome assembly GCF_014529385.1 of Adiantum capillus-veneris. Lineage (NCBI taxonomy): Eukaryota > Viridiplantae > Streptophyta > Polypodiopsida > Polypodiales > Pteridaceae > Adiantum > Adiantum capillus-veneris. Next base: position 18,784,241 of record NC_140938.1, read on the forward strand.
GTCTTTGAATCTCATTTTCTTGGTGCTTCACCATGTCTTTACAAGTTTCTGATTTGTTGTTTAGAGCTTTACAGTAGCCAAGCAATCCATTCTCTCCATTACCTGCAAAGCTCAATAAGTTAGTGGGATTTGAAAATGCTAAGAAAGCATTTGTCATGGGATTCAATGGATAGAGTGAGCCTTTTGTCCAAATATCTAAGTGTTTTTCTCTCTCTGCTCTGAGTCTCTCTGTCATGATCGGTGTCACTTTGATGTTAGTTTTGCTTCGCTTACACAGTGGCGTATATTGGGAATCCAGGTCAATGTGTAGATGATAGAAGGGTCTCTTAAGGAGGACATTTATCGGGGTGGAAGAAGAAGCCATGTGTGCAACAGGGCAAGAAAGGGAGGGCAGCGCACAAACAGTGCGAGAGTAAGGAGAGAGCAGGTTTGGAAGGATATTTCCTTTACTCATACATTCCATGTACAGGAAACTCCCTCCAATAAATGCAACTGAAAATGATTTATTCTTCAATCATCACGGCCGTTATGACAATGTGGCAAGAATCTACTTGTAAGTACACTTTTTGAATGGTTATTCCAACTTTACATTTGCTTTTACCACACCTATTTTTTAGAGAGAGAAATTCAAAATTCTATTTTTCTTAGGAGGCCCTCCAAATGACCTCCGAGATTTCCTAATGTAGAGTTTTTGCTCTCTTATTGGTTTGTGGACGCCTTCTCTCTAAGAGAAGTGACAACACTTCATGAGCGTTATAGAGGCAATCTCTATGTCTAAAGTGTGAGTATGGATGCTCTATTTATAGCAAAAAAGAAAACGTTCAACTTTTTTTCAAAAAAAATATTTATTTTAAAATATATATATATTTTTTAAATATATAAATATATATATTTTAATATTTATTTATTTATTTATTTATTTATTTATTTATTTATTTATTTAATATAAATATATATTTTTATTTTTTTTTATATTTTTTTTTCAAAATTCATCCCCGCATTTTTTGTCCCCTTGTGGTACCCATTAGCTTGACCAATTTGTCCTCATCATCAAGAGATAACACCGCACAACCCCCTCTCATTAACACTAGAATGGTAATAGGACACTTTTATGTCCTTGGACACTTTTGTGTCCTGTTAAGTCACCATTTCTCTTGAATTATTTCAAGAGTATGCAAATGAATTTCTAGGTGCTATATATCCACAAAGTTGTCTTATGAGCTGAAAAAAACTTAGCATTTTTTTTGGAGTATCGATCTCACCATTAACCTTACTCTTGCACAACATTTTTGAACCTAAACGGTGTGAAAAAACGGGTCCTGTTTTTGGCTTTTTTTTTTCAATTTTTGGCAACTATACCACTCTAAACTTCATGTTTGTGAGGTTCAGATGGCTAGAGGTTAGGCCTTCATAGTTCTCAACATGTTTTGATGCTTGTACGAAGAGCTAAGTGTCAAAATTGAAAGTTATGACCAATTTACAAGAATTGCATAATCTTGTTTTTTGGCCAAAATTAGCACTTTTATGATTTTTTTGGTGGCTTTCTTGATATCCAAATTTAATTTTGATTGTGTAAGTGTAATGTATAACATAAAGCTAATCTTCCTTGAGTTTTGGGGGACCTAATATGCTATATAGCATAGTATATGATGATGGTTGAGTTATTTTATTGCTGAAGAATACGATACATTTTAGAGTAGCAAGTATAACTTTCTCAATATTGCTAGTTTCTTAGGCCAATTGTGTGTATTTTATAGGTAGTAACCATATCTAATCATAGGCTACAAACTTGGCTAGATATTGAGTAGTTTCTATGGGTTTCTAGAGGTCATAATGCTAAACCTAGTTTTTTCATGTTTGCTATATTTAGCACTTTATCATTGCCCCCAAGGTTCCAATTCTAAGAGATCCGTGATCCTTTTGACATGCTCCATGGCTCCTTTTGAATCCAAAGGCCCAAAGGGAACCAAGAAAACATGTATATAGTATCTGTATTGAGCGTGACTATAGAAACTTTGATGATAGGTCCGCAGAATGGCAAAAATGCAACTTTTTTGTACGTTATTTTTTTACCCAAAAAAAAAATTAGTGAGGTAAAAGCAACCATATGTTTTGGTCACCAACCCATTGAAGTTAACGGGGCATTTTATCTCATGTCCTACAAAAATCCCCACTCTTATTTATATGCAATCAACCGTAAGGAATTGCTGTTTTGGGCAAAATGGACTGGTCCATCAACTTTGGAGGCTTGTAGTGACCAAGTGATGAGAAAAATTACAAGTTTCTCATTTTTTCCATGAAAAGATTTTTCAAAATGAGTGGATCTACTATGGTTTTGGATTTTTTTCCCAAAACCCTGAAAGGACACTTTTATGTCCTGTTAGGTTACCATTCTAGTGTTAAGATTAGTCAAAACTAACCTCTCCTTTCCATGTGACTGTGTGTCCCACTTTGTCCCCTTCTATGTGAGTCCAGGTGAGTCCATGTGCCTTCATGTGTCGTCCATGTGTATCTTTTGACTTTATGATTATTTTATTTATTTCCTTAATGATAACTTACTTTACATTTTCAAGTTAAAATTTACAGTCTTAGACTAACTTTACAGTAGTAAGAGAAAATTCTATAATCAGTAAATAGGTATTGTGATAAGCTAGACAGTCTTTTGTATAACTAAACATGTCAGGATTTTGTAGTGTAAATTTCAAATTCTAAGTTTTCGCAGCCTACGGTTCATAATTTGAACTTGAATATCTTAAATAATGAGTGATGGTTGAAAAATTCAAATGCATAATAGATCTTGTGTGAAATCGAAAGTAGAGACCTTACAGTCCCCCCAACTTAGAATTTGAGATGCCCTCATCTCAAGAACAGTGAAGGGTAATTCTTAAAAAGGGTTGTCTCATCTTCCCAAGTAGCATCTTCTACAGGGAAATCCTTCCATAAGATAAGATGTTCTTTGATGGATCTATTCCTAAGCTTTCTTTCTCGAGTTTCTAGGATAGTATCAAGTTGAAGCTATAAAATATCTTGAGCAGGTAAAATGATTTGCTCATCATCAAGGACATGGTCAAGGTTATGTACATAAGGTTTTAATAGACTTACATGAAATACATCATGCACTTTGAGATGGGGAGGAAGTTTAAGTTTATAAACTTGATCACTTACAACCTTGATTATTTCGTAAGGTCCACAATATCGGTAGCTAAGCTTCTTATACCTTCTAAGAGATAGATTACTCTTTTTGGGCTTTACTCGTAAGAAAACTTTGTCACCTTCCTTGAAAATCCGATCAGATCTTTTCAAGTCTGCATACTTCTTTTGTGGATCTTGAGCCGCTTGAATATCCCTTCAAATAGTTTTGGTTTGAGCTTCCATTCCTTAGAGCATTTTCTTTGAGGCTTCTACCCTTATAGTGGGGTCAAAAAATTTAAGAGGTGATAAGCATTCTTGACCATAAAGAGCATTAAAAGGTGTCATTCCAATGCTGCTATGAGTAGAGGAATTGTATGCATACTCTACCAAGGGTAAGGATTGAATCCACTTGCAAGGTTCTCTATTGCAGTAGGCTCTGAGGATGTCTTCAATTACTTGGTTAACTCTTTTAGTTTGGCCATCATTTGAGGATAATAAGCAGTACTAAAACATAATTGGGTTCCAATAGCTTGAAACAATGGTACCCAAAACATTGAAGTAAACTTGGCATCATGATCCTCTTGGGTAAACCATCAATTCTAAAAACCTCCTTCACAAATAGATGAGCAATATCTGAAGTTGTAAAGATTGTCTTGATTGGGATTAAGTGAGCCACCTTAGTAAGCAAGTCGACTATGACCATGATTGAATCATAGCCAGCTTGAACAGAAGGAAACCTGGTGATAAAGTCCATGCTAATACATTCCCATTTCATTTGGGGAATATCTAAAGCATGTAATTTACCTAGCATCTTTAGTCTCTCCGCCTTAATCCTTTGACAAAACAAACACTGCTTGACATAGCAAAGGACATCGCCCTTCATACCTTGCCAATAGTAACTTCGCATTGATGGTTTTGGCATAACCTGGATGTCTTGAAGTTGTGCCATCATGTGCTTCATATAGGATAGCATTCCTTAGGGTAGAATCCTTAGGTATGCATAGTCGATTCCTATAGTTTTAAGAGAGGTTCTAAAGCAAGATACTCCTTAATCTATTTGAAGCAAGATTAATGTTTTGTTCCCAAAGTATCATAGCTCCTTTCTTTAGCAAGTCGGTTAGTGGTGTAGCTTTAAGAGCATAGTCCTTTACAAAGATCCTGTACCACCTTGTGATACCTAAGAACCCTTTGACTTTGGTTTATGAAGTGGGTTGATGCCATTCCACAATATCCTTGACTTTGTCAGGGTCAACAGAGACTCCTTAAGGTGAAATCATAAACCCTAAGTAACAGACCTTAGCGGTAAAGAAGGTACATTTGCTTTTCTTTGCATACAGCTTATTTTGGCGTAAAATCTCTAACACTTTCCTAACATGTCCTTCATGCTATTCCTCTGATTTGGAATAAATAAAGATATTGTCAAAGAATACTAGGACAAAATTATCCAAGAATTCTCTAAAGATATCGTGCATCAGACAATTGAAAGTTGCGGGAGCATTCGTAAGTCCGAAAGCCATCACTGTAAATTCGTAATGACCATAACGCGTGTTGAAAGTTGTTTTGGAGATATCAGCTTCCTGGATTCAAATTTGATGATAGCCAAATCAAAGATCGATCTTTGTGAACATTTTGGCTCCATGTAATCTATCCAGTATCTCATCAATACGAGGAATTTGATATTTGTTCTTGATGGTAATCTGATTTAAGCCCCTATAATCTATGCAAAGTCAAAGAGAGCCATCCTTTTTCCTTTGGAAGAGAACAGGGTGCACCCCATGGAGACATACTAGGTCGGATAAACCCTTGCTCAATCAAATACTTGAGCTGCTCCTTGATCTCTATAGCCTCTAGAAATGACATCTTGTACGGTGCTCTTGAGACTGGTTCACTACCTGGAAAAATTTGATTTCATGGTCTACCTCCCTAGGTGGTGGTAGTTTAGAAAGTTTTGCGAGGAAAACATCTGAAAATTCTTCTAGCCACATTGATTCACGGTTGAAAGAAGATTTTTCTACTTTTTTTAATTTGACTACAAAAATTTGTTGACCCTTGCGTAACCCTTTCAAAAGACGATTAGCTTTGACCAACTAAGCTTTTGGCCGTTTATTCTGGCCCTGAATAGTGACTTCCTGACCTTGGTTGTCCATAAAGGTAACACTTCCTTGGGCACAATGGATATTGGCATTATGACTGACTAACCAATCCATTTCAAGAATTCCATCATAGTTTCCTATGGGTAAGGTTCGAAAAGTAGTAGAAGTAGAGTATTCTCCCAACTTGAAATCTATTTTTCCCACAGTGTACTGAGATAACACCTCCTTTCCATTGGCTACTTCAACTCTCATCTTTCTTGCAGGATGTTTATTAAGTCCTAACCTCCTTAAACATTTAGGTGACAAGAAAGAATGAGTACTGCCACAATCAATAAGAAGCTCAAATTTTTCACCTTGGTGATTTGCAGGTGTTTGAATGACAACATATTGTTGTTTTGCTCATGGGTTATCAATTGCAGCATGTAGAGTTTCTCTTTCCTCTTGTTCTTCTCCCAATGTTGGTTCTCCTATGATAGCATTGACTCTGGCAGCCATTCCGCGTCCTCGACCTCGTCCTCCATTTCTTCCTCCATGATTTACTATTTGACCTTGCCCTCTGGCTCGATTAGGTATATTTGTTCCAGTGACTTGGGACATACATTCCTAAAATGTCCTAGCTCCTTGCATTCATAGCATCTAAGATCTGCATTTTGAGCTCCAATTGTTGAGAGTGCAACTATTGGATGAGTTTGGTGAACTGGGTGACCTGGACTTTGGTTCCACATCATAGGTCATCCTCTCCTTGTAGCATTCCTTATATTTCCATTTCATCCCCTTTGATAGTTTGACATCTCTTTAGCTAAGGGTTTAGCTCTTAAAAGAGCATCTTGTAAATTTATAGGCCTCATGGCTTCTAGACGAGTATTCAAAGGAGCATTTAGCCCTTGGCAGAAACGGGCTACTTGTTGATCTGCGGTCATTGGTGGAGCATAGCACCTAAGAGTTACAAATTTGGAGTAATATTCTTCCAATGTAAGATGAAATTGACGTAAGTTTAAGAATTGATTCATCTTAAGGGATACATGTGCAGGTGGAAGATAACGTCCTTTGACAGCATACTTAATGTCTTCCCATGTTTGAGTGTTTTGAGCTACTTGATTATCTTTGCAGTGTTTTTTCCACCAAAGCTTGGTATCCCCCGTGAGACAAAACATAGCCAACATTGCTTGGTTATCAGAGTAGTACAAGCAGCAACAAAATAATCCTTCATCTCTTCGAGCCACACTACTGCATCGTGCTCAACTAGGGTTCCTTCCCCCTTGAAAGAGGGAACTTTAGCTTGCTTGAGAAGTGGCTTTTTCCCTTGAAGAGATGTGTACACCGCACTCTGTGCAATATAGATTAAGTGAAATTTTCTTCAATACAGTAACTTTAATCCACTTTAAGACAAGACTTGATCAAACAATAGTATAAGCAAAAGTCAATATTGATCCAAGCTTTATTCATATACACATTATTTTCTACCAAGGTTGGTAGTCTGAGTACAAGGCTTTGAAATATTCATATACAAAAGGATAGGCTAAAGGATCAAAATAATAAATTTCCTTTGACCCTTGAAAGCTACAAGATACACACATGGGTCAAATCCTACCACCATGAATAACTTTTGTAACTTGGTTATAGACCCATTGACTCCGAGATATCTTTTCTCCTCCCAAGGTAATGGTAGCATCCAGATTCTTAATACCAATGAAAAGATAAACTTCGATGATATTTAATTCCTCTGTCCATCGAAGTTTCTTAAGGTTGGTAGCCATGCACTATATCTTGTCAACATCAATGGTATAGATTCCTCCAGATGGACTCCAGTTGATGTCCCATCCTGTATGCACCCTTGGGATAGGTGGTGCAAACACCCTATCCAAAATCATCATCACCCTTTTTCCAAACTGATAATTTGGTGATTGGCATGCATTTTTGAACATAATGGTGAACACATGGAATTTCTGGTAGGCCGAATGAACATTTTCCTGTATCAGGAAAGTTCAATCCTTCCTCAATACCATATAAACATTCAAAACAATTTTCCTAGGTTTTTCTATTATTTCAAACATTCACAGCCTTCATCCTCCAAACATCAATTAAAAAATCTCCCCGAGCTTTAACCTAGGCTCTAATACCAGTGTGAGGTCCCTGCTCCCTTTTGAGAGGAGAGGAGTACCTTTAATAGGTCTCCAATCTTGAGAAAGAAAAACCAACGGACATTGCCTTAGCTACTATGTAGCCACATGCATGAACCGTTAGTGAAGGATTGGTCCTATCTCGCTATGGCAGAGCATGACCACCATAACCCTGTTACCATATACATGTGGTAGTGATGTGTGTGAACACACTAGGACCGCCGGGGCATTTTTTCCCTCTTTAGGAGGTTTTTTCCCCCGTGCATTGTATATACTCCCATCACTCTAGGGCTATCAATCTTTCCATTGCACACTAAGTAACACACTCTCTATTGTGTGCCTTGAGCTTCCTTCGTCTTCTCCAAGCTGTGTGTGTTTCTCTGCAACCCTAATTCCAACAATTGGTATCAGAGCAGGTCACGTCCTCCCGGGCTTAGTCGCCAGCTGCTCCAGCACACGCCTGCTCACTTTCTCCGATTTCAGTGAGCTTTGGCAAGCGTTCGCAGGTCGACAAATATTTTGGGTAAGCTCGAAGAGCTTGGTCTGCTCAGAATTTTGATTTGGGCTCATTTCGGCCTCCGTTTCCACTACGGGCAGTACTGCACAGGTTATTTCGTCATTTTGTGCAGATTTTCTGTCAGTGCCGTTTTCTGCATAACAGGTGCCTTATAGTCTTCTACGGTTTGTGCTATATAGCACAAGTTGTTCCCGCTCCATTTCTCCTATTTTCGGGCAGTTTTCACATCACGTGCAGCATTTACCATGGCTGACAACAACAACACAGATGTGTTCAAGATGTTTGCTGCTGAGGACAGGTTGGATGGGGACAACTACCCTATGTGGGCTTATATGATGCAACACGTTCTTGTGTCAAAAGGTGTCTGGAACATTGTGCAGGGCATTGATGTACGTCCTGGTTCTGAAGATGTAGGCGATATTGAGGATGTTGCAGGTCTTGATGCAAGGATTGCAGCTGTTAGAGTTGTTTTGCCTACAGCAGAACAAGCTCGTTGGGATGTTAAGGATGCGCAGGCTCATGCATTGATTGCGTTGTCTGTGAAGCGCACCATTATTCCTCACATCCGTTCAGCAAAATTTGCAAAACAGGCTTGGGATATTCTAGCAGGTCTTTATGCAAGCCGCAATGAGGCTAAAATTGCTTTGCTGCGTAAAGAGCTAGAGTTGAAGATTATGCATGAGGAAGATGATATGGACACTTTCCTTGCTAGTGTCAAGGATATCAATGAGCAACTCATTTCTGCAGGTGAAGTCATTTCTGACAGTTCCCTTGTGCAGACTGTTCTTGATGCCTTACCAGATTCCTACCAGACTTTTGCTAGTACTTGGAGACTGATGACCCAAGGAAATCCTGAAGTTGTCAAGTTTGATGCATTATGCACATTGCTGTTGCAAGAGTCACTTTCTAGAAAAAACAGGACTAGGCAGCGTGCAGTTGAACAGGCTTTTCTTGCTTCTCAAAGAAAGGGTGGTAACAGTAATGCAGCCACTTCTTATGGTTCTGCTGCGAGTGGCAAAATTTCTGTTCCTAATGCTTCTGCTGGCAGCACTTCGTCTGGCAATTCTGGTGATAAGGGCAAAAAGAAGATGCGTTGCCATTATTGTAAAGCCAATGATCACTTGATCAAGTCGTGTCCTAAGTTGAAGGCCAAAGAGGCTAAGAAGAAAGAGGGTGGTTCCACTGCAAATCCTGGTTCCACTACAAATGCAGCCATTGTTGAGTCTTCTGTGAAAGGAGATTGTGATGCTGATGTTGATGCAGAATGGGCTTTTAGCGCAGAGTGCACTTACAATCCTGCTGTCCATGATGCATGCTTGTCAGTTGCTGCAGATTCACATGTGTGGTATTTCGACAGTGGTGCTACAAAGCACATTACCTCACATCGTGAATTGTTTACCTCTCTCGAGTCTGTCCCTCATGGGAATTCAGTCACTTGTGCCAACAACGCCTCTTATCCAGTTCAGGGAGTTGGAAAGATTGTGCTCACTGCTGCTAATGGCAGTTCCTTCACACTTGTTGATGCACTTTATGTACCTGGGATCAAGAAGAATCTCTTGTCTGTATCCGCACTTGCTAGACTTGGACTTGTAGTCAAATTTGTGGATGACAGATGTACAGTTCATGATCTCAGTTTTGGTGATGAAATTGTTGCATCTGGGCTTTTGTGCCGTGGGCTGTATAAGCTCACTTTGTATGACAAGTGTGGACAAAATTTTGCAAATGCTGTTGCAGATTCAAGGGCTATTTCAGATGCAAAACTTTGGCATGCACGTTTTGGTCATCTGAATTTTGCCAGTTTGCTGCGTTTGCAGAAATCAGATATGGTTGCTTCTTTGCCGCCTCTTGAAGCACCTATCAAACATGTTTGTGAAGGCTGTATTCTGGGTAAAATGCAGCGTTCTAAGTTTCCAAAGGATGGTTCAGTTAGGGCCACATGCAGGTTGCAGCTTGTGCATAGTGATGTTTGTGGGCCCATGCAAACTCCGTCCTTGGGCAATTACCTGTACTTCGTGACTTTCATTGATGATTACTCCAGGCATGCATGGGTATTTCCGCTTAAAGCAAAGTCCGAAGTTTTTATGTGCTTCAAACAATTTTTGGCTATGGCTGAAAATGTCTCAAAATATACTATGGGCACCCTCCGTTCCGATCGAGGGGGGGAGTATATGTCTCATGAATTTAATGCATTTCTGGCTAGTCGTGGGATAAAACACCAATGTACAGTGCCTTATACACCTCAGCAAAATGGTGTTGCTGAGAGGAAAAACAGGTCACTAACGAAAATGGCACGATGTATGGTCAAAAGTCAAGCTTTGCCGCATTCTTTTTGGCTTGAGGCCATCATGTGTGCCACTTATGTACTTAACAGGTGTCCTACGAAAGCTTTGCAGTCTATTACTCCATATGAAGCATGGCATGATAGAAAACCTTCTATTGAGCACATGCGTGTTTTTGGCTGTTTGGCATATGCTTTGGTGCCACAAGTGCAGCGAAGAAAATTGGATGATAAGGCTGTCAAATGTATTTTTGTTGGTTATAGTGCTGAAAGCAAAGGTTACAGGTTGTATCATCCGCAAACAAAACGTATTTTGGTTTCACGGGATGTAGTGTTTGTGGAAGATTCTGTTCAACCCTTGCTGTCATGTACTAGAGACAGTAATGTAAGCTCACAGGACATTTATGACACTTTGTTGCCTCTTTTCAGTGGTGGAAATACGAATGTAAGTTCCAATGAGGCAAATGTACAGCCTATGGGGGTTTCTGAAAATGTTTTAGAACAGCCTATTACTGATGCAGATGTACATGATGTACTTGATGAGGAAAGGGCTGAAAATGAGCAGGCTAGAGGTATGCCAAAATGGCTGGTGCACACTTTGCGTGACAGTAAATTGGATGCACCTTTATCTAGTCGTACTCGTTCAGGCTCTCGCCATGCATCTTATGCATCAGATTGTTATGCTTTGGCTGTGTCTAGTTTACATGATGTTGAGGAGCCTCTGTCTTTTGATGAAGCACAGAATTCAGAAAATTGGATTGCTGCCATGAAATCAGAATATGATGCACTTATAGAGAATGACACATGGACTTTATGTGATTTGCCTCCTGGCAAAAAGGCCATTGGTACGAAGTGGGTTTACAAGTTGAAACGCAAGCAGGATGGTGAGATCGATCGCCATAAGGCTCGACTTGTTGCAAAGGGTTATGCACAACAAAAAGACATAGATTATGAAGAGACTTTTGCTCCCACTTGTCGTATGACTACTGTGCGTTTTCTATGTGCATTGGCAGCTCATTTTGGTTGGGATGTACATCAATCAGACATTGTTACTGCTTTCTTGAATGGTGACATATTTGAGGAAGTTTATGTAACGCAGCCTCGCGGTTTTGTCATAAAAGGACAAGAGGACAAAGTGTGCAAATGTAAGAAGGCTTTGTATGGGTTGAAGCAATCTCCTCGTGCTTGGTATGAGAAAGCTGACACTCATTTGGTTAAACGAGGCTTTCGTAACAGTCCAACAGAAAGCACATTGTATGTAAAGCGTGAGGATGATGTATTTCTCATTGTGGTTCTTTATGTTGATGATTTGTTGATCACTGGACCAAATGAGAGACATATTGCTGAATTTAAGGCTGATTTGAATGCTACTTTCAAGATGAAAGATTTGGGGCTGTTGCATCATTACTTGGGTATACAGTTTAAGCAGTGTGATGGTGGTATTGCCTTGTGTCAGAAAAGTTACATAGAGACATTGCTATGTAAGTTTGGACTTGAGGATTGCAAACCTATTGCCACTCCCATGGAAACAGGTTTGAAGTTGAGTCTACATGATGCTGGCGATCCTGCTGATGTCACTCTTTACCAAACTGCTGTTGGCTGCCTCATTTATGTATGCAACACGAGGCCAGATATTCAGTTTGCAGTCTCGCAGGTCAGCAGATTTATGCATAGCCCAGGGTCTAAGCATTGGCAGGCTGTCAAGAGGATTTTCCGCTACCTTAGTGGCACTTTACATCTTGGCTTGTTTTATCCCAAGGGGGGATCATTGCCGCCAGACTTACATGCTTTTTCGGACTCAGATTGGGCTGGTTGTTTTGACACGCGAGTGTCCACAAGTGGTTTTTGTTTCATGCTTGGCAGTTCATGTATATCATGGTTGAGCAAGAAGCAACCTACTGTGGCCACTTCGAGTTGTGAGGCTGAGTACAGGGCAGTCTTCACAGCTACGGTTGAGTGTGTATGGCTCAGACGCCTTATGGCTGACTTGGGTGTTGGACAGGACACTGCCAACACTATCTACACTGACAGTCAGAGCGCATTGGTAGTTGCGAGGAACCCAGTTTTTCATGCTCGCACAAAGCACATTGAGGTGCATTACCACTATGTCAGGGAGAGGCTCTCAGCAGGAGAGATCAGCTTGGCTTATGTGCCAACACAGGACAACCTTGCAGATCTTTTCACAAAGGCATTGTCTCGTGAGAAGCTTGAAGCTTTCCGCAAAGCTTTGGGCTTACTCCCCTTTGTGGACTGATCCTGTCCTCAGGGCATGGCACTTCCCTTTACTCATGTGCCAGCTCTCGTTCACCGCATCACTCCAGGGGGGATTTGTTACCATATACATGTGGTAGTGATGTGTGTGAACACACTAGGTTCGCCGGGGCATTTTTTCCCTCTTTAAGAGGTTTTTTCCCCCGTGCATTGTATATACGCCCATCACTCTAGGGCTATCAATCTTTCCATTGCACACTAAGTAACACACTCTCTATTGTGTGCCTTGAGCTTCCTTCGTCTTCTCCAAGCTGTGTGTGTTTCTCTGCAACCCTAATTCCAACAAACCCTATCTAAAAACTATTTATAATCAATTATACATAAAGGTATAAATCTTAGAGTGACCAACCTATGCGCATTTTCCCCATGTTTCAGAAGCACAGCCGCCAAGGTTCGTATCTTTTAAGACTTATGACTATAAAAAAAACAATTTCTAGCATTGGAAAGTTACCCGAATCATCGGGTCCACCCATCCATAGAATGATACCATGAGGGTATCATTCTCCCACTTTCCACACCGCACTCACCCTTCTTCTGTTATCTAAGTACTATCACACTATTTAAACATACATGTTCCTTTACTTTATTTATGATACTCGCTCATTAAAACAGCCCTTCAAACAGTATTACAAACAATACTCAAACAAGAAGTCATCCAATTTCAAACCAACAACCCTTGGATTAGGTTCACTTAAGAATCTCTACTTGCACTATTATGTCCGATCGGTATATGCATTATTCAAAAACCCTTGTCATTCTAAGCGTCCCATACCGCTCGACAAGTACTCGTTGTGCTAATCTGGATGTACTCCCGCCACAGCAAGTCGGTGTCAATTTGGGTGTCATCCTCACGTCACTGCAAAACAAAATTGCAGTATCCAACTAGGCTAATCTTGGCGTATTAGCATCAGCGGTGCCATCTTGGGCGTCATCTCACGCCTCGACAACTGCCACATAATGCCAGCGCTAATAAGTAGAGACACTTGAGAGAAACCATACCGAAGGTTTTGGACAAACATTCTTTCCTATAGCAACCAGTTTAACCAGACATTCTTTCCTACTTGTCAAACATATACTGAGTTTCTTGGGGTTATGCCCCTTGGTTTCGGTCCGTGTTTTCTTTTCATAAAGTAACTAATATAATTCTATGGTATCGCATATGCAATGATGCATAACTTGAAACTGCAATACTAACATGTACCATAGCTCCGATTGATCCGATTGGTGGAGACATAGCATGTTCCGCAGGAGTTCCCCCGTTACTTGTACCGGCTTCATGATCATTAGCGCCTTGGGTTTGAGCACGCTTTGGAGCCATTTTTTTGTGCTACACTTAAGTATACACTTAGAACTTTAAATTGGTCAATTTCCCTAGTAATTTCCTTAAAATCTAAGGTCATTTTTACATATAAGTAACCTTATTTTTTTTCTTGAATATTACCTTACTAAAATTTTCCAAAGAGAGTCTGTAATTTGAACCTTTGCCAACTCGGATTCACACTTAGTGTTGTTGCACTACGCCTAATTTCTATATATCAAATTCTTTCCTAATTTGAATTAATCAAAAATTAAGTGTGTAAACTACAAAATTGAAAGTTTAGAAATGTATTACTTTAATGCATGACATTTCTAATCCAATTCTAACTTCAATTTATACTTCAACTAAATCAATTTTTAGTATTATTCAAAATATTAATTAATCTAATTGATAATAAAATTGGTGAATGAGAATTTTATCATGCATAATGAGAGTGTGATGAGTACTTCTTATGTATTAACTATTCATAAGTTAATAGTTAAGATGTACAAACTAGAGAGAGTAGGTATAATTAGAGAGATCAGAGTAAGAGAGAACATACACACATCTTTTCTAAAGCTAATTGAATCTTACTAATCCATTAAAGAGATTAGAGTACGGAGAATATACACACATCTTTTCTAAAGCTAATAGAATCTTACTAATCCATTAAAGAGATTAGAGTAAGAGAGAACATACACACATCCTTTCTAAAACTAATTGAATCTTACTAATCCACTAGAGAAATTAGAGTAAAAGAGAAGACACACACATCCTTTTCTAAAGCTAATTAAACTTTACTAATCCACTAGAGAGATTAGAGTAAGAGAGAACATACACACATCCTTTCTAAAGCTAATTGAATTTAACTAGTTCACAAGAGAAATTAGAGTAAAAGAGAACATACACACATCCTTTCTAAAGCTAATTGAATTTACTAATCCACAAGAGAGATTAGAGAAAGAGATAACACACACACATCCTTCCTAAAGCTTATTGAATCTTGCTAATCCATTAGAGAGATTAGAGCACGAGAAAATATACATCATTTCTTAAGCTAATTGAATGCTTAATTAATACGTACCTTACTAGTCCACTAGAGTTTTTGCTCTCTTAGTAGTTTGTGGACGCCTTCTCTCTAAGAGAAGTGACAGTACTTCGTGAGCGTTATAGGCAATCTCTATGTCTAAAGTGTGAGTTTGGATGCTCTATTTATACCAAAATAGAAAACGTTTTTTCCAAAAAAAAATATTTTTATTTTTATTTTTTAAAATATTTTTTTTTCAAAATTCATACCCACATTTTTGGTCCCCTTGTGGTACCCATCAGTTTGACCAATTTGTTCTCATCATTAAGAGATAAGGCCACACAGCCCCCCCTCATTAAGATTAGTCAAGACTAACCTCTCCTTTCCATGTGACTCTGTGTCCCACTTTGTCCCCTCCTATGTGAGTCCAGGTGAGTCAATGTGCCTTCATGTTTCGTCCATGTGTATCTTTTGACTTTATGATTTTTTTATTTATTTCCTTAATGATAACTTACTTTACATTTTCAAGTTAAACTTTACAGTCTTAAACTAACTTTACAGTAGTAAGAGAAAATTATACAATCAGTAAATTATAAGTATTGTAATAAGCTAGACAATCTTTTGTATAGCTAAATATGTCAGAATTTTGTAGCGTAAATTTTAAATTCTAGGTTTTCTTAGCCTATAGTTCATAATTTGAACTCGAATATCTTAAATAATGAGTGATGGTTGAAAAATCCAAATGCATAATAGAACTTGTGTGAAATTTGAAAGTAGAGACCTTACAGCTTTGCTGAGATGGATGGAAATTGAGAGAGAGAGAGAGAGAGAGAGAGGGAGAGAGGGAGAGAGAAAGAGAGGGCAAGATTATGGTTTAAAAATATATTAAGCATGGAAAATCTTAGTCGTCATCTTCCAAATCGCTCACCAATCTATATGGCCTTGCTGAGATGGATGAAAATTGGGGGGAGAGAGAGAGAGAGAGAGAGAGAGAGAGAGAGAAGGGGGGGGGAGCAAGATTATGGTTTAAAATTATATTAAGCATGGGAAAGTTAAGAAGCTTGTGAATATATTAAGCATGGAAAGTTGAGAAGCCTACTGATCGAGGATTGCCTATAAATAGAAGAGCGAGTAGGTATTTTGGGAGTTGCAAGAATTTTATAGATACGATTTTGAAATGGTAAGTCAACCCCTATGCAACCCTAATCAACAAATAATCTCTCTCTGCCACGTGTAGACCCTCTCTCACCATGTTATATGGCCTCCAATCCTTCCCTTTAGTGCCATGCTTAGCAAATTATAATTTTAACTAGTAAGTCAACCCCTATCCAACCTTAATGAACAAAGACTCTCTCTCTCTCTCTCTCTCTCTCTCTCTCTATATATATATATATATATATATATATATATATATATATATATATATACATATGTATATATATATATATATATACATATGTATATATATGTATATATGTATACATATGTATATATATGTATATATGTATACATATGTATATATATATATACATATGTATATATGTGTATATATATATATACATATGTATATATGTGTATATATGTATACATGTGTATATATGTGTATATATGTATACATGTGTATATATATGTATACATATGTATATATGTGTATATATATGTATACATATGTATATATGTGTATATATATGTATACATATGTATATATGTGTATATATATATATACATATGTATATATGTATATATGTATATATGTATATGTATATATGTATATATATATATATATATATGTATATATGTATATATCTATACATATGTACATATACATATGTACATATAC